>NC_081347.1:64850558-64857798 GCF_029784015.1 Lycium ferocissimum
TTGTACATGTTATTATATCAGACTTGTGATAGGCAGTCATTTGTTTCAGCAAAACTACTTTTGATAAGAAACAATTTGAATTTGGCTAATTCATTTGAGAAGTGCTTTTGATAAGCATATTGTGTTTAGCTAATCTTCTTTAAGAAGTGTTTTTGAGTGTCAAATTACGAAAAAAGACAAGTATCAATGAATGTTTACTATTAAAATTATTTTATAGAGATAAATTATTTTAACTATCTATTATGAAAGACTTAATTAAGCTTTTAATTTTATTAAATTAAAATTTAAAATTACATATTAATTTTTTTTAATTAATATAATACATAGCTAAGTCAAAATAAATATAATATTGATATAATATCAACACGATGATTTAAATATACTCAAAAGCATCCACCAAAATAAAATTTAAAATCATTATACAACATAATATAAAGCAAAGGATTATTAATTAGAAATTAATGGATTAATGAGGGATATGCTTGGTAAAAATGTATTTATGGTAGGGATATTTTTGTCTCGAACAAAAACAATTTTTGCTTCTTTTTTTTTGAAGAAGCAGAAATTTTACCCAACAATGAAAACTGCTTCTGCTTTTATTTAAAAGCAATTTTACTAATTGGCCAAACACCTCAAATATCCAAAAAAAATGTTTATAACCAGCCAAGAACGATCATCACCAGCCACCATCTTAGCTTATAACCATCAATATTGTCACCACCACCATCACAATTGTCACCGTTGCTGGCTTTGAAGTCTGGTTCATCAAATAAGCAATTTATACATATACATTACATGTAAATTAATATTTTCTCTAATAGCTTAAAGATATAATATTTATTTCTAATTTATTTAATTCTATATTTTTCATTAAGGATATTATACACATTCAGATGCGAATAAACAACGATTCACTTCAAAAAAGTTTAAAATGGGATCACAGATGGCTGCTACTTTTGAACCAAAGCATAATGTATTTTTATTTTAGTATTGTTCGGTATAACCTTGCAAATAAAAGAAGTACAGTAATCAAAAGAGTTGTAGAAGTGAGAAAGAAAAGATGATCACGTACGTTGAACTAAAATTTGATACATATTTCCGTTTCATTAGATAATTTCATTTTTGAATGTAAAAGATATAAAATGAAATGAAAGTAATGACATTAATAGTTACCGAAATTTGTGGGAGTTAAAGATTTTTCTTACAAATGTTTAGGGGTGGGCGTTCGGGCCGTCACGATTGGATATGAAAATATTGGTTTAGATTTTTGATTTTTGACTTGAAGAAATTACAATCCAAATCCAATCCAAATAAGGTCGGATCGAATTGGATTTTTTAAGTTCGGTTTCTGGTTAATCGGTTCAGATATTTCGCATTTTCGGTTTTGACTTTTGATTGACTTATTAGGAACGAAATTGATGCGCTCAAATTACCAAGTTACATGTCTTAGCATAATGTGAAACCAAATATGTGAATTTAACAAAGAGTTGTTACTACTAAACCAAAATGTATCAAGTCACATGATTCATTTTGAAATTGTTCTCTTTGTTTCATTAGAAGCTTTCTTATTCTTATAGTGAAGTAAACTCCAGCTTTACAAGCTATATTATACTAGTATTTAATTTGACAGAAAATTCTATATTGGACTAGAAATTGTAATGGTTATAGTCGTATGGTATTAATCTATTGGACATTTAGACTAATTAGTATTGGGCATATATAACACGGGTACGACTAAATATAGGATGTAAAAATTTCGGATTTTCGGATATCCAAAAATCCGAAGTACTAAATTTGATATCCAATCCGAAATGCAAAAATTTTAAAAATAAAATCCGAAGTCCAATTCATAATCCAAAAATTCAAACCAAATGTTCAAAAAATTCAGATTTCGGTTTGAGTTTCGGGTTGGCCCAAACTATGCCCACCCCTACCAATGTTAGTGAGTGTTAATGTGTTATCCTAAAATTTATCTCACGTTTACTTTGGTTAAAATGTGTTTGTTAAGTTAATTTAATCTAATACAAAGACGCTTGACAAAAAGGGCTTTCTCTGTTGGGTGTCAAGCCCTCTCCTTGTATTATGTAAGTTGGATTGTATTAGAATTTTTTTGGTTGTGTGAAACAGTTCGCTTTAATTTTACCTATTATATTGTATTGTGTGAAACAACTTGTTTGGAGTATTATATTGTATTGTGTTGTTAGTTTAAATACAATATTTGTTTTGATTGTTACGTTAATTTTATTGTATCATATCGTTAAATCCATCGTTACGTAACAATGGATAAAGTTCCATTTTATGCAACGACCGATTTGGTGTTATCGCGTCGTTATTTTATTTATTTTTTCTCATTTTGTCTATACTTATCTAATAATCATATTTTATCCTTTATCATACCTATTTATGATGTCTCTACACTGTACCCTACTTTCTTTTAGGTTTATCCTTTTATTTGTTGATGTCAATATTATGTAATGACGGGAAACAATACAATCTATCCAAACGTTATATTCATCAAAACAATACATTACAATATAACACAATACGATATAATACGTTGCATTATGAAACGATAGGCAACAACCATCCAAACAAAGTATGAGAGGAGGGGGAAGAAAGGCAGAGGCAAAGTGAAGTACTTATGGTTATAGGGAGTAGCTTCTTTAATATTCTTCTTTCCTCTTTTTGCTCATTTAAAATTTTTAACAAGATGAGTGTTGAGCAAATACAAAAAAGGGTCTTTGACATATATATACATCTTAAGGAGAAATATTTACGAAACGTGACGATAGTTTTATATATTTACAAAACATAACATTACAAATCCTATACAAAACATGCTTTATATTTAAAAAAAAAAAAATTATTTTAAATTATTTTTTATTTTTTAAAAAAAATCATTTTAAAAAAATATTTTTTTATTTTTTTTAAAAAATATTTTTTTAAATTTATTTTTATTTTTTTAAAAAATTAATTAATTTTTTTTTTGCTCAAAAACTTATGTATGAAAGTTGTATGAAATGTGTATATCTCGCTCAAGACTTAAAAAGTTTGCTCAAAATTTAGTGTATGAAAAATGTATGAAATGTGTATATCGTTGTTCGAGGCTTAAAAAATCCGCTCAAAATTGTGTGTATGAAAACAATATGAAATTTGTATCTTGCTCATGTCTTAAAATTTCGCTCACATTTTCATGTATAAAGTTCATGTTAGATTTAAAAATTAATACAACTACAACAACATTGTATATAACTTTGATACAACATTCAAGACTTAAAATAATCGCTCAAATTTTTGTATGAAATGTGTATATCTTGCTCAAGGCTTAAAAAGTTCGCTCAAATTTTATGTATGAAGAACGTATGAAATGTGTATGTCTTGATCAAGGCTTAAACATTATGCTTAAAATTTTATGCATGAGAATGGTATGAAATGTGTATATCTTCCACTCAAGACTTAGAATTTCATTCACATTGTTTGTATATAAATTTCATATTAGGTTTCGAAAAATTAATACAACTACAACAACGTTGTAACGATAATTTTCATACAATATTCAAGGCTTAAAGTTTTCGGCTCAAAATTTTGTATATGAAAATTAATATATTAAAATTTTGCTCACACATACACATTTCATACAACTTTCATACACGAAATATGAGGTAATTTTTAAGCCATTGAGCAAAAAATAAATAAATTAATATTTAAAAATATATATATAAAAATTATTTTTAAAAAAAATAAAAATATTTTTTATAAAAAATATATATATTTTCTGAAAAAAATAAAAAAACGAAAAATATATGAAAATCCGTCATGTTTTGTAATATATCGTTATGTTTTGTAAATAAGGAAAACTATCGTTACGTTTCGTAAATATTTCTCCTTAACATGTATATATACGTAGTTTTCCCTACAAAAAATGTGTAATGAAGGAGAGCCCAATCCGGCGTGTCAATCTTGAAAACACCTTTTGTTTACTTTTTGGACATACTTACTTTTTAAGACAAAAAGGTTGTTCAATTTGATATTAATTCAACGTGTTTTCATAGAGGTTTATAATATGGCAGCAAAAAGTTACCCGTACCCGATGTTCACATCAAGCAATATATGCATGTCATTTGTTTTGAATAAAGATTTTTTTTACTTAACCATTATTATTATTTAACATGTGTTTTTATTTCACTAGTATTCGGACCCGTGCAACGCATGTGTATCCCATGTTAATTGTTTCATATAAAAATGTCTTAAATTGCTTGCTTCAAAATTGCCAGAAGTTAAGTTTTGGCAAGCCAAATTACAGGTGCTCATATATAATATAACTTTATACTCACGGGCCTGAAGTTGATTTAAAAGCGGCTAAATTTTGTAAAAAATTAGAATCCCTAGCTTTGGCTTAAATTTTGGATCTTGTAGTCAGCTATCTGTGCACTTCGCCCCACTTTATCTCAGGCTACAACCAATTGAACACCTAATGTTGACCGATATGTGCCTATTAAACACACACTTCTCTTTTCTTCTTTTTTTAATAACAGATATAGAAACAATCACTTCTCTTTTTTGTTTTGATACGTTCTTTTCTGATTGGCCTGATTTGCGCATTTCTTGAGCCATTGGCTAATTGAGTGAGCACTTTGTGCTAGAAAATAAAAGGGGGAAAAATTTCCCTCTTTTCAATAGTTTAGGAATAAGTTTACTCTTCCAGCAATTCCCTATAGATTCGATTCTCTCTATGAAATTATTTTGCTTAGATTATTTTATCTTTCGCTTAATAATTGTCACACAAATAAAAGATCTCAAAATTAATAAAAAACATATTTTAGTTATCAAATTAACTTGTAGAAAAAGTTTTTATTGGCATTTTTAATTTTTTTCCCCTAACTTGCCATTTCTACGAAACGGAAACCTGCATGATCTTAAAGAAAATTGTAAGTTCCACTATTACTTGGATTATCATTTCTAATCTTGCATATTTTAGATTTAACTATGTTCAAGTCTGAATACCAATGACTTGTCATTCTTTTTTTCAGTTAATTATTGTTAGGAAGATTATTAATCTTGTTATATCTTAAAGGTGTTGATAGAACCCCAATTATTCTTCCTTTTTGCTAAATAATTTACCTTAATGGTGATAGAAGGTATAGGTAATTACCAATTTACAAAATTAAACTTAAAAGAAATAACAAATGTCTCCTCATTAGAAAGAAAATTAAAGATATATCAACTTTTTTACATACAGTAGAGATAACCTGCCACAAGTAGAAGACAAATATTTGTATGTTAAAATTATAGCACTATATGCTAGGATAATAAAACACATTAAATTTTTTATCGTGATACATAAATATTATGTGCCATAAAAGTAATATTGTGTTGAACTTCTTACATTCTTGCAAGAAGATAGCGAATGTAGCGAGACTTGATTCTCACAGCTATTTCCATTTCAACCTCCAAGAGCTACATGTGCTTCCCATCTCTCATTTTATATTTTTCTGCAAAAACCCAGAAGAAAACAAAAAAAGGATAAATTAATGAAAACCTGATAAAATACATGCAAAATATTGAGTACACTAAGATAGAGGGGAAGAGATTTGAGAGAAATAAACCCTTTCTTGCCTTTTTATAGTTGTTTCTTGCTTTGTCATTCCTTGAATTTAGTCATGCATTTATCATTTGGATTAATTTACATTAATTACTCATTAAAACCTTTGTGAATTCTACGGTTTTGTTACAGCAACCAAGAGGTTGGCTAACATAAATTTAATTAATGTTGTAATTTAAGAAGGATTAATTTACTTTTTTTACTTAAGGGTGTTACAATCTCTCAATTTTATAGGGTTATTTTAACCTATCAATATATTCATAGTTGAAACTCACTTTTAGAATAATATAACTATGAATATTATAATTTTCACTTATTCAACCTAAATAATAAAATTATAACAGAAGTCTTTTTATTTGCTTTCAAGGATAGATTAACCAAACTAATTTTTAAATTTCTACTTGTTTAAAGAGTATATTTAGGATAGGTAATGGAAGAGACATAACTATTTTTATTAATCATGGAAGTTATGACTTTGTGTACATTAATGGCAGCATCTTAATGGATTCAAAAATAATTATTTATTGAGTAAATTTATTATTTTGCTGATTGATTTTCGCTATTATTAAAGATAAGTTAATGGTATATATAGGGATGACTCTTCATTTGTCTTTTACCGGATGAAGGTAATTTGAAATGAAAAGAATTAATTGGGAAAAAGGTTTTAACAAAAATAAATAAGTTTGTTGGCCTTTGAAGAGAAGGGCAATAGTTCCACTGAATTTTATAAGGGCATTTTAGTATTTTAACTTTTCACTTTGGGTATTTCCATTTTTAGTATAATGATGATTAATTATTTAACTATGATATGTTTTACTATTTGTTTGGTATAAACACTTTGTTCGGGTAAGTTTTTACTAGGTGTTTGATTTGACGTGGTATTTAAAAATGAAAGGAAGACTTTTGAAATTTGTAGTCTAAAATGTACAATTGACAAATTTAGAGTAAAATAATTACTACTAAATATAGAAAGTACATAGAATAAGCAATCTGATTTTTTTATGCAATCTTTAATTTTGTCACTAATTTTTTTCACTTCAAAAAGGATCTTTCTTTGGAGGATGACGAAGTGGTGGGCTTCGACGAGGAAGCCAAAATGCTGATCCATCGACTTATTGAAGGACCAAAGGATCTGGAGGTTATTCCCATTGTGGGTATGACTGGTCTTGGAAAAACAGCATTGGCAAAAAAAGTTTATACTGATCCTCAAATATGTCATGAGTTTTTCAACAACATTTGGATTTATGTTGGTCAGCTAAACAAGATAAAGGACATCTTTCTTAAAATTCTCAAACAGTTCACGACGAACATCGAAGAATATCAAGAAAATAAAGACGCGAATGAATTAGCTAAGCTGATATGTAATTTTCTGGCTCAAGGAGGTAAATGTCTCATTGTTTTAGACGACGTGTGGGAGCCAAACGTTGTGGATTCTGTCATGAAAGTTTTCCCGGAAAACAATAAGGGCCATCGGATCATGATCACCACACGCTTGGGATATGTAGCATCTTATGCCCATGAAGATCCTCATAATTTGAAATTTCTTACTCAAAATGAGAGTTTCGAGTTGTTGAAAATGAAAGTTTTTGGCAAGAGAAGGTTTCCCGATGAGTTAATAAGACATGGAGAAAGTATTGC
>NC_081347.1:64857898-64905984 GCF_029784015.1 Lycium ferocissimum
TAAAAATTAGAATATATATTAGCATGTTGTTACATTGAAGAAGAAACACTATGTAAGTTGAATTGTGTTTGATAGACATACTTGAGGACAAGTTCAGGAGTTCAATAGGAACAACACTTAGTTGAGGTGCCAAAATGAGAAAAAATGACAAGTTTAGGGGGCCGCATATCCATTAAACCTAAAATTAAAATGTTGTTTGGTTTGCAATTTAGAAACCCGCATAACTAATACATGTATAAGTTATGAGGAAATCTATGTATTATTTTATGCATGATATAAGGTGGAATAACTAATACATGAATAACTAAATTCTACATAACTAATGCCTGCATAAAATAATGCATAAATTCCCTCATAACTAATTCATGTATTATTAATACTTACATAAATCTAACCAGCTACCAAACGACCCCTTAGGGTCAAAATCATTCATTTCAAATTATGTGGCATTCTATGCTTTTTAATTAATCCCAAAAAGTGTTTATATTTAGTAAGAATTTAACTTATCATTTTATCCTTAATGAAATTATTTACAGCCACAAAAATATTATGGTTTATTTTAAACCACAAATTTTAAAAGAGTTTTCTTTTATCTTAAACCTCGTGCCCAATTAAATTTGTTGATTGACAGCATATTTTATCCCTGTATTTCGAGTGAAAGGTCAATTTTACCCTTTGTGTGTACTTTGGAAATAGAAGCTTACATTTGACCATTTTCCTATTAAAGAAACATTACACCGTTGGTTTGAGGAACGGTTCATCTACCAGCTAAGATCATTGAATAGTATTCGTTCAGCTTTAATTTATGTGTCATACTTTTTTTAGTCTGTTTTAAAAAAAAAATCATCTAATTTATGTGAAGGCTTATGAATTAAATAAAGACTTTTAAAATTTATGTCTAAAATAAGTCATTGATATTTGTGTCACTATAAATTATTTCATTAAAGGATAAAATAGGATTTTAAAGTTAAATTGTTCCTAAATCTAGATTGATTTCATTCTTTTTTAGACAGACTAGAAAAGAAATAGTGTTACAGAAATTGGGACGGAGAGAGTAACTCTTTAATTTCAACATCTCACATGGCATGTTTAATATCACAAGATTCAAAATAAAAGATTTTGGTACATTATATACATCTTTAATTTTAAACCACAAAATTTAAAAATTTTACTTATTTTTCTTAAATTTCGTATTCAGTCAAACTAAGATACATAAATTAAAACGGCGAGAGTATCATTTTGTGCTAGTATAAACATATTGGTTGTCAGCTAGCTAGCTGGATAGTTGCCTTTGACGTTATAATTTTTCTCATTAAGGGGTCGTTTGATAGGGTGTATAAGAATAATGCTGATGAATAGGGTGTAAGAGTAATGCTGGGATTATTTCTTATCCACTGCTTGATTTGGTGTATTAAAAATAACATGCATTGCATAATCTTTAAAAAGAAATTGGTTTGTTTACAAAAATACCCTCCAACTGAGGTGGCCGACTGAAGGTGGCGGTGGTTACGGTGGTGGTTATGTTGGTGGTGACCGTTATTAGTTTTGGTTGAATGAATTTAGGCCTATTGTTAATGGCCTTTTAGATTAGTTTAAAAGTCACTAGTGTTATTTTTAGAGAATAACATTTTGTGTTTGGCTAATTAATTTAAATATCGCTTCTATCAATATCATAACAGTAATTTGTGTTTGATCAAAGTTCCAAAAGGGTTTCAAAAAAAAAAGTTATCTTTTAATTTTTAAAAACTAACGTTTGTTAAAACACAAAAGCACTTTTTTTCTCTAAGAACGTGATCAAATACCTAAACTTTTAAAATAAAACAATTTTAGTTTCCCAATAAACTGACCAAACAGGCTGTTAATTAGACTATCTCAAGTTGACAATCACGCTGAATTATTGAAACCAATGATAATTTTATACAAATATTTTGCAGGAAGAAAGTTGTGTTATTTGAAGTCTTTGTATATTCTTATCTTTCAACCACCACTAAAACGGAAAAGGGCCAAATTTACTCCTGAACTTTGAGAAATAGTTTATTTATACCCTTCGTTATACTATTGGGCCAATTATGCCCTTACCGTTATACTATGGTCCAAATTTACCCCTAATCTAAACGGTCTGCCACGTGTCCTAATCCCAGACCCGCCCCAGCAGTACCGCTATGGCGGTATGGGGTGGTCACGCGAGAATTACACTGGACCGCTGCAGCGGTGACCAAGCCGCCGCAGCGGCGCCACTATAGCGGCCCTTCCTTCGCCGTGGCGGTCACGGGCAGGGGAAATTCATTAAATGTGTCATAAAACAAGACTTAGACTCTCATTATGTTATAACTCGATATCGGAGTCGGGTCAAGTTCTCGAGGAGAAATTGAGGAATTTCTCGAGGTAAAGCCTCGTCTAATCACTTACTTCTTTAATCATTCTCATCTTAGAATCATTCCCTTCCCCTTTCAATCCTTTAAGTAGAATTTGAAGGAGGTTTTGGGAAACTTCTCCCTAGGGTTATAATTGATAAAATTTATGTTGTTAACACTAAATTGTGATGAATCTAAGCTTAGCAACCCCATATCTTCCACTTTTAACGTTGAATTTCAGATTTGGGAAATTAGGGTTCATACCCAATTTGGGGATTTTCACTTGAAATCAGATTTGAGGCAATTCATGAGTTAAATCAACAATTAATGGTTGGGTTATGATCATCTAGAACTTAATTTGATATTTTACCTTCAAAATTCTCGTTTTGCCCTTGTGGGCCCGTTTCCCCAATTTCTAGGGTTAAATTGGACCTAATTGATATCATAGCAATATTAGTATCATTATTCATGATTTCTAATATAGAATTCGATTATGCTTAGATTACTTTGGTTCCGAGCTTCAGGAAGAGCAAGGAAAAAGAGTGACTACAGTGTTATCTGCTTGATCTGTGTAGTAGGTTATGACTTACCTCTAGGCAGACTATGCATAGCTAATCACATATTTAAATGCATTGCGGAGACAAAGACGCGAACCTTTGGGTATGAAGTTGGGTCGGATATCGCCTTAGGTTGGGCTCGTTGTGTTGGGACTAACCACCCCGTTGTGTGTGCTTGTTGTTCTATTTGGCGATTGACGCTACGAGTAGCGATAGATACATCAGTCTATGTTAATGTCATGACTGAGTTATGGATTGTATACCGTGTCGGTATTGCGTTATAATGCATGGTTGGTGTACCCTTGTGGTACTTGTGATGTATATATATATATATATATATATATATATATATATATATATATATATATATATATATATATATATACACGCGATGTATGCATCATCATTGGTATTGTAATATGATATATTGTTGACATATTTCCCTCGTGGTATTTGTGATATTGAACTTGGTTGTTGGTACGTGATATATACATTACATTCATTCTCACACATTCATGATGCATGGCCGATAGCCGGTGATTACCCGATATCGTGGATTGAGTGAACTAATGTTGATAAACTATTTTACTCGAGTGATTGGGAGAGGTCACTAACCGATGATCCGTGTGTCGGCATCGTTATTGTATAGAAGATTTCGTTGTCAGTCCCGGAACCATTGTTGGTGCATGGACTCTGCGGGTCCCCCAGGGTGGTGCCGGAGAGGATTCCCCCCATGGGCAAAGATCCGGGGTCCCGTCTGTCTGTTGGGCAAATATTAGGGATGGGTGGCACTTAGACTTCGCGAGTCACGCTGGGTTGTGCTACCAAGACGTCGATATTTTCGTCTGGAGTACATGTGTACACCTCATTTGCATGGCATGGCATTATTCATACATCTTACACTGCATTGCATGGCATTGATGCATCTGGCATTGCATTGCATTTATGGTTGTTGCGATGATTTGGCGTTTACTTGTGATGATTGGATTCGGATTGAATTATTCAGACTTGGTACAATTGGGATTAGACATTTCACCTAGGCGATGATGGACACTTGGTTGTGATCTTATTATATTATACTTGTTGGATTTCTTGCTCTCTGCTTATGTTCTGGATTGTGTTATCAAAGCTTGGTCGGCCGATGATGCCACCAGTAGATCGTTGTTTGTACTGACTTGCACTTGAATGGAGAGCACAGTCGATCGACTTCCTCCGACCGTGGCCACTGACTCTCGTCCTACTTGAGTTTTCCAGGACGAGCATGGCGTCCGCTGACCTCGGAGACTCCTCTACTATTTATGTCTTATTTTTATTCAAGACATTATTTGAGACAATTATGTATTATTATTCAAACGTAGTATTTGGATTAGATGCTCTTCTATGGCCAGGCCTGATACTGGGGTGGATTCGGTTATTTCCGCACTTATCTATGTTATGCTATATTATGAGACTTATGTTATTTTACTTCTTCCTCTATTATTTTATTTAATTGTGAACGTGAGATAAGGGTTCCCCTACCGAGGTGGGAAGGGTAGGAGCCCACATGACCTAGACTGAAATGGGTCGTGACACAGATGTATTCCGTAGAATTCAACAAGTTCTTCGAATCGTAAACTAAGAGGAAAAACAACCACATTTCAATAATTAAAACCCAATTTTAAAGACTAGAATAATACTCTAAAGGTAAAATAAATATTAAAATTAGAAAGTATGATTTTAATAAGAGTTCAAACCTCGTATCTATTTTGAGCAGAGGGAGGGTGAATCGATTCATTTTGCCTCGCAATCCAATTCTCTTGTATGCGTGCATTTTTGTTCGTGCTCTTTAGGACAATTGTTGAGATCGAAAATAACAGGGCGTCATGTGGAAGCCAATAATTGCAAATCTTGAACGACGATAAACCACAATTATTTAAAAATATACAAACAAACAAAAAAAGACATAATTTTTTGGTTTGTCAAAAGGACCTACATATTAAAACTAATATAAAAGAAAAACATAAAAATTGTGGATCGGAGAGAATAATCTCCCCATAAACAAGACTCTCTAAAGGACTACATTGTGGATGCTATTGTGCTATGTTATATGAGAAGAATTCTTCAATTTATAGAGGTCCAAAACTTTTTCCTTCAAGAAAAGGACTAGCCAAATGTTTACCCCTAAAAAGGGCACAGTTGAATTTGTTAGTGGTTTAAACGATATGTGGTTTGATTTGTACTAGATTAAATAATATAATGAATAACAATTGAATAAAGACAATGAATTAGACAATAAGTAGAAAGAAATAACATGTAAAGTTAGGTCGGATTGATCCTTTCAGCAAGAACCAACCCGGTACAGTCTAGAGCTTGATGATTAAGTTAGTAACTAAAGTAAGAACGAGAAGGAAAGCTTGTTTATTGCTCAAGTACATAATGCTATGATTGTTAAGCTATCAAAATGAGATGCCCTAACATGTTACCAGCTCTTATATATAGTACAAGAACGTGCCTGGCTGTGATTATCTACCAATTATGACCATTAATGAGATATAAATTGCTTATTTAATGCTAACCGTAACGTTCGCCTAGGATCTGATCCGGTTGTGTAACGGTCAAAACGTATTATCCCCATTTAATGACCCAATTTGCTAGTATCTCGAGGTAATTCCATTTGGACAGATTTGTTTCGGATGTAATCTGAAGTCCTCCATTTTGATCCGTTAAGATGGCCTATAATGCCTTCACATGCACTGCCACGTGTCTTGCTACTGATATACCACGTGTCAGGCTATGCTTAACCATGTATACAGATAGTCTCTCCATTCTCCGATGAAAAGAATTGACTCCGGGGAATGGATTTGAAACGTCACCGAATCTACTCAATGGCGGGAACATGAATCGTCTGGTTCAGCTAACTGAAAAGATAGCCATTGAAATTGGTTTTAATACACTCTCCACGATGCGGCGGTCAATCATTACAATTGACATAAAGCTGATTTGTTTTGTCTTGAAAATTGTTGCCGTTTAAACTCCCAACTCTTCAACTTATTGATTCAAATATATATAAGGCAAGAAATCATAGCCGATCATTACTGGTCTCCTTTCCTTCTCCAGCAAATCCTAAATTGAAATTTCCCCCTCTTTCTTCTTCCATCAAAGCTCAGCTCTTTAACCATGTCTTCCCCTCCATTACTAATTCAATTTCCTGAAAACTCCACCTCTCCTGATGCCGTTTAGATAAAGCTCCAATGAATTCCTCCAACCCAAAAGAAGAACTTGAATTTCTTGCCGCCGACATTCTTCCTGTTGGCTTCAAATATCGCGATGATTGTCATATTTCAACCCTCCTTCAATTTGTTGCTGAAATTGAATCATTCATAGACATTGAAACTATTCCCACAGTACAAAGGGATTGCAATTTCGACGCTGATGTTGATATCTCCGCTGTTGGCGATGGAATGAGGATGAATCATCATGTGGAAGGTTTCTCCATGACATACACATACCCGTTCGCCATAGGCTTCTCACTCCTCATTACTCAGAGCATCGAAGATTTTTATCGCCGATACAGGGTTTGCATTGGGCAAGTTGCGCCGCAAGTTTGGAGATTTGTTTATTGCATACAACTCTTAGCTAACCTAGCCAATGTTTCTTTCACATTGGATCATTTGATTCATCTGTACATCTCTCGAGTTATACAAGGTGGATTAGTGCACTTATACCCCGAGGAAAGCATGGGTTGATTGACTCGAAGGATGACTATGATCGAGGTTGGCTTCACAGGTTTGTCATGATCTGGACAAACCAACTTCACCGCCCTTCATCCGAGCCTTTTCCAGAATTTGGAATCCTGCTAATAAGTTCTCGCATAAAATCGTCTTCTTCTTTTTGCATTTTCATACTACTTAATATTGTTTTAACTTAGCAAACACATTTTTCCCTACAACGGTTTCAGTTGAACCGGAAATTGTGATCAGAAATTTTGAATGGGTTGTTGCATTACTTGATGCTTCTAGCAACCTATCCCGCTCTTGGAGGAGTATGACCTCCAACTGCTAGAAAGGCAAAAATCATGGTAAGTCAAATTATTTCTATATGTTTTTAACACCTTTATTTTGTTTATAACCGTACCCTTCTTACAGGACTTCGGTGAAGAAGCCAACCTCCAAAAAGGTTCTTTCTCGAAATATAATGTTGCTTTATAGAATGTTGCATCCTCTAGTCAAAAACGTACAAAGTGAAACTTTTGTTCCTCCGTAGGTATTGGTTCTTGACTCCGTACCCGACGTCTGCTCTTAGAGGCTCTGAATAAGACCCAACAAGATCTCAGCCTTCTGTAATTATACTTGATAAGGACGAGCAAAACCCAAACCAATGAAGTTAACAAGTCAATGCCCAATAGTCCCGATACGGTGACTGGGAATCCATCCGAGGAGCATGTTGCTCCTCTCACTGACCAACAATCAACGACCCCGACTTCTCCAATCAAAGAGTCGACCGCGAGGAATTTTATTCCTCGGGATGAAACTGCTTCTTCGGGGTCATCACGCCGTCCCAAATCTTTTCCTACCAAGTTGGAGTCATCTTTGACTCAACTGGCTGATTTTCTCCTTTAGGTATGTATTTCTTCTTCTTAAATTTCTGCCCTTTTTCATTTCCTTAATTTGTTCCGGGGCCACACCGATGCTACCTCAGCCATAGGATTTTCTCGTTCCTTTGCTCGTTTTCAACAGGAAGTAAACCTTTACGAGGAAAACGAGTGCCTCAAAGCTGAGAAAGAGAGATTGAGGTCCGATCTTCAGGATTCTGACTCCCTTCAAGCCTCTCTGATAATGCGCTTATGTGACGCAACTAATTCTTTAAGAGATCGGGAAAATTCTCTACAAGCACTGACCACCTCCCATATGAGCCTTCAAAACAAAAATGCTAAGTTAGAGGAAGATCTAACCAGCATTCGTGAGCAGCTTATCAGCGTTGAAGTTTCCCATGATCGCTTCAAGGTTCGGCATAAAAAATTACGCCTCCGTCGTGATTTATTCATACTCGAGATGCGAAGGAAAGCTTTTGAGGAAGCCAGTACCCCCAGGTTCGATCTTCCCTCATCACTCCTTGAAGCGACGACTGATGTGGAGGTTGCTGAAACGCCCTTTGAAGATATTGATGGTTTTGAAGCTATCAGGCCGAAGGTAAAAGACTTCGAGACATCCAAGATAGTTGACAATTCCCCATAGGCTTAGCTTTTTTCCTTTATTGCTTTCAACTTTATGGACAATTGTTTTGATTCCTAATCATGTTTTGTCCGGTTACTTGAACTGGAATTTTTACTTAACTTTAGCAGTAGATTTGGGTCGATTTACGTCTTATCATATGTCTTGCTGTCAAACTTCCTTACAAATGTGTATATTCGTTTTGCTATTTAACTTTAATGTAATGATTTTTATGCACAAATTCTTCGAAACTAATTACGTTGCATTAATAATAAACCGAGACAACCAAGTCGATAACTTCTCTTGAAAGTTACACTTCTTTCATAAACAATAACTTCCGAAATAAGCGGGAAACCAAAACGCTTCTACTTCTCCATGTTCTGACGCACGTCTTGTCATACCGGGATTCGAACACGTGTTAATTTTTTATTGGCAAGTTGAAACGGTGCAAATTCCCGAAGCGTCACCATAATGATGACTACCTTCACTATCAAATCTTCTCCACCACTTCACTTTCATTATTTTACTTTCGCACCAATCTTTTTAACTTTCTAGAAATTCTTGTAGATTTCCGACTAACTCCCATCGCAACTATCTTTCCGATCACCACCTTTTGCCGGAATTTCTCCCCTGAATTTTTATTATGCCAAAGAATGCTAAGAAAAACACTCGTGTTGCTTCAACTTCGGCAAGAAATTCTTCTCCTTCTCCTTCTTCTCCCCCAACGGCCGCCGGCGCCATCGAAGTTCCAGAACCTAAGGCCTTCAACATGCTCCCTTCATCCTTTAACTTTTCCAAAGAATTTTTTGTTAGCATAGCAACCACAAAAGATTATCGAGGGGCGATGGTAGAAGCCTATCCTTCTTCCATTACTACCGATTTTGAAGATCAAGTCTGAGGGGACTATGGTTGGGGAAGAGCTCCATCGGAAGATGACTTTGTAGGAATACAAATTTTATTGGATTTAAATCCATAAATTAATTTGGACTATATTAAGTTCAAGAAAATAGTCCAAATGATGTGGCTAATAGATCAAGTTAATCATCCAATTTTAAATACATTTTGCTAGCCCATTTAATTGAGCTCCCAATGATGAGCCCACTTTAATAGCCCAAGGTCCAAATAGCTATTATCCCATTTTAAAACTCAGGCCCATGCCAAATGTCAAAGGAGGTGGTAATCCAGGTCAAATTAATGAGCCAATGAAATCATGCCAAGTGTACAAATGACATGCTCTGGCCAATCAAATCACAAAGCTACATCTTCCCTAAAACTATAAATAGGTCCTCATAACTCACAAAGAGGAAGGAATTAAGAATAAGAAGCAAGAAGAGGAGCTCGTGGATCAAAGTCTACATATTTCTACAAGCTACAAGTTCAAGCATCCAAGCAATCAAGTTCAAGCTCAAGTTCAAGTTCAAGTTCAAGATTAAGAACGAAAACAAATATCAAGGTGTTCGAGATCAAGTTACTTGTTCGTGGCAAATAATCTAAGTCCAAATTCAAATACGAAGATTCAAGATCAAGCTGCTAAATCCCTTGAATACAAATCAAATTCAAAGTTTCAACATAGTTTACACTATTGTTGGAGAACCAGAGGATTATATAGAGATTGTAACACCTCAAAGATTCTGAAATCAAATACTACATTTTGTTACTTAATTTTCCTGTCTTGATTATTTATTTTTCTATTATCCAAAATTTGTTGGTTACAAATTTTGGCACGCCCAGTCAGACAATCTCTACCTCTCATCTCTTCACATTAATCATCAAATCAAATAACATCGAAACGGCATCCAAGAAGATCATCAACTCCAAGTCTATCGCTATTAAGACTATCATTCCAGCCTTCGAGGTGGAGAACATATTGGAAACTACTATGGCAGTCACCCATCACTAGAACAAAGCAAACTTACGCAGACAACAAAGATCTCAAGTCAGCCCGCATCAATTCATAAATTTTTGAACTTCAATCCTCTAAAGGGGGCAATAGTCTTTCCATATGGATCGAAGAAGGAAAGAGAATGACCAATGATCGTTGGAAAACACGTTGGTTCGCTAGCCAACTCCAAAACTAAGAATCTCATCATCCAAGATTTAAGATGACAGCTCGATCACCAGATCCGCCCCAATCACTCCACGAAATCTTTTCCTTTCGAATTACAAATTGAAGGAAAATCTATGTTTTGCTTCATCATCTATAACAATGACCTAAATAATGATGACTAACACCTTAACTATTTGAGAACAACTTGAGAGCTTGACGAAGGCGATTGTGACTTCGACGAAACATACAGAAGCACTGAAGATAATCACATTTTCAAGTCGAGCAGAATGCATTTGATACGTACGGAGGGGGATCAAGTCATGCACCTTGGAAGCATCCGTGGCACAAGAAAAGGAAGATCCGTCTACAAACAAGTGCATGTTGTCAAGAACTACAAGTATCCTCTCAAGGATTAATCCCACCAATCAAGGACGCACATGGGAACAATTAAAGACAAGTATGATGTTGCTGCCAAGTCTTCGGTTACATACGCCAAGCCATACACTTCAAAGATCGATGGGTTAAAGATGCCTGTAGGTTATCAACCTCCAAAATTTCAACAATTTGATGGTAAAGAAAATCAATAATCAAGAGGTTGAAATTGAAATCAAGATCATGACAACCAATAATTGATTACTTCGTGTTATGGGATATTGCCGTAAAACTTTCGAAGGAAAATAGAAATCAATTTTTCGAGCCCTCGTTTCCTTTACTATAAGAATACACTCTCTACAAAAGATCATTTGATGGAGTACTCTATGTTACGTAGGCGTATTTACGAGCTCCGTTTGCCATGCGTTAAGCACATTCTCGAGGATGCTATGATTCAAGAAACTTATTTTCATATAAAAAGAATGGGATTATTGGCAAACTATGGTGAAAGACTCGCTTGATTATGCTCAAGGTAAAGCTTCGTCAATTCCATGCTAATTTCATACATCAACCACCCGACACGCACCCTACCGTGGCTTCATAGCCATTTGAAGCTTGGGGTTTAGATGTTATTGGGCCATTGCCGAAGTCTTCTGATGGGCATTTATACATTTTGGCTGCAACCGATTACTTGAAATGGGCGTAAGTCAAGTTTAAAGAAGTAAAGAAAGAGAATGTGACAACTTCATCCGAGTCAATATTATCTATCGTTTCGGCATTCCTCGATATATATCGACGTATAATGGCAAGCCATTCAATAACAAGTTGATGACTAAGGTTTGTGACCTTTTTGGCTTCAAGCAACGTAAGTCTTCTATGTATTATGTCACGCTGCCAATGGCCTCGCCGAAGCATTTAACAAGACACTCTCCCAACTTGTTGGAAGAAGTCGTCTCCAAATCTAAGAGAGATTGGCAAGAAAGAACAAGAAGCTCTTTGGGCATACAGTGACCACCTATCGCACACCAACGCAAGCGACGCCTTATTCGCTATTTATGGAGTTGAAGCAGCCCTTCCACTTGAGCATCAAATCCCATCATTGCATGGCCATTCAAGAAGGACTCACCACGAAGAAATTTCTAGATCGCGCCTCGAAGAATTGGAAGCTCGATAAAAGAGGCTAGAAGCTCAACAAAGCCCGGAATGCTATCAAGCCTCGTCTATCTCGATCTTTCAATAAAAAGGTTCGTCTTCGATGCTTCCAAATGGGTGACCAAGTCCTTGTGGTAAGAAGGCCAATTATTACTTCTCACGTATCCGGGGGCAAATTTTCTCGCTAAACGGGACGTGGGCCATATGTTGTGCAAGAAGTATACTCAAGTGGCGCTTATAAGCTTGTTGACTCAGAAGGCTTGCGGATTGGGCCCATCAATGGAAAATTCATCAAGAGATATTATCCTTAAAGAGAAGAAATATGCTCCTCAAGGCACGAGCATAAACTGCATCAACTCCTAGCCCGCAAAAGTATAAACCTATGGCCCAAAGAAAAAAATGTCTGCTAGGTTGAAAATCTCGAAAGAGGCGTTTCTAGGCAAAAGTTAGACTAAAAAAAAATTCACTTTTCTCTCGAACTACGGTATGACTGATTCTCTTCATCGAGGTACGTAGGCGCTTAGAGTTTTATTCTAAGTTCCGCCGCGAAAAACTCACTTTTCCCCGAACTATGGTACGACTCGATCCTCTTCACCGAGGTACGAGGCGCTTGTGTTTTATTCTAAGATCGCCCCGCGAGTTAAAAAAAATAACTCTATGCGTTGTTCGAGAAGTATGATGGAATGAAATACGCCAACCAAGCACACGGGCATGATATATGCAAGCATTCTTCGTTGAAATTGGACCTTCACCAAAATACCGACGTGTTCAACGGGGCATACCTATATGGAAATGTGTTTCTTAATGGGATGATTGTAATCTCTTGGCAAGTTGAAGTCTTAAAATACAATAAGTCTTCAAGTTGAAGTTTCAATTCCACCATGTCTACAAATTTAAAGTCTTAAAATCCAAAGAAGTCTTCAAGTCAAGTTTAACCACCATGTCCGCAAGTCAAGCCTTAAAAACGAGCAAGTCTTCAAGTTAAAGTTTCAATTCTACCATGGTACGTGTTAAAGTCTTAAAAATCCATTAGTGTTCAAGTTGGAGTTTCAAATCCAACATGTCTGCAAGTTGCAGTCTTGAAATCTAGCAAGTCTTCAAGTTGAAGTTTCAATTCCACTATGTCTACAAGTTGAAGTCTTAAAATCCAGCAAGTCTTCAAGTTGAAGTTTTAAATCCACCATTTCTACAAGTTGAAGTTTTAAATCCACCATTTCTACAAGTTGAAGTCTTCAAAGTTCGCCAAGTATAATCGTCAAGCTAAGGATCTCTAAATTTCCATGCCTCAAGGTGGACTAGTTTAGTCCCTTTGCACCTTAAGCTGGCCTTTGCTGGATTTACCCTTAAAAGGACGTCTAAATTTTCATGCCTTAAGGTGGACTAGTTTAGTCCCTTTGCACCTTAAGCTGGCCTTTGCTGGATTTATCCTTAAAAGGATGTCAAAATTTTCAGCCTTAAGGTGGACAATGTTAGTCAATTAGCACCTTAAGCTAGTCTTTGCATAGTGTAAAGTCTTTGGCTTAGATGATGTAATGGTCTTTGCCCTTGCATAAAAAGTGAAAGGTCTTAGCATAGGGACAGTGTATTGTCCTACTTCCGATTAAAAAAAAAGGGGTCTTTGTGACTTAGACGTGTAATGGTCTTTGCCTCAGATTAAAAAAAAAAAACAGATTAAAAAAAAAAAAAAGTGAAATTTTAGCATAGATAGTATGTCTTTACTTCGGATAAAAGAAAGTGGTCTTTGACTTAGACGTGTAATGGTCATTGCCGTACAAAAGTAAAAGTCCTTAGCATAGACGGTGTATTGGCCTTGCTTCTAACCAAAAAAAAAAAGAAAAAAAAAGGGTATTTGACTTAGACGGTGTAAGGTCTTTGCCTAGAAAAAAAAAAAGTAAAAGTCCTAGCATAGACGGTGTATCGTCTTGCTTCTGACCCAAAAACAAAATAAAAAAAAGGGTCTTTGACTTAAATAGTGTAATGGTCTTTGCCTCAAAACAAAAAGTAAAAGTCCTTAGCATAGACGGTGTATTAGCCTTGCTTCAGACCTAAAAAAAAAAAATTCCTTAGCATAGACGGTGTATTGGCCTTGCTTCGGGCAAAAAAAAAAAGGATCTTTGACTTAGATGGTGTAATGGTCTTTGCCTCAGATAAAAAGTAAAAGTCCTTAGCATAGACGGTGTATTGACCTTGCTTCGGGCCCAAAAAAAAAAAAAAGAGTCTTGGACTTAGACGGTTTAATGGTCTTTGCCTCAGACAAAAAAGTAAAGGTCTTCGGCTTAGTGTAATGGTTTTGCATCTGGAATAAAAATTCCTCGCCTCAGATGAGGTATTAAATTCTTTCGTCTGGGACGTAGTAAACATCGCCGCTGGTGAAGTAATAAATTCTTCACTTCGAGAGAGCAGCAAATTCTTCGTCTCGGATAGAATAATAAAGTTTTTTCCTTGGACGGAAAAGCAAATTTTTGCTTCGATTGAGCAGCAAATCTTCACCTCGAGACGGAATAATAAATTTTTCGCCTTGAATGAAATAATAGCTTATTTTCCTCAGATGAAATTATAACTTTTTCATCTAGGACAGAGCGGCGATACTGTCACTTGTCTCTTTATTGAACCTGAAAAGGAAGACAAACAAAAGAAGGAGAAATGCAAAGAATGAAAGGAGCTTACATGCCAAGAGCAACCGATGACACTTAAGTCAATCCAAGTCCTTTTATCTGAATCATATGATTAGATGGAGTTGTCAATAATTCGATCTTGCTCTAAATCTTGGATAAGTTAAAGTGCTCAAAAGGAGAATTGCACCTCAATACTCATAATTTCCATGATAATTTTGGCTTGTGGAATGCCTTCTGCTGTACTCTTGTCTTCAGGAAACAAGTGATCCGAACAAAGTACATGTTCGGGGGGTCGACATGATGTCGTTCCTCATTTGGGGTTACTCATCGTGAACTATTTCATCTACTTCATTTTGAATATGATGCAGTAAACTGATAGAAAGGCACATATGTGCCACTAATAAATACACTCGTGCACATAAAAAGAATGGACGTGAATCTCAAGGAATTCGATATTAATTAGCATCATTATAATCTACTTGCTCCGTGATGAATAGTTCATGAGCACCTTTTTTTTTTGCAATAAATCACCAAAAAAAAAAAAAAAAAAGTTGGGTCAAAGAAGAAGCATAAAAAGAATATGATGTGAATAATGCTTGAATGAAGTCCCCTGCATTATGTCGTAAGTCCGCCAATGGCCCCGTATATATAGGTGGGGAAGGGAGCTTACTCGGATGAAATCGAACTCGTGCAAGATTAGAATTCTTGAAAGGCAAGAATTTGATTTCCTATAGACTCTTACAGCTCATGCGAGCACTGTATATGCCACGTCAATCGGATTAGTCTATAAGATTAAACACACGTGAATATAAACCGTCAGAGATTATGTTGCTACAAATTTCGTTGTTGAGGCGTCTCCCAGAAGGACTCATAATTGGATAAATGATAAGTCCCAGCTAGCATAGTTGTGACACACGTGGAGTAGGAAGGCTTTGAAACGAAAATTTAATCCCAACTTGGTCGGCAAAGTGAAACATGGTCCTACTTGAAGAAGGTTTTCAGAAAGGTCTAACTAATGCTTGAAAAGTGAATCTCAAGTGAAATAGAATTTGACTACAACTGGATATGAGTGTCAATGAACTCTTTTAAAAGTGCATGACTACGTGTTCGAAATATTGCCTTTGTAAATATAATTCCATCTGACATATAACTAAGTGCAACCAAATTGTTGTACAAATTCAAAAGGAGTTCAGCACTTGAGCTGCTCACTTGGCATAATTTTGTTATTTGATTCGGCATTAAAAAGAACAGGGAATGCGGGTGTTACACCTCGGTAATTTTGTGACGTCGTGTCGTGAATGAACTAACGTCGGTCAAGGCGGACATGAGACCTTCACGACTATAAGAGGGCAATTGGCAGCCTTAGTGTATATACGATAAGATTCCTAGATTATCGGACTTGGCGAAACTAGGCTCGTCGTGAAAGTGAAGTATAAGTTACGTTTGGGAAGGATTTCATGGGCGTCGAGCTAAGGAATGTTTGGTGAGGATTTGGCATGATGAGTTATAATGTCCATTAGATTGTTAAGGAGGTGTTGCACGGGTACTAAGAAGGTTCCATAAGGATTCGAGATCAAACGAAGCGAGGAGAACGAAATCGAAAAAAATTGGGAATTATACGGTCCAATGTACGGACCGTATATTTTATATGACCCATATGTTTGGCTGTAGAACTCTTCCAATGAAGGGGGAAAATTCTGAGATTCGAGGAACATATGGTCCAATATACATCGTATAAATTATACTTCGACCGTATATTGTACCGTACATTCCGGGTCGGGTCCAAATTTTAATTTTATAAAGGCACGGTTTTCTCTTCTTTTTTCTCATTTCTCACGATCCAAACACTCTCCAAACCTCTAGAAACCTCTCCATATCACATTAATACACATCCAAGTAGGGAAAGTAAAGGATCAAACACCAAAAGTTAGTAGAATTAAGGGTGTAAATACTTCTGAAAGGTTGATAGAAGTTGGAAATCTCCTTGGAAGTCAAGTGGAGTCCTTCTCAAGTGGAATATTTTTATCCAAATATCATCCTTACGTAATCAAGGTGAGTATTATAATTATTTCATGATAGTAAGGATGTTAAGTAGTTGAAGAACTGGAACTATAAACAAGTATGGAGTTGTATTCTAGTAATGATTATGGAGGATTCCGGAAATGAGTTTAGAGATGGAATAATGTTTAACTTTAGGGGAATTTGCGTATTATGATATTATGGATGTTGTTGTGTTGTTTGGGAGCTGTTTGGTTATATGAGGAAAAGTTGTCGAAACAAACGAAATGGTGCCCAGCTTTCGTTAGCTTTATCCGCTCTAGTTTAAACGTAAGTATGCCCTCAACAATCTAACTTTCGTACGAATTCTCTTATATGTAGAATCGTAAGTCGGAAGGGAGAGCTCTTGTCGATGTCGTTAAGGAGATACAAAGGTATGTGAGGCTATCCCTTCTTCTTTCAAAGGCATGATCCCTATATGTTGATTTTGTATATGTTATTCGATATTTTATCCCCTTAAAATGCCAAAAGCTTATCGTTCAAAGAATCTTACAATGATTCCAAATCCGAAAGATTTTAAGCTTTGCATCCTAAACGGTTTCCTAACGCGACCGAGAGGGCTACAAAGCATATGGCCACCGTTCGTGTCTAAGTGAGCTATATTACATATGGCCCTAAGCTATAAAGCATATGGTTTCAGCTTGTGCCGAGCCATATTACATATGGCCGTAGGTTACGTCATGGATCCCCAGACACGATCTAATGATAATGTCATAATGCACTCGGAGGTTTACGACCTTATGTCACTCCGAGAGGGCGCACTTTTGTTTGGGCTCTCATGCATGCCACGTATGTTATATATATGCTAAAGATGCATGGCCACCTGATCAGCTGGCATATGATGATATTATCCCGGACGCGGGATGCCCGGACGCGGGCTATATGGATAATGGATCGGGCCGTACGTTTCACGGCAATATATGGATCGGCCTGCACATTCCGCAGCATTACATGATACGAAATGCTACGCGTATGCATGCATGGCTCCGCCTTAAGAGGCAAGCAGCTACCACCTATCTTTTCATCTTTATTTTGCCTTCTGGTGCTTCTGTTACTTTATGATATGTGCCTTACATACTCAGTACATTGTTCGTACTGACATCCTTTTCGATGCCGTGCTCATGCCCACAGTGCATTGGGAGACGACCCAGCCTCCTAGGAGCCGATCAACTTGCACGGTGAGCACTTTCATAGACCGGAGGTGCCGTCCTGATATATTCTTTTGTGTACATATTTGGATATGATGGGGTCCTGTCCCATCGTCACGATCTCAAAGTTTCGCTAGAGTGTCTTCGCAGATATCAGGACAAGGATATGTGCCCTCGATGTATATTCCGTACATTATTCTTTTCGATGTCGAATTCTTGTATATGAATACAAAAGTTAAGACGATAATGGTATAAAGTACGGTGTTGGTATCTAGCTCCGGGTACCCGTCGCGGCCCTCTTTTAGGGCAAGTCGTGACAAAGCGGGTATCGGAGCGCTCGTCCTAGATGTGTCTACGAGCCGTGTTCCAGAGTCTTGTTTATGGGCGTGAAGCATGCCACACTTATAAACGAGAGGTTGCGGGACATCTAGGAATAATGACCGTCTTCTTTCCATAGATCGTGCGACAGTAGCCGTAACGTAAGGTTTCCCTATTCTAACCGGTGGTTATGATTTCGCAATGCCGACGAGAAGGAAGAAAATTCTCACCATAATAGACGCCGCGAAGGCACCACCGAGAGCCTCCGCCTGAGTCGCAGACATGGCAGGCGGAGAGTGCCACCCTCGCATACCGCTCTCCTCGCTCCTATTCCTCTAGCGGCAGCAGCCACGAGGCCCCAGCGTGCCCTTCTCCCTATTACTCTAGATCAAAGACTTACGGGATGTCGTTCCGCCTGCTCACCAATTAGTTGGCCGTGCGGTGCCTCGCCGGCAGAGCGGGGTTCAAGTGATAGGGCGACCAGTGCCCGGGCCCGTGACTTTATAAGCTTAAATCCTTCAGAATTTTTTGAGTCGAAACAGGATGAAGACCCACAGGGCTTTATTGATGAGATATTGAGGACGTTGAGGATTATCCATGCTTCGACACCGAGTCCGTGGAGTTGGCTTCGTATAGGCTCCGGACGTAGCCGTTCTATGGTATAATAATTGATTTCTTCAAGAGGGGGAAAATGCACCTCCCCCAAAATGGCAAGAGTTTGTGGATGCTTTTATTAGGCATTATTTTCACACCGAGGTTCGGGGCTCGCGCATAGATTCCTCGAATCTCAAGCAAGTCATGAGTGCCCGGAATATAGTCTCCGATTCAATTCATTGGCTAGATATGCTCCGGCCATGGTAGCCGACATGGGAGACCGGGGTACATCGATTTGCAGAGTTTAGGGCCACACTTATTTAAGGACGTTTCGACGGCCTCGCTATTGGAAGGAATAGATATTTCGCGCATCCAAGCGCATGCTCAGAACCTGGAAGAACAACAGCAGCCACCGAGGGGAGATCAAGTAATGGATAGGGGATATGGTAAAAGAACTAGATCAGCGAGTGCTAGCAGCGAGTACAGAGGAGGCCAGGGGCAGCAATATTCCAGACATTCCACCACCGCATCTAGTGCACCTCCTCGGTTTGCAGCGTACGGTTTGATCGTCCCACGGTCGGACCGAGTCGGGCTCGTGAGCTCGTGGTCCCGCATCGTGGTGAATCCGGCCGAGGCGACCGCCGGTACCACGGTGCGTTCGCTGCGGCAAGTTACATCCGGCCGCGTCGCCGGCAGGCCCGGGACGTTGTTAGCTGCCCGTGCCGTCGTCACTATGCGCGATTGCCCAAAGGAGGAGCGACCGAGATGAGGCCCAGCCCACAGGTTCGGCAGCAGGTTCTTCGTCATCGGTACGTCCCGTAGGACAAGCGCCCTGTGCCCTAGCGGGCGCGGGCAGGGGCAGAGGAGCCTTCTAGTTCGAGCGGTCCCCGAACCGTATTTATGCATCGACCGGACGCAAAGATTTGGAGACCTCTTCCGACGTCGTGACAGTATATTGACAGATCTTCTTATGATGTTTATGCATTGATTGGATCCGGGCTCTACCTTGTCATATATTACCCTTATATCACGGCCATACGGATAACACCCGAGCCAATCAAACCTGTTGTCCACTCTAGTTGGCGACCCAGATTAGCCGATAAGTGTATAGAAATTGTATAATTATAGTGTGCGGTCGACACACCGTAGCTAATTTGATTGAATTGGAGATGCTGACTTCGACGTTATTAGCGGGTAATGATCAAGTTGTTATGCAAATGTAGATCATAGGCTGCGTGGTCCTGCTCCAATTCCCTGAGAACCGCTCTAGAGTGGAAGGGTAACACTGCATCCCCAAGAGGCAGATTTATTTCTTATCTTAAGGCAAGGAAGATGATTGCCAAGGGTTATATGTATCACCTAGTTCGGTCCATGATACGGAAGCAAAGCTCGCCGACTCTTCAATCCGTCCGAGGCGAACGAGTTTCCGCATGTGGCCGACGAGCTTCTGTGTCTTCCACCGAACGGGAGATTGAGTTTACTATCGATGTATTTCCGACACCGAGCCAACATCTATCCCTCCCCATGTATCGGCTCCCGCAGAATCGAAAGAATTAAAAGCACAAATCGAAAGATTTACTCGAGAAGAGGTTCATTAGGCCCGCTCATCGCCACGGGGAGCACCGTCTTATTCGTAAGGAAGAAAGATGATCCTTGATGTGTATCGATTATAGGCACGAACCGGGTGACAATAAAGAATAAGTATCCACTTCCGAGGATCGATGATTTATTCGATCAACTACAAGGAGCCAAGTGGTTTTCCAAGATGGGGATCCGAGGTCGATATCATCAAAGAGTGCAAGAGGAGGATATTTCGAAGATTTGCTTTAGGACCGTATATGGTCATTATGAATTTTCGGTGATGTCGCTTTGTTGACTAACGCTCCAACATATTCATGAACTTAATGAATGAGGTGTTTAGGCCATTCCTGGATTTGTTTATAATTGTGTTCATCACGATATCCCGGTATACTCCAAATCGAGTGAAGAACATGCACATTTATGTATCGTTCTGGAATTCTCCGAGCTCGCAAATTATATGCTAAATTTTTAAAATATGAATTGTTGAACTCGTGAATTTTTCTCCCATATTATCTCACCGATGGTATTCGGGTCGATACCCAAAAGATCAGTTCATGAAAGACTTGTAAGGCCTACAACACCTAAGTCCGTAGTTTTTCGGGATCGGCAGGGTATTACAGAGTATCGTGGAAGGATTCTCCTCTATTTTGGCTCCGTTGACGAAGCCAACACGTAAAGTCGCTAAATTCCAAAGGGGATGCTCGCAAGCGATTTTTGTTTTCAAGAAAAAGGACAGTTGATTTCTACTGCCCCGACACTTCCTGCATGGGATCGAAGGCCATGTGGTGTATTGTGATGCCTCGGTGTGTTGGATTAGGTTGTGTTTTGATGCAACATGGCAAGATCATTGCCTATGCTCTCCGTGCAATCGCGAAAGCATGAGAAGAATTATCCAACCCATGACCTTGAATTGGCCGGCAGCTTATTCACGCTCTAAAAATATGGAGGCATTATTTGTATGGCATCCATGTGGACATTCACATGGATCACAAAAGTCTCCAATATATTTTTGCAAAAGGAATTAAACCTCGGCGTCAAAGGCGATGGTTAGAGTTAAAGGATTATGATGTAAATTTTATACCATCCGGTAAAGAATGTTGTATTGACTCTCACTGAATCCACGGGTAGTCAAAGTGATGTCCCACCGTAAAGGAAGGAATTAGCTCGTGAACTTCACCACCGGCTAGTTTGGGAGTTCGCTGATGGAATCGGGGTGATACCGAGCACGTGCTTAACTCCAAATATCATCCTTGGACACGTAATAAAAGCCGTCACATTTAGGATCCCAAATTAAAGTATTATAAAAGTGTGAAATTCCCAAAAGGAAAAGTCACCATTTGAAGTCTCAGACGGGGTTTTCGGTATCAAGAATCAGTTATGTGTTCCGGATATTGCGGACTTCGTCGTCGATTCCGGAAGAAGCCCATTATTCCCGTTATTCCATTCATCCGGAGCAAAAAATGTACCACGACCTCAACCGATGTATTGGTGGGAAGGAATGAAGAGAGATATAGCCGAGTTTGTGGCTCAATGTCCAAACTCGTCATCAGTGAAAATTGAGCACCAGAACCACAGGCTTCTTTAGAAAATGAAATTCCAACTCGGAAACGGGAATCAATAATGGATTTCGTTGTTGATTTACTCGTTCTCAACATAAGTGCCGATTCCATTTGGGTGATTGTTGATTGATGTGTCACAAAATGCACACTTTCTTCCGGTCGATCTACATATTCAACAGAAGATTATGCGTGGATTATATCTCAAAAGATAGTGCGGCTTCATGGTATTCCTATATCCATCATTACCGACAGAGAGCACTGGGCTTTACTTGCCAGTTCCTGGAGATCCCAAGAAGGAGGTACTCAAGTGAAATTCAAAGACGGCGTATTCCATCCGTTGATCGACGGCAAGCCGAACGCACTATTCGTACCTTTGAAGACATGCTGTGAGCTTGCGCGCGGGACCTCAGCGGAAATTGGGTAGGATCATTTGCCACTTATTGAATTTGCCTATAATGTCAGCTATCACGCCGTATTCAAATGGCTCCTTATGAGGCTCAGATGGGAGGAAGTGTAGATCGCTCTATTGATGGTTTGAAGTGGAGAGACACAACTAACAGGCCCGTAACTGATCCAATGCTGCTGAGAAGATTAAACTCATCCAAGACCGATTGGCTTACACCAAAGCCGCCAAAATCTTATGCCGACAATCGTCGTAAATTTGGAATTTCAAAGTTACGATTGGGTATTCTTGAAGGTTTCTCCAACGGCGGGAATAACGCAGGTTTGGTAAGAAAGGTGTTTAGTCCTCGATACATTGGGCCCTACCGATTGTACGCAGTGAGCCAAGTAGCTTATGAGTTGACCGGACTCCCGTAGCCGAACTCACCATCCCGTCTTCCATGTATCGATGCTTCACAAGTGTATCGAGATCCGACCAAAATAAGTTCGCAAGTGACGTTCAAGTCACCGAAAACGACCTGAAGAAGAAGTCCTCATACATACCGGATGTACAAGTGCGGAAGCTTAGAAACAGCAGGTCGCCCAACAAAGTATTACGGAGGAACGATACGAGGAAGAGATGACTAAAGGTAAGAGTACATAAGATAAGTATCCACATCTATTCCCACCCCTACTTGAGGGCCACGGTGAAACATCAATGCCCCCAGGCATGAAATGTCTTACTTTATTGCTTCCGGGTCGTGTGTGACCATATTTCTTATTGTTGATGTTGTAGCCCTGTGTGGCGATGTATTTTGGGTTGCTGTGACAGGATGGTAGTGCCAAAATTACAGGAGAAACTCTGGCAAAATTTTCGTAAGATTCCCGAGAATTTAACATTCGAGGACGAATGTTCTTAAGGGGGAGAATGTTACACCTCGGAATTTCGTGACGTCATGTCGTGAATGGACTAACGTCGGTCAGGCGGACATGAGACCTTCATGACTATAAGAGAGGGCAATTGGCAGCCTTGGTGTATATACGATAGGATTCTTGGAGTCGTAGGATTTGGTGGAAACCAGATTCGTGAAAGTGAAGTATAAGTTATATTTGGGAAGGATTTCATGGGCGTCGAGCTAAGGAATGTTTGGTGAGGATTTAAGGATGAGTTATAATGTCCATTAGATTGTTAAGGAGGTGTTGCACGGGTACTAAGAAGGTTCCATAAGGATTCGAGATCAAACGAAGCGACGAGAACGAAATTGAAAAAACTGGGAATTATACGGTCCAATGTACGGACCGTATATTTTATACGGCCCGTATGTTTGGCCGTAGAACTCTTCCAGTGAAGGGGGAAAATTCTGGAGATTCTGGAAGGAACATACGGTCCAATATACGGACCGTATAAATTATATACCGTATATTCCGGGTTGGTCCAAATTTTAATTTTATATAAGGCTCGGTTTTTCTCTTCTTTTTCTCATTTCTCACGATCCAAACACTCTCCAAACCTCTAGAAACCTCTCCATATCACATTAATACACATCCAAGTAGGGAAAGTTAAAGGATCAAATACCAAAAGTTAGTAGAATTAAGCGGTGTAAAAAGCTCAGTTGATAGAAGTTGGAAATCTCCTTGGAAGTCAAGTGGAGTCCTTCTCAAGTGGAATATTTTTATCCAAATATCATCCTTACGTAATCAAGGTGAGTATTAGAATTATTTCATGATAGTAAGGATGTTAAGTAGTTGAAGAACTGGAACTATAAACAAGTATGGAGTTATATTCTAGTAATGATTATGGAGGATTCCGGAAATGAGTTTAGAGATGGAATAATGTTTAACTTTAGGAGAATTTGCGTATTATGATATTATGGATGTTGTTGTGTTGTTTGGGAGCCGTTTGGTTATATGAGGAAAGTTGTCGAAACAAAACGAAATGCCCAACTTTCGTTAGCTTTATCCGCTCTAGTTTAAACGTAAGTATGCCTTCAACAATCTAACTTTCGTACGAACTCTCTTATATGTAGAATCGTAAGTCGGAAGGAGAGCTCTTAGTCGACGTCGTTAAGGAGATACAAAGGTATGTGAGGCTATCCCCTTCTTCTTTCAAAGGCATGATCCCTATATGTTGATTTTGTATATGTTATTCTCGATATTTTACTCCCAGAAATGCCAAAAGCTTACTGTTCCTAAAGAATCTTACAATGACTCCAATCCGAAAGATTTTTAAGCTTTGCATCCTAAATGGTTTCCTGACGTGACTGAGTGGGCTATAAAGCATATGGCCACTGTTCGTGTCTAAGTGAGCTATATTACATATGGCCCTAGGCTATAAAGCATATGATTTCAGCTTGTGCCGAGCCATATTACATATGGCCGTAGGTTACGTCATGGATCCCCAGACATGATCTAATGATAATGTCATAATGCACTCGGAGGTTTACGACCTTATGTCACTCTGAGAGGGCGCACTTTTGTTTGGGCTCTCATGCATGCCACGTATGTTATATATATCTTAAAGATGCCTCCACCGATCTACCGCATATGATGATATTATCCTGGACGCGGGATGCCCGGATGCGCGGCTATATGGATAATGGATCGGGCCGTACGTTCCACGAAAATATGGATCGGCCGCACGCTCCGCAAAGATTACATATACGATACGATATGTTAGCGCGTATTTACGCATGGCTCCGCCTAAGAGGCAAGCAAGCTACCGACATCTTTTCATCTTTATTTTGCCTTTCTGTGCTTCTCGTTACTTTATGATATGTGCCTTTGGCATACTCGCACATTATTAAATACCGACATCCTTTTCTTTTAGATGACGTGTGATCATGCCCACAGTAGACAGACACTACCCGGCCTCCTTAGGAGTTCGATCGAGCTTGCTCTGAGCACTTCCATAGACCGGAGGTGCCGTCCTTGATATATTCTTTTTTGTACATATTTGGATATGATGGGGTCCTGTCCCATCGTCATGATCTCAAAGTTTCAGTTAGAGGCTCGTAGATACTCGTATGTGGATATGTGCCCTCGATGTATATTCTGTACATTATTCTTTTGCTGTCAGGAATGCTTGTATATGAATACAGGTTAAGACGATAATGGTATAAAGTATGGTACTCGGTATTTAGCTCCGGGTACCCGTCGCGGCCCTTTAGGCGGGTCGTGACAACGGGTGAATAAATATAGAATGAAAAAAAAGAAGACATATACTTTCTTTTAATAGTACTTCAAGTCTAATCTTTAAAATATCAATAAGACAAGTCTTGAAGTAGGGGGCATTTGTAGGAATATAAATTTTATTGGATTTAAATCCATAAATTAATTTGGACTATATTAAGTTCAAGAAAATCGTCCAAATGATGTGGCTAATATGATTGGGTTAATCATCCAATTTTAAATACATTGGGCTAGCCCATTTAATTGAGCTCCCAATGATGAGCCCACTTTAATAGCCCAAGGTCCAAATAGCTATTAGCCCATTTTAAAACTCAGGCCCATGTCAAATATCAAAGTAGGTGGTAATCCAGGTCAAATTAATGAGCCAATGAAATCATGCCAAGTGTACAAATGACATGCTTTGGCCAATCAAATCACAAAGCTACATCTTCCCTAAAACTATAAATAGGGATCCTCATAACTCACAAAGGAGGAAGGAATTAAGAACAAGAAGCAAGAAGAGAGCTCGTGGATCAAAGTCTACATATTTCTCTACAAGCTACAAGTTCAAGCATCCAAGCAATCAGGTTCAAGCTCAAGTTCAAGTTCAAGTTCAAGATTACGAACGAAGACAAATATCAAGGTGTTCAAGATCAAGTTACTTGTTCGTGGAAAATAATCTAAGTCCAAATTCAAATATGAAGATTCAAGATCAAGCTGCTAAAGCCCTTGAATCCAAATCAAATTCAAGTTTCAACATAGTTTACATTATTGTTAGAGAATCAGAGGATTATATAGAGATTGTAACACTCCACATTCTTGAAATCAAATACTACATTTTGTTACTCAATTTTCCTGTCTTGATTATTTATTTTTCTAAGACCCGGAAATTTGTTGGTTATAGACTCCACTACTAATCCCCCACCGAGTTTTGGAAGAATAATCTCCCAAACTATTTTCCCATCACAAGGTGAATCCATTCTCACTCCCCGACCAGGTTTTTTCAATGTTTATGCTTACCCCTTCACTCTCAAATTCGAACCTCCAATTGAACCCATAATTTTGGACTTGTGCCTCACCTACAACGTGTGTCTAGCATTAGTTGGTCTGTCAGTGTGGAGGATGATTGCATGCTATGTTTTTCTAACAACGGAAGCTCAGCTTCCTTTTACTTTGGATCATTTGATCCGTTTGCATACCCCATTTTTTCATGGCGGTGTAATCCGACTTTTGAAAGGGGGGAAAACCCCCCCATTATTTCCAGCCTTGATTAAGATTATGACCGGGGCTGGACAAAACACTTCATAGAAGTCCCTACTACTGATATTATTTGGGCAGACTAGATGCCTTTTTCGGAGGCATGGAAATTATCTCGTAAGTAACATGCCTTGTTTTATCATATATACATTTTTAACTTTTTTCTTTTCTTCGCAGCTACTACTTGGACCCAGCGACTATGACGAATCTTCATGAGTAGGTCCAAGCCATTTTGGCTACTTCAACCAAGGCTACACGTTCTTGAAAATTTATTTCCAAGGATCGTTGGAAGGTTACAAATCACGGTTAGTTTTAGCGCCGAGTTTTAACTGAGAGAGTACTTCACTTAACTTAAAGAATGCATTTTTATTTTTCCCTTTTCCTTTCCTTTTTAACATTATTGTCCTTTTCTTATTAGCCCTTTCGAAGGGATTCTCTATTCCAAGGGTAATGAACGACCCTGAATTAGATTCAAAAACTTCTTCCCTTTTAATTTCTCAAGCTGCAATTCCAAAGAAAAGGACTGCTAAACCATCTCCTTCGGCTCTAAAGAGGAAGAGAAAACCGAGGACAACTGTTCTCCCCGAGACATTTGCAACAGCAAATGAGTCTATTGAAGCAATTGAGGGTCTTCCTACTGATGGCATTATGCCAATCTCCACACAAGAGCCTGTAGTCGCTGTGGAAATTGATAAGGAGGAAACCGAAGATGATCTCCCACCTAAGAGGGTAAGGCCTCTTCTTTTTCAAACACCAACGTCCCGAAGAATCGGGGCAAATTAGCCTTTCCAACCGCCGTTTTGCACCGCTCCAATCCCGCCAACTGGTCTTGATGACCTTGACCAATATTTTGAGGAAACGGAGCTACGGAACCCGAGAGCCTTCGCAAAGGCTCGGGTTTCGAACATCTTTCAATTCCTCAAAGGCTTCATTCATCTTCAAGATCAAGGAACCTCACTTCTTCTCATGCCAATCTGGTGAATGTCTTTCCGGCTCCAAGTACTGATCCGACCCAACGTAGAACAACAACTATTTTCCTTTTTGAAGACATAAATTTTCTGGGACGCCAGGTTAGAGTCGCTAGTTATTTAAAACCTTTGATATCGGAATCTGACAAGGAGAAGATGACTAGATTCTCTTGGAAGTGCTTAACAATGAAGGAATGCATGCATCAAACCGGGTAAGTTGTCAAATTTCCTTGGCTTACTTCTGCGTACTTCTCTGATTATCTTTTCAATCAATTCGCCTCCTTTTGCTCAAGCATCCAGACCGGGGAAGCCTTTTGCCTTTGTCTCAAAGAAAATGATGATTTGAAGCTCAACCGGATGCCCAAGAGAGGGAAATTCTTCATCTGAGGAAAGAGCTTGAGCGAAGAGACAATCAATTTGCAGGGAAGCTTCCCTCAATAAAAGCAGAATTGATCAAGTTCAAGGATGATTATTCCCTAGCTATGTAAGATCTTGAACGAGTTCAAGATGCAAAAACCACTTTGGAAAAAGAGGCTGATCAACTTTTCAAAGACCTCGAGGACCTCCAAAATGAACTTGATTTCAAAGAGGAGGTTCTGCATTTTCTACAAAAAGAATGAAGCCTTTCTCTCTGTTGAGGTTGACCGACTTAACAATGAGCTCTCCCTAATTGATGAAGAATGGTCATTAGAGTTAATTGCTGCTACTCAGGATTTTGAACAAAACGTGCAAGTCTAGCCCTACAAAACTTGCAAGCAATCTGGCGAGAACCGCCAACAAACCAAAGATTATTGATAAGTCGAAATACGATCTCGATGCCGTTGGTAAGAACGAAGAGATTTCAATATGCTGATCAGCTCCCGCCTGATCAAGGTCGAGGGCTTTATCCGTTTTAAAGGCTGAATGCACCAAGTGCAATGTTCGTAGGTATACCCTAGAACAAACTTGAAGTGGCCTTAAGGATTGAGACGCAAAAATTATCGAAGCCAAAAAGCTCGAGGTTCAAGCCTATCAACAGATGTCTGCTGCTGAAATCTCTGAGGATGACCCCGAAGACTCTGAATCCGAGTGATTCACATGTTGGTTTATGTTTTTTTTTTTTTGGTACTTTATAGACCATTTTGGTATTTTTTGTAAATGAATTGATCCAAGTTTCCTATTATAGTCGACTTTTATACATCTTTTGACCTTATTATTTTTGTTATCTTACTTAGATATATTTAACTTAACTTGAATTAATTCCTATAAGTTTTTCAACTAAATAAATGATATCGGCCTTTACTTGCTTGTGAACAAAACATCTCTCATTCACTTCGGGCATGATCATATTTACTCTTGATTTTTGGACGGTAAAACGCCTTTCAAAAAGAAAGATTCAATTCCGTTCGACCTATTTTCATGACGACAGTCCCTAGTCAGAGAGTTGATAAATTTTATAATAAATTCGAGTAAATAGAAATTGATACAAAAATTTGGACGAAACAATTCGGATCATCATTTATTCATACTTCGTGAGTTTTCAAGCAAAGTTCATTTGACCTTTATGCCTTTACAACAAAACGCTAGCATCGGGGTTAGAGTCATTCGATCTTCCCCTTAAATTTGCAAAAATAAACTAAACTTCATAAAAACTTCTAACTTTTATCCTCTCGGCATACTTTTGAAACAACTCTATCCGAGGGTATTCCCCCTAGTATTTGTGTTTGAAGTATGAAAAGTCAAATACTATGATAAACTGTCGACTGCCGTGTAGTCCCTAGTATTCCCTTATAGTAACACACTTTACATTGTTGCCTCATTAAAAACCTCGCCAAAAAACCCCCTTTTTAGGACAAAAATCGGTCTAAGGGTAAAAGAGTGCAACACGTGTTTTCAGTCTTGATTTCCCCTCACTTTGTGGTCTTTACTTTGAACCTTCGGTCGTTTCCCTGTAAAAACTTAAAAACCTTAATGTGTCCTAATTTAAAGTAAAACACATACCTTTCCTTCAGCAATAGTACCATTTCAAGTGACTTATATTCTAATTATTTAACAGCTTCCATCCGTCTTCAGCTTCTAATTGGTACGAACCTTTTCCTTGAGATTCCTGATATTTTATAAGTCCTTCCCAATTTACGCCTAATTTCCCTTCATTAGGATTTTTACTATTAGGAGTCACTTTTCGGAGGACCAATTGAAAATGCCTAAGATTTGTCCTCTGATTGTAATATTTTTCCATTCTTTGCTTCTGAGCCACCACTCGTAATATTGCTCATGGTGTTCTTCCGTCAAATCTAATTTCACTGCCATAGCTTCATTATTTGTTTCTTTGGTGGTACGTACCGAACCTTAACTTGGTTAGCCACTTCGATAGGGATGAATGTTTTCCGGTTACATACTAGGGAAAACGAGTTTCTCCGGTCTTGGTTTCGACGTTGTCTTATATGCCCATAATACCTCGGTAAAGTTTCTCTCGACTTGCCTTTTGCTGAAGTCAGCCTCTTTTTCAAATTTTGAATGATAGTTTTGTTCGTTGATTTGGCCTGACCATTTGCACTTGGTTGATATAGGGTTAGAAACGATCATTTTCATTTTCAAACCATCGAGGAATTTCATGATCTTTCTACTAACAAACTGAGGCCCATTATCGCAAGTGATCTCCTTCGGTATTCTGAACCGACAAATGATATGATCCCAAATAAAATCTATGACCTTTTTTCCGCTAATCTTCTTAAAAGTTCCTACTTCAATCCATTTAGAGAAATACATAGCCATAATTAAAATGAATTTTACCTGTCCGGGGGCTACTGATAATGGCCCCACAATGTCCATCTCCCACTTCATGAAAGGCCGGCAAGTAAACAACCAAATGTAACAATTCTGCCGGCTGATGAATCAAGTGGGCGTGCCTTTGACATTCATCACATTTTTAGACAAAATTTTTCGTATCTTCCTCCTTTTTCAACTAGTTATATCCGGCTCTAATTAATTTTTGTACCAATAACTTTGGACCAGAATGATTACCACAATGCCATCCATGTACTTTGCACATCACATAATCTATTTCTCCGAGACCCAAACATCTCGCCAAAGGACCATAAAACGACCTGCTGTAAAGTTGACCATCAACTATGCAATATCTGGCCGCCTTTGTACGAAGTACTCTTGACTCTTTTGGGTCATTTGGGAGTTTACCATCCTTCATGTAATTAATATACTTATTTCGCCAGTCCCAAGTCCAACTTGTGGAGTTTACCTCTCCATGACCGTTATCTATAGCAGAATTTAGAAGTTGCACCACTTTTCCAGAACTAATTCCTTCAGTATCCACAGATGACCCTATATTTGCCAAGGCATCTGCCTCGCTGTTTTGCTCTCGGGTCACATGTTTCATTTTGAACTCTTTAAACTGACGTACTAATACTTGAATTTTATCCAAGTACTTCTGCATCCTTTCCTTTTTCACCTCAAAAACCCCATTCCTTGATTCACCCCCAAGAGTGAATCACATTTTGCTTCGATTGATTCTGCCCTCAAGCTTTTTGCTAACTCCAAACCTACAATTATAGCTTCATACTTGACTTCATTGTTAGTCAATTTCACAGTTCTTATTTTTAATAATTACTTCACACCTGTGAGTACTCTAAGTACAATCACATGGAGCCCTTTACGTTGGATGCTCATTAGTAAATAAGGTCCAAACTCCGTATACGCTCCGAGAAAGCTGACTACATAAGCTCCTTTTCCTTCCAAAATCATTAGGAGTGAAATCCTCTATGAAATAAGGCTAAGCTTGGGATTTTATTGCCATTCTCGATTTATATTCTATGTCATACCTGCTAATTTCTACCACCCATTTGGCCAATCTACCCGATAATTCGGTTTTGTGCATTATGTTCCTTAATGGATAAGTAGTTACGACACAAATATGATGTCATTGATAATATGGTCTTAATTTCCTAGCTGAAGTTATCAAAGCCAATGCTAATTTTTCTAAGTACGGGTACCTTATATCCGCTTTAGCCAAAGTTCTACTTACGTAATAAATCGAAAACTGCGTACCTTGGTCTTCTCAAACTAACACAGCACTAACCGCAACCTCCGACACTACCAAGTATAGGAATAATTGTTCATCCGCTTTTGTCTTGTGCAACAACGGCGGACTGGAAAGATATTTCCTTAAATCCCTCAATGCTTGTTGGCATTCCGGAGTCCAGTCAAAGTCCTTCTTCTTTTTCAATAACGAGAAAAACTTATGACACTTCTGCAAGACCTAGAAATGAATCGACTCAAAGAGTCTATCCTTCTAGTGAGGCTTTGTATTGCTTCACATCCCAAATAACTTTTGGAATTTCTTCTATGACTTTGATCTTGTCCGGATTTATTTCAATTCTCCTGTTTGATACCAGAAATCCTAGGAACTTACCCGAGCCTACTATAAAAGTACATTTCTCCGGATTTAACTCTATGTTGTATTTCCAAAGAATATCAAATGTTTCCTGCAAATGCTTCAGATGGTCCCCTGCTTCCAGGGACTTAACCAACATATCATCTATATAAACTTCCATTGTATTACCTATTTGCTTTTCAAACATTCAATTAACTAGGCGTTGATATGTTGCTCCAGCATTTTTTAAACCAAATGGCATTACATTATAGCAATAAGTTCTGTATTTAGTGATAAAAGAAGTTTTCTCTTGATCCTCCGAATTCATCCTTATTTGGTTGAACCCGGAGTTTGCATCAAGAAAACTTAACATCTCATGTCCTGTCGTTGCATCGATCATTCGATCAACGTGTGGCAAAGGAAAAGAGTCTTTCGGGCAAGCCTTATTTAAATCTTTGAAATCTATACACATCCTAAATTTCTTACCTTTTTCAGGCACCACGACCACATTTTCCAACCATTCGGGATATTCAACTTCACGAATATAACCAACATTTAATAACTTGGCTACCTTTTCTTTAACAATCTTGTTTTTTACTTACGATGGGCCTCCACTGTTGCTTTACCAGTGGAAACTTTGGATCCAAGCTCAACTCATGAGTTGTGATCTCTGATGATATACCTGTCATGTCTAAATGAGACCATGCAAAACAATCTGTGTTAGCTTTATAAAATATAATTAACTTAATCCTGAGCACCGAAGCTAACCCGGTGCTCAGGTATGCCTTCCTTTCTAGCCAATGAGTGAACAAGACCACTTGCTCGAGTTCCTCTATGATCAACTTTGTAGCATCTGAATCATCTAGTACTACAAATGATCTCGGAACCCGATATAGATCTTCTTCAACCTCAATATCTTTGTTTTCCCCTTCGAGCTTTTTCGAGCTTACAACATCTGCTTCCTCTCTTTACCCTCCAGCCGTACCGGATCAATAACCTTTGGTATCTGTAATTGCTATTTATTCAATACCTCCTTACTCTTTGTTTCTTTCTCTTTTTCCAGCATTTTCTCAATTGCAAACACTTCCTCAGCTGCAGGTTGGTCTCCCTGAATTTGTTTAATTCCCTCCAGAGTAGGAAACTTCAATGCAAAGTTGATGGCACAACCCCCATATCATGAATCCATGGTCTACCGAATAACGCGTTGTATCTCATCACACCATCTATGATATAAAACTTCATTTGTCGAACCGTCCAGGCTACATCCACTGGTAGAATGATTTCTCCCCTTGTTGTTTCACTCGCCATATAAAAACCATTCAGAACTCTTATTGCCGGAACAATTTGATCTAAAGCCATCTGCTCCACCACTCTCCATTGGATTAGATTGGTCGAGCTTCCTGGATCAATCAAAATACATTTACCAGAAAATCATTAATATTTACAGAAATTATTAACGAGAAATTATACGGATGGGCGACATCCTCTGCATCTTCATGATTACATGTGATCACTTCATTTTCACAAGTAGTCTCTGGATCTTTTCTCTCGAGTCACTGACACCTTTATTTTCTTCGAAGCCACGATGGTAGTTCCTGAAACATTTTCTCCCCCAGTAATCATGTTAATAACATGTTGTGGTTTAGCTGATTCCGTAAGCTTATTAGCATATTTATTTTTGCCGTAATTCGCCTTAGCCCAATCACTTAAAAATTCCCTCAAGTGCTCTTCCTTTAATAGCCGAGCTACTTCATCTCTCAAATGACGGCAATCTTAAATCTCGTCCGATAGCCGTGTGTTTGATGGTATGCATATATCAAACTCTGATCCTCGTAGGTTAGTGGTCTGCTCGTATATCTTTTGGGAATCTGACACCTTCAATGCGTCCAATTGCTAACACCAGCTCAGCTGTATCTATGTTGAAATTATATCCGGATTGTCACGACCCGACTAGGGGCCATAACGAGTACCCGGAGCTGACTAGCGAGCACCTCTCATTAGGCCATTCATTATACTCAACTTGAACGTATATATAGACCTCAAAGCTATACATAGATATACATAAGCTTGTACGGCTACCAAAAATGATATACAAAAATGTACACTGACATCGTCATGGGACACAATTTACCCACACATACGTATCTACGAGCCTCTACTAGAGTACTAGACGTAAGGATGGGACAGGACCCCATCGTACCCAAAATATATATACAAAAGAACATGTCAAAACTGCACCTCCGGAATAGAGAAGTGCTCCTGTGCAAGCTAATCCGGCCCCTAGGAATCTGGGTCGTCCCCCTATCTACCTGTGGGCATGAACACAGAGTCCATAAAAGAAAAGGACGTCAGTACGAATAATGTACTGAGTATGTAAGGTATGTATGGTAACATAATAAGAAATACAGGAAGCATAATAAAAGAATAATTGAAACTGCGTGCCTCTTGAGGCGGAACCATGCATGCTGTCCTTTACCGTTTGAACATATCATACATACACACATAATCTGTAATAATATCATTAGCCCGCGTCCAGGGTAATCATCTCACGCAGCCCACTAGTGGTGTCATGCCCATGCCATAGAGACACGGTGTTATCATTATCCATAAGCCGCCCACCGAAGTGGTGTCATGCCCGGCCAATTAGGCCCGGTGCATCATCATTATGTATATAACATCAAGCATGCATGCGAGCTCAAGTAAAAGCTATGGCGCTATCGGAGTGACGTAAGGTCGGGAACCTCTGATTACCTTATGGAACATTGTCATCGCCATGCCTCGCCTTGAAAGAACAATTGCCATGAGGTGAGGCAACAACAAGGAATAGCATCAATGAAATCATAAACATAAAGATATCAAGCTCATGAAAACATAGTTATCATTATCACTATCATAAAACATATCTCGTAAGAAACTCCTAAGGATCTTTAACTTTCATCGTTTGGGATGTAAGAAGATCATGGGAGTGTAGAAAAGGGATTATAGTATAGAAGCCATGCCTTTGAAAGAAAGGAACTAGCCTTACATACCTTTAAATCTCCTTAACTCTATCGGCTAAGCACTCTCCTTCCGAGCTCACAATTCTACATACAAAAAGGGGTCCGTACTAAAATCAGCTAATCGGAAGTACATTTAAGCTTAAACTAAAGCGGCTAAGGCTAATGAGAATTGGGTAGCATTTTCTTTGTTTCGACGAATTTTCCCCATATAATAAAACAACTCCCAAACTTCATAACAATACCTATAGTGTCATGTTACGTAAATTCCTTCAAGTTAAACACTATTCAACTTCCCAATTCATTTTCAAAATCCTCCATAGCCATAACTACCATGCACATCGGGTTCCTCATTCATATAGTACTTCCTCAATATCATTAGCATCATTCATAATAAGATTATACTCATATTACACCATGAATCATAACTCAAACTATCTTTCAACTCAACATACCCTTATTTGCATATTTGAGTTCATATTCCATATTTATTCCCAACTCAAGTTCTTCAACTACTCAATACCATCAATAACATGAAACAATTGTAAAACTCACCTTGGTTATGTAGGGATGATCTTTGGACGGAAATACGCCTCTTGAGAAAAGCTCAACTTTAATACCGAAGAGATTCTTAGCTTCTACCAACCCTAGGGAGCATCCACACCCTTGATTCTACCAACTCTTGATGTTTGATCTTTGATTTTTCCCTTAGATATGTGTTAGTATGACATGGAGAGGGTTCTAGAGGTTTAGATAATGTTGGTGAAGTGGAAAATGAGAAAAAAGAAGAAGGACCGTGTATATATAAAGATGGAATTCGGACCCGACCCGAAATCTACGGCCTACTGTACGGACCGTATTAATTATACGGTCTGTATAATGGACCGTACATTTCCTCCAGAATGTCATCCCTCTCTGGAAGGGTTCTACAGACAAATATATGGGTCGTATAAATTATACGGTCCGTATATATGACCGTACAATCCACAACTCTTCCGGATTTGTTATAATTGATTCGTTTAGCTTCCAATCCTCGTGACACCTTCTCGGCACTTGTTTAACGCTTCACTAACGATCTAAAGAACCTCATAACTCATCCTCAACATCTTGCTAAATATTCGTTAGCTCGATAACTATGAAATCTTCCCCAAAAAGCAACTTATACTTCGCTCCCCTTTGACGAACCTAGCTTAACCAAGTCATATAATTTAAAAATCCTACCGTATATATTTTAAGGTTTCCAAATACCCTTTTATAGTCGTGAGAGCTTAATATTCGTCTTAAGCTTGCGCTAGTCTATTTACGACTCAACGACATAAAATTTTCTAGGTGTAACACGGATATCCTGGGATTTTCTACAATATTAGAAAACGAAGTCCCAACACCATTTCTGTCTTGTAAACCTCTGATTAAATTCTTCCGATCGTATTGCTTGTCACCACCACCTCTTTCAGATGATAAAGAATGATTATTCTGCCTTCAATCTGAACGGAAGTTTGACCGCTACGGAGCTTCATAAGGCTGATACCTATCCTTTAACATTTTTAGGTCTGAATCTGTTGTTCTTTTCGACTTGTCGCGTCCCTTGATTCTTCCTATAAACCCAATCGGGAATTTGAATTGATCATCTTCCACCCGAATCCTTGACTCGTACCGGTTATGTACGTTAGCTCATGTTACTGTCGGAAACTCTAGCAAGTTTTCCTTCAATTTTAGTGACACACTGGAATTTCTTGGATTTAAACCTTTAGTGAAGGCTTCAGTCGCCCATTCGTCCAGTACTCCAGGAAGGAGCATCTTTTCCTTTTGAAATCTCGTCACAAACTCCCGCAACAGCTCATCATCTTTCCGGGTTATTCTAAATATATCGGTCTTCCCCGCTTGCACCTTTTTTACTCCAAAGATGAGCCTTGATGAATGCATTTGCAAGCATTTCAAAAGAGGTAATATAATGCTTAGGTAACTGAGTGTACCAAGTCATCACTTCTTTATCCAATGTTTCATTGATCTTCTTGAGCATAACAGACTCAATTTCATCCGGTTGCATATCATTGCCCTTGATTGCACACGTATACGCTGTCACACGCTCTTACGGATTTATTGTCCCATCATATTTCAGAAGTTTCGGCATCTTAAACCTCTTAGGGATCAACTTCGGAGCAGCACTGGGTGGAAAGGGCAACTGAATATACTTCTTGGAATCCGGTTCTTTTAGGATCGGGGCTGTTCCAGGAATTTGATCTACTCGTGAATTGAAAATATTCACCTTTTTTTCATTCCGTTCCATTCGGCTAGTGAGATCCTGGAGCAGTTTCAAAACCTCCAAAGACTCATTTGTCTTTGAACCTTTGCCATTCCCATCACCTCGACCTTTGGGGCGCGTCCCATCATTTTTATTTGTTCCATTCACTCTATTGCCCTTTTCTTGCAACTGTGTAATCTCCTGTTATTACTTCTTTACCATATCAAATATCCTGTCCAAATCTGACCTGGCTACCCATACCCCATTCTCTGCTTCATCCTCATCGTTATTCCTTTTGGACACTTGAGGCTACGCAATTTGTGCATTCCTGGTTTCTCTAGTTACTGGATCGAATATCGGGGCTTCGTTGTTGATTATGTTGTTATTGTTGTTAGCGTCGTTGTGTCCTTGATTTCCAGACATTTTTGACAAACGTTTACCGGGTCACAAATAACCTCAAAAGATATAAGTGAGTTTTGAACAAATCACCAACATTATCCTTAGCCCCATGGTGGCCGCCAAACTGTTTACCCCTAAAAAGGGTACAATTGAATTTGTTAGTGGTTTAATGAATAACAATTGAATAAAGACAATGAATTAGAAAATAAGTAGAAAGAAATAGCCTGTAAAGTTGGGTCGGATTGATCCTTTCAAAGAAGAACCAGCCCGATACAGTCTAGAGCTTGATGATTAAGTTAATAATTGAAGTAAGAACGACAAGAAAGATTGTATATTTCTCAAGTACGTAATGCTATGATTGTTAAGCTATCAGAATGAGATACCCTTAACATGAATGTTGGGCTCTTATTTATAGGACAAGAATCAGCCCTTTGGCTGTGATTATCTACCAATTATGACCATTAATGAGTTATAAATGCTCATTTAATGCTAACCGTAACGTTCGCCCTTATCAGATCCGGTTGTGTAACAGCTGCAAAACATATTATCCCTGTTTAATGACCCAATTTGTTGGTATCCGGAGGTAATTTCATTTTGACATATTTGTTTCGGATGTAATCCGAAGTCCTACATTTTGATCCGTTAAGATGGCCCATAATGCCTTCACCTGCGCTGCCATGTGTCTTGCTATTGATATGCCACGTGTCAGGCTATGCTTCACCATGTATACACCAACTATGGAAGAGAATTATATTTTTCTTTCAGGAAAAGTAAAACGATTATGGTTATACTTTGACTTTCCTTCCAGGGAATAGTAAAACTCATATATGGTAAGAAAATCAGGGCAGAACCCTAACAACAATTCCTTATGAAGTGCTTCCTCCGGTTAAAAAAGAGTGTCCACTTAGCAATTTGCATAACCCTTAAGAAAATACAAACTGCTATATAAAAGTAGATTATTTGACTGAACTACCCCTAATTAAATAGGTATTGGGATTTGGTCATTTAACACTTAATAAGGCCAAATCTGGGTAAATAAAGTTAATTCTTTGTTGATTTGGTAAGTTAATACTCTTTTTGAATAAAATAAAAAAAATGCTAAGTGGATCCTCTTTTTGAACCGGAGGGAGTATAAAAAGGAGTTCTTCCTAATTTACTAGGACACTCCCTTTTGAGATACCCACTAATTTCTTCCAACAACTTTGATTTGAGACCCATGAATTTTTGGTTTAATATTTAGGAATTCAATTATATGCAGTCAATGTAATGAAGTTTTACCCATGACTGTTCGTGAATCGTGGCATGAAACATAATCTAATTAAGAATTTAAATTTTATGGGTCGATTTTTATTTTTATTTTTTAAGTAAAATTTTATACGTAAATTTATTAAAATTTTATACATAAATTTATATTCTGTTTTGAAAATATTAGGTTCAGATGAACCCGATGCAGTTAGGGGTGTTCATGAGTCGGTTTTGAGTTCAAACCAAAACCAAACCAATCTAGTCGGCTTTTAAACCAAACCAAATCAAGTATAATACATATCCATCAGTTTGGGTCGGTTTTTCGGTTTTTAAGAAAACCAATGGTATTTCTCTCTTTCATATTTACTTCCTACAATTAGTAGAGAATTTTCTATCATTTTTCAACTTATAATTCGTTATTACCCTTTTATTGTGGTAACTATAATTTGCTTGGTTTATGGAGAAAATGTCTTAGAATTTATAAGTTTTAATTAAGTGAATAAAGTTTATAAGAAATACAAAAAATAAATCTAGGTAAAATGGTAAATCATATAGTTGTTTCTTTGAGTAAATGAGTTTGAATTCATGGATTTCTTTTTTTAAAAATGGGCTTAAGGTATAAATTTCATTAGCCTATTAGAGATAAATAAAATTTTGCTTAAAAAGTATACAAATTATTTAAAGGTATTTATAAAAATCAAGATATCGTGTATGTATAAATCAAACCAAATATTATCGGTTTCTAAAAATTTAAAATCAAACCAAACTCAACCCAAATAAACGTCGGTTATTTAATCGATTTGGTTTGAATTTCAGTTTGGATCTGTTTTTAACCGCAGCGTGAACACACCTAGGTATAGTAATGTTGGATTCACGCCCGAATAAGTGAGAATTATTAATGTCCTCCATAGCCTACATTCTTTATTATTATTATATATAGAGATGTAGAGCTGGAGTATATATTTGGAAGTGAAGAAAATATCCTCTCTCCATTTACAATATTCTTGCCAAAAAAGAGATCGATGGCAGCTACAGTGGTAAATTTTCTACTGGAAAAATTGTCGCAGCCATTAAGTGAAGATGTGAAGCTGATCGAAGGTGCAAAGGAAGAGTTTCAAGGTCTGCGGCGTCAAGTCCAGAGGCTATATAACTCCCTCGACGATGTTGCAGAAATGGAAAACGACAACAAGAGTCGTAGAAACTTGGACAACGAAATCCACAGTATAGTATACGAAACTGAGGATGTCATTGATAAATTTCTAGTTCAAGAGAAAAATATTGTATTCAGAATAAAATGCTTAGATAGTAACCGCATGAATAGAGTCCAGAATCTTTCGAAAAAGATCAATACCATCATTGAGAGGATGGACCAGTTGACCGTTGGCCTAAATCGACAACCTCCTCCTCCCAACGCAAAGCGTCTTCTGACGGGAAATGTTCAGCGTGACAATAGAGATGGTGGCCAAGAACCGCAGGTATGCCTCAAAACCTTCTCCCATAAAGGGTGTAAATGTTTCAATTTTTTTTTTTTTTAAAGCAAAACAAATTCCTTACAAATGAGGAAAATAACTTCTACCGATTGAAGTAGGGAAAACAAGTTTCATAAATGACCTGTCAAGGTCATTGTTTCCTCCTTACCCACCTAATGTCCCAAACCCCACTCCCCACCTAGAGGTGTCAAATGGCCGGCCCAAACAATCCAACCCAACCCTAAAGGGCCAAAGAATTAAATGGGCTAGGACGGGCAGACCCTTTTAATTGAAGGGCCTGTAAAATGGCAGCCCAACCCAACCCTAAGCGGGCCGCCGGCTAGGGCGGGCCAGCCGTTTAAGGTTTTTCGTCTTCCGAAATAACATTTTCTAAGTGATTTTTGGTACAATTTGAACATGAAACTTTTGCAATATAAAATAGAATCTTCTACCACCCATTCTTGCGCAAATTCATATCAAGATAATAAATATAAATTATTATTTTTAATCACTAATTCAGATTACGTTCAAAAGAAATTAAACATAATATAAATTCTAAGACTAAAAGGAATTACTCCAGTTTCTAATTACTACTTAGTAGTAAGTACATTCTTTTTCTCATTACTTTTTATCTTTTTGTTTAATTTACTTATATATTTTTTTAAAATTTATTTATTTATTATTCTTTTCTGGCCTCAAGGGCTGACCCAGCCCAACCCTTGAGGCCGGCGGGCTAAGAGAGGCTGGGCTTTTGAGCCTCACTTCTATACGGGCCAAAAAAATCTTAGCCCAACCCTACTTAAATAAAGGGTTGGGTTGGGCCGGCCTCACGGGCCAAGCCCATATTGACAGCACTATCCCCACCCATCCCACTCTTATAGTGTTTTGCTAGATTACATATAAATGTTCTTGGGATAATATTTTCTTGCTTATTTACACTAAAAAATAAGTAAGAAATCAATTTATTTTTCAAGAAAACATTTACTTTCCTACCGAACACACCCAAATACTTGTTCGGTTGTTTTTCCAGATGCACACTAAAATTTTTTGTAGAGCACTTATGATCTCCTAAAACTAAGTTTTATGAGTTAAAGTTCTTTTCTTTTCTTTCTAAATTTCATGTTCATTCAAACATCATCATAATTCATATGTATAAGTTTAAAAAAAAGACTAATGTGTTTGATACGAAAGGCATTCCTAAACTTCGCATAATCCTCTGCGTAAATTCGAGATACTAAACCTAGCCGAAACCCTAAACCTAGCCGAAACCCTAATAGGTCTCCAACCATTTTCACGGCGAGAATGGCCTCTCCCAAGAATCGGACAGCCACCCATTGTGGCTGTCCAGCACATATAACAAGACCAATGCAACCTATTCACCTTTTACCGCATCAAACTTATGCTACAGCCCTTAATCCAACAACTTCTAATACCACGTATAGTCCTACACTACCCATGAAAAAGGTCACATATTTGCATGGAGAGCCCATGGTAGTATGGGAAGAAGAAGAGATTGAGCAGATGATTATCAAGGAAAAACTACAATATGCTGTCGTTGGGAAATTCTCATACGGATGGCCTGACGTGAAAGAATTGAGAACCTTAATTCCAAAACAATGTGGTTTGAAAGGAGAGTGTATTATTGGTTTGCCGAGCAATAGGTATGTGCTAATACGTGCTTCTTCTCTAAAGATTACGTGACCTTATTGTCCAAACCTGCATATTATATTACGCATAAAAAGCCGGTCTTATCCCACGCGTACGTTCAAATGGGATCCATGGTTTGATCCAGAGGAGGAAACGAAGATTGCAATTGCATGGATATCATTCCCATCATTACCTCCAAATTATTTTATGAAAGAAGCATTTTTTTCACTAGCATCTGCTGTTGGAAAGCCCCTACAAGTTGATATGGCCATAACTAATAAAACCAGGCCAAGTTGTGCGAGAGTGAAGGTAGAAGTAGACTTGCTTGGAGAATTCCCGAAGAGAATCAATATAGGGATGAAAAAGAAGAGTACTGGGGAGATTGTGGATAAATGGATAAAGATCAATTATGATTATGTTCCTAAGTATTGCAAAAACTGCAAACTTCAAGGGCATAATGAGCAAGATTGCTATGTCATTCATCCGTAATTGTATCCCAAGGACGAAGAACAAAGTTCAGACAAAGAACAAGAGGAGAACAGTAAGGAAGATCAAAGGAAGAATAAGGAGCTAAACAATGCAAAAATTAGCAGATCTAGAAACACGGGGTCTAATGCTGACACAATGAAAGGGAAGGAAGCAATAGACAAGGTGCAGCCTCCAGAGGTTAATGATAATGATGGATTCAAGGAGACGAAAAGGAAAACAAAGGAATAAGAGGCATTTTCATAGAGGTAAATATGATGAAAACTCTTGAGACCGAAGGAGAATCAAGCTTTGCAAAATAATCAATATGCAAGACTGAGAACATTACGATGAGGATATAGTAGACTTGACCGATATGCGAAGTCTTCGGATGGAAGGATGGTTGAAGCAAAGGTTTCGAGGTCGCTAATCGATTGTTACAAGCAGCAAATTGTAAACATTAATGATAAAGGCAAGGAAAAGCAGATGGAAGAATCTAATCAAAGGAGAGGATATCGCAAAGGCATGGATTGAGCGTAACTTTGGTAAACAACTCAATGATAAAGGAGATTTTGTCTCAACGGTGTCTTAGATGAACACAAATACTACGATTAGACAAGAGAAGGAACATGAATCAGAAGAAATAGGTGACACCTTAATCCACAAAAACTTGGAGAAAGGTATGGAAGAAGATAAATCAGGTGAAGTACTGCAAGAGGATGCAGTTCAAGATGAGGGATTGGAGGAGAATGAAGAAAAAGAAAAGGATGCGTAACAAGACGAGACTCCTATATCGATCGTGGATTGAAGAGAATGAAAAAAAAGAAGGAAAAGAAGTCACAAGGCCACCAAGTAACAAGGTCATTAATTTGCTCGTAGAACAAGTAGAGTGCACATCATGAGAAACAAGACGAGGCACATGTTGATCTCAATAGCCATGATGAGGAAGATTTAACTCCGTAACATTGATGATATAGCACGAGCTGAGATTTATCTCCTAGAAATGTGCAAATTGAAGCAGCAACAAATAAACAAAAACCTGTCAGAAGCACCAGTATTCCAGCTGCAGGAGTTTCAACAAGGAGGAGTAAGAACAAAACCAATAATTCTCAATGATAGACAAAGCTTTATTTTGGAATATTAGGTCAGTTAACACTCAGAAATCTTTTGAGAGGTTAATTGATCTAAAAAGGAGACATCATTATTCTATTATAGGCCTAATGGAACCCTTTCAGGATCCTATTGCTATTGAAGAGTATAGAAGGAAGTTAGGCTATCAGAATTGTAAGGTGAACTGTTCAGGAAAGATTTGGATCTTTTGGACAGATGAATGGCTTGGTGTAGTTATATCTGAATCAGAACAACAAGTTACTCTGCAACTAACTCACTCATCCTTGAATCAATCAGTGCTGGTGTCAGTAGTTTATGCTAAGTATGCTAGAGATGAGAGGGAAGAGTTATGGGAAGGTATGGTGGAGTTAGCAAATCATGACCTTCCTTGGATAATAGGAGGACTTTAATGTTATAGTCTCGATGAGGAGAAGCAAGGGTGGTCTTCCGCCTCATCCAATGAGACACTGGATTTTTCTACTTGTATACAAAGTTGTGGTTTGATTGATGTAGGATTCACTCGGAAGCAAATTCACCAGGTGGAATAGAGAACCAAGAGGAGTGCATTTTTAAAAGGTTAGATAGAATCTTGAATCAAATAAGTTCTAGACATCACGCCATCTACGCAAAGTGACTCATCTGATTAGACATGGTTCTGATCATGCACCACTACATCTTGAGTGTAATAGCAATGCTCATCATATTGTCAAGTCTTTTAAGTTTCTCAACTTCTGGACAAATCATCATACATTTATGGAGGTGGTAAAGGAGAGAACTGATCGTCGACTGTGGAAATCCATTTTATGTATTTCATCACAAGTTGAAGAAACTTAAAAGAGCTTGGTTCAATGGAGCAGAACACTTATGGGAATATTTTTCAGCAGATTGCCACTATAGAAGATACTATAAAGGTGAAGGAGTTGCAATTTCAAAATAATTCTTCAAGGGAGAATAGAATGCGGTTACATCAGCATGTGCCGAATTAACTCGTATTTCTTACACTTGGAGGAGGGTATATTGGAAGCAGAAAGCTGGTATAAAATGGTTCAATGATGGAGACAGAAATACAAAATTCTTCCATTCATATGTGAGTGGGCAGGAAGAATAAATTGACTTTGAAAAGAATGCAAGATCCAACCGGTACATGGCTGAAAATGAAGTAGATATTGGTTACGAGGCAATCGGAGTTCTTAAGTCACAGCTTAGTGAAGAAAACTCGGTGGAGGGATTATGCATTGTTGAAAAATATCCCTAAACTAATAACTGAAGAACAGCAAAACAGTATGGAAGAGTTGTCATCTGAAATTGAAGTAAAGGAGGTTGTGTTTTCGCTCAATGGGACGGTGCTAGTGGAAACGATGGATTCACAGGACATTTTTATCAGAAGTGTTGGGAGATTATCAAGTTAGATGTGCTTCAAATGGTTAGAGCTTTCTTTTGTGGATCTGAGATACCATAATTCATCACACATACTAACCTGGTTTTATTGCCAAAGAAGGAGGTGATTAATAATTTCGAAGGATATGAGACTTATCGATCTCGGCTTCTTTTTCAAACAAGATCTCGTCAAAAGTACCGCAAAATAGATTGACAAAGGTTCTTCCTCATATTATCCCTAACAACCGCACAGGATTTGTGAAAGGAGGAGCATTGCAAAAAATGTATTCTTGGCACAGAGATCCGTGATATTAATCCGAGAGCTAAACATACTAATGTGGTCATAAAATTAGACATGGACAAGGCATATGATAGGCTTTCTTGGATTTTTTGACTAAAGTATTAAGACAGTTTGGCTTTGGAGAGGTTCTCATTGATTTGGTATGGAGATTGCTCTCAAACAACCTCGGTATTCAATTTTAATCAATGGTCAAAGTCATGGTTTTTTCAGGTCAAGCAGGGGTAAAGCAAGGTGATCCACTTTCTCTACATTGTTCATTATAGCGACAGAGGTCTTAACAAGGAGTCTAAATAAACTGCATGAGAAGCCAAGTTTTATAGGCTATGGAATGCCAAAATAGAGTCCTCAAATCAATCATTTATCATATGCTGATGATCACAAATCTTATTACGTTTCCGGGGATGGATATTCATTAAAGAAAATGATAAAGAGGTTGAGGAAGTATAGGAAGCTATAGGGACAACCGGTAAATGCCGATAAAAGTCACATTGCTATATTCATCACAGGTATCTGCCAGAGTTAATAGCAGGATTAAAAGATATAATAATATGAGAAATGGATCCTTTCTTTCACATATTTAGGATGTCCTGTTTTATGGAAGAAGGAAGTTTTATATTATGAGGATTTGATCAAAAAAGTGATGAAAAAGGATTATGTCTTGGCAAAAATGTACTTTATCTTTTGGAGGTAGATATGTGCCGGTTAATCATGTGTTGCAAACCATGCCAGATATCTACTATCGCCATGAATCCTCCTTTTCACGGGGTGATAAAGAAACTTATAGGATATTTGCCAAATTCTTTTGGAGCAATACTATGGGGGTGAAAAGCAAGCATTGGGTAGCATGGGACAAATTATGCTTACCAAAAGATGAAGGAGAGATTGGTCTTAGATCACTAACTGATATCTCCAATGCACTATTTGCTAAGTTGTGGTGGAATTTCAAATGTGGAAGAAGCTTATGGAGTAGCTACATGATTAACAAATATCGCAAGAAATGGCGTCCTCCTTATGGCGTAGATAGAGTGAGGGATCACACACTGAGGAAGATGGTGAACATAAGAGATGCAAGCTTGAGCCACAAATATTTTGGTATTTGAGAAATGGAACTTCAAGTTTCTGGTATGAGAATTGGACAAGACTTGGGGCACTTATATTATATCATTCTGATCGATGTTTGCTAGAGAAGAAGAGATAGAAGTTAGGCAGCTTAGTGGAAAATGGTCAATGGAACATGGAATCGTTAGGCATACTCTAGATCGAGAATTGGCTCGATATCAAGGATAATATCAAAGTTCCAGATAGTGAAGAAGATGATGAACCATGTTGGATGTTGGAAACAAATGGCAAATTCTCAGCTAAATACGCATGGGAATTTCTCGCATAAAGAGAGCAAACAAACTGACTATAGGCTCATGTGGGAGAAAGGGTTGCCAATAAAGATAAGCTTTTTCATGTGGAGGGTGTGGAAAGGAAGAATCTCTACAGATGATATATTGAAAAGGATGATGATCAATATACCATCAAGATGCTGGTGCTGTGAGGATCATAAGGAGGAAACTGTAGCTCACTTATTTCCAACATCTTCCATAGTTGTCAAGCTATAGAAATTTTTTGCTTCTTGTGCAGGTATTCCCAGTGATGGAGTTGGTCTACATCAAATGATCATGGCATGGTGGATCACGAGCCAAAACCAAAATTGCAACCTATTTATAGAGCAAATGCCAGCATCATGTGGTCATTATGGAAGAGAAGAAATTCCATTAAGCATGGAGGATCAAGCATTTTCTCTACGAAACAACAAGTACAACACATCATACACCAACTGGCAAGAAAGAGATTTCCATGGTTGCAGAATTTATCTAGTGAGTGGGAAAATATGCATCAGCACCTTAGTAGATATAAACCAAGAGTTTATTATGCTAAGGTGCTGTGGAGAATGCCACCTTCAGGGAGATTAAAATGTAATACAGATGGGGCATGCAGCAAATCCTGGGATCAGTTCATATGGATTTTGCATCAGAGATAGCTATGGAGATTTGGTGTATGCAGAAGCACAACAAATGGGAATAGCAACAAACAAGGAAGAGATCAAACAGGACATGAGAACAGTACAAGTGCAGATTAATCATATTTTCGGGAAGGCAACAAGGCAAGTGACTTTCTAGCAAATCAAGCTTTGGATCATGCGGGGTCAAAGACATGATTTTCTACTCATGCCAGGCGAAGGAAGAAGAATTCTCAACATGGACAAATCCTAACTTCCTCAATCGAGGATCGAACAAGGAGGATTCAGCAGCTTGACAATCAATAATGATACTACATGTATGGATAATCATATGGTGGGTGCACAGAGATTTGAACTAGCATCAAGGTCCGATACATCAAGATCACAAAGTAGCATACTAGCTTAGGCATACGGGATAGAACTCGGGAGGACAGCTTTCTTAGTTTTTTGATATTAGCTAGTTCATATTTTAGACATGCTTTGTAATAGACTATATTTTACATTATGCAATTATAAATAAAAGGTTCTAATAGGCCTGGCTTTGTTAGAGCAAAGTTTGTTTAAAAAAAATATATATATACGAAAGAAAATATGTTTTATAATATTTGATATATAAGTAGAAAATATTATCTCAAAAATATTTTTCTATAATCTAAGTAAACCTTATAAGTGAAGGTGGGGTCATTAGTGCAGGGGTACGTGTATTATAACTATATCTAAGAGGGAATAATGAAGTTTTGCAGTTCTCACATACTCTTTGATCCTATGAGATTGTGACACGTGGCTATGGCTTTTTCTCTACATTTTTTACCTCATTAATTTTTTATTTATTTTTTTACTATTCTCACTTGGGCATTTGTTATTGGGAAAAGGGTTCAAAACACACTCCAACTTTGGCCGAAATTGCGATAACACACTCCAACTTTGCGGAGGTCCTATGACCCCCCTAAACTATTATAAAGTGGAATTATTAGTTCCTTAGGTATTGAGGTGGCAAAGAGATTGTATGTCACTCTCTCAAAGAGAGTGAGAGAAGAAACAAAAATGTTTAAAATTTATTTTATAAGCAGTTTTTAGAAATTTTTTTTGTTTTTTCATTTTCCTTTTCATATGTTTCTCTTCATCCCCTTTGTTGGGTTTCTA
>NC_081347.1:64906084-64987998 GCF_029784015.1 Lycium ferocissimum
CATAATGTTACAAATTTGACGAGCTCAAAACACAAAGATAAATTAAGTGCTTCGCTAGTCAAAGATAGTATAGTTTAAAATCATCTCCACAGAGATTGGTACAAATCATTACACAAAGGGAAACTTGCTCAGTATTATTCAAGAAATAAAAACTTGAGTTTGTTGTGGTTATACACCATGATTATCGACTTCAACGTAATTAAAGACAATTGACAACAAAAGCAAAGGTTACTATTAACATGAGAAGTAAGGGTAACAGACAAGACAGATGCAAGATTTTAGCAATTAGCTTCGATTCGTTGTATCATTCTCCTCTAAATTTTATTGAGTCTCTCGAATTCAATAAGTAATTAGTTTACTCTAGTATCTAATAAACATCTTCCGATTATTTATACAGATTTCACAAATTAAACTAATACAAGCCCTGAGATTGTTCAAAAATTATGGATAAAAATAGATCTTCAGACGACTTCTCACGAATATCGTCAGCTTATAACCCAAGATAATTTATTCAAGAGGCTCTTCCGATTACTCAATAAAATCATTCAATCATGAGCCAACTCAGATTTATATTAAGATAATTCGTAAAACACTTTCTGTTCCGATTAAAGCATCCAAAAATATATCAATAATCAAATAAAACTACTATCCATGAGTTCAAGACTGATGAAACGCCTATGAACATATGCAAGGAAATATTAAAGGCCTGTTTGGAAAGCCACCCAGGTAATTGGAATTGGGTATAATTACACAGTTTGGCCTGTTTGTTTTACCAAGTAATTACACAGTTAGGTGAGAATGGGGTGTATTGAGAGGGTGTAATTACACTCCCCAATTCTCGAAGGGGAGGTGGGTGGGTGTTGAGAATTGGGTGTAACTGTGGTTACTTTTTAGTTTGTTTCTTTTCTTTTTTTTTAATTTATTTTTTATTTCTATTATTTTAATTTCTTTTGATTTTAAATTTATTTTTTATTTCTATTATTTTAATTTATTTTTATTTTTATTTTTTAAAATGTATTTTTCTTTTTATATTATTTATTTTTCATTTCCTTTATTCTTATTCCCAACCTTTACTTCTTGTGGTTTCATGTAATTGCACGTATTTTTTTAATTCTATTTATTTTGCATAACCGTGTTATTATTCTAATTTTTGAAACTACACCTCTTAATATTAAAAAAAATGAGTCATTAACAAACTTGACATATAATGAGTGACGTTATTAATATAGAATTTCGTTGTGAATGAGGTTATAGACTTATATTTTTCCTTTCTTTTGAATTGTTTACTTAAGTTACGTTGGAACTTACTTATATAATATTGGAATTTGACATAAGAGTATTACATTAAACTTTTTCTTTTGGATTTTGAATTTAGGTTATATTTTCAATTTTATGTTTTTTTGCTTGCATGTTGTTTATTTTTCACTTACATTTGATGGATTTTTTTTGTCAAACATTTGAATAATGTTATGGCATATATTTATAAATATTATTTTTTTTTCAAACATCCAATCCATGACGTTCTCACAAAAGTCTTCTTTTAAGTTTTATAATAAATATTATTAATTTGAAAAATGTATATATCAATTATTTTTTACAATATTAATTACAAATATATAATTATTAATTAATATATTTTCAAGAAACAATGTATTATTAAATAACTAATTTAATATCATTTATAAAGGCAAATATTTTTAAAATTAATTAAAATTTTAAATAATTATAATTTATTTTTAAATTAAACTAACTGTGTAATTACACTTGTGCAACCAAACAACACGCTTATAATTACATTGTAATTACATTATGACAAACAGCAGGTCGTTGTAATTAAATTGTTGTGTAATTACACTCTTTTGTGTAATTACTACCCTAGTAATTACACCAATTCCAATTAACGGGTGGCTTTCCAAACATGCCCTAAGGGTTTAGTCTCAAGGCAAATGTCTCTCGAATATTTTCCTCTCTTGGTTCAGCCAATAATTCAAGAAGCTCTTTTGATTACTTAGAAGAATCACCAATTAAAACCAAAAAAAATAATGCAAATATTTTCACCAAACTATTCCTCTTTTAATTAAATAAAATAGTACATAACTATGCAATTCAATTCAAAACCCTGTTAACGAATTCAAGCAATAAAACAAGAATCGAATCTAAAAACGTCAATCAATACATCATGTCTGTCAAAACCCTATAAGAAACTACTCCATAATTGAATAAAAGAACATAAAAAGAAAACATTACAACCAACGATTGATCCAAACTTTCGTATTGAATTGAATCGTGAAGGAAAGTAACAAATTCGACCGTTAAATCCTCTTTCTATGCCCTCCAATGCTCCCTAGGTCAAAAGTCCCCCACAAAACGTGTTTAGAATGTATTATAACATATCCCGAAAGTCCCAAGACGAAAATACCTTAAGAGTCCGTTTGGCTTAACTTAAAAAAGTGGCTTATGTCGGGTTTGACCAAAAAACATCTTATAAACCCAAAAAAATAAGTTGAGCCACCCAATCTTATTTTTTTTTACTTATTCTAAGCACTTTTTAGCTTATAAGCTGATTTGGCAAACACCAAAAAAACCAAAAAAAATAGCTTATAAGTTCGATTTGACGACTTATAAGCCAATCCCAATGAGCTCTAAAAGAACGAACTAAAAAATCTGCACAATATTGACGGGCAAATACTCAAAATACCCCCAACGTTTGACCAAAATCTCAACTACACACCTAACCTTTGCGTTGGTCCTATTACCCCCCTGGACAAATTTTTTCAGTATTAAAATGCCCCTTTTTGCCGACGTGGACAAGAGCGGGACTACACCGCCAGCTGGCGCGTTATAGCCTTTAAAAAAAGCATCTCGACGTGTTTTAAAATGCCAAGCTGGCCGCCACATAGATAAATTTAATTCCCCTCCATTTTTAGGCTACTTCATCTTCTTCTTCACCCTATTTAATACCTATCTCCATTTTTTTGTCAAAATAATACCCATTATAAATTCATAAAACATAAAAAAAATAATACTCATCCCCCCGAAAAAGTACTATCTAGCAAATTAATACCACGAAAAAAAAAGATCATCTAAGATCTCATAAAATAAACAAAAAACCAATTTAAAGACCCAAATTCCTCACAAATCTTAGCAGATCTTTGAAGTCTCTTGCTTTTAGGCTTTGTCTTCACATAGATAAATTTAGAGCTAGGATAGTGATTATTCTTATAATCATTGTTTTCCCAAATCAAATTCAAAAAAAAAAAAAAAAACAAGGTTGAAAATCTAATTTTGTTAAAGAAAATCTGATTGGAAGTTGCTTGTTTGGAGTTGCTGCTTGTTGCTTGGTTGGAGTTGTTTAAGCACTAATTCTTTGAGTTAATTTGGAGAGAAATTAAACTCCATTGCTAGGAATTTGGAGAAAGCTATGAAGAACACCAAGTGGGTTTCTTTAAATTCTTGATTGTTTGATCAAATTAATGGATGAACTTTGTTCTACTTGGTGTTAGGAAGCTTCCTTTCACATTTGAAAAAAAAAATCTAAAGAAAAATAAACGAAAAATCTGGAAAAAAAAAAACAAAAAAAAGCAAGGTTGAAAATCAAATCTTGTTAAAGAAAATCTGATTGGAAGTTGCTTGTTTGGAGTTGCTGCTAGTTGCTTGGTTGGAGTTGTTTAAGCACTAATTCTTTGAGTTGATTTGGGGAGAAAATTAAACCTATCTTAGAATTTGGAGAAAGTTTTGAAGAACACTAAGTGGGCTCTTTAAATTCTTGATTGTTTGATCAAATTAATGGATGAACTTTGTTCTGTTTGGCAAGTTAGGAAGCTTCCTTTCACATTTGGGTTTGTTTGGATCAGATTTGAGGAAGTTGGTGTGATTTTTTTTTTTTCAACTCCTAATGAAGATGATGATGATGATGATGATGATGATGATGGTGACGGTGACGATGATGATGATGATGATGTGGCACGTGGGCCAGGCGCGTGTAGACAAGCGCCTATTAATAATTGGGGGTTGTCGGATCGCTGGCATCAAGAAAAAAGGGTATTTTAATACCGAAAAAAATTGTCCGGGGGGATAATAGGACCAACGTAAAGCAGTTTGTGTAGTTGGGATTTTGGTCAAACTTTGGAGGGTATTTTGAGTATTATCTCCAATATTGACCTGGGGCGACACCGCCCGCGTAGCTCTGTGCGTCGCGCTAGGCAAAACTTTCAGCGGGTCTGTTTTACTCCCAAAGTGCTGCTTCATTCTTGGTATTCAACTGCTGCCACGTTAATAGGTAATTTTTCTTCTTTAGCTCATATATGTATCATCAAACTAATGTTCCAATCATGAGGCTATAATGTCCCAATCATTAGCCACTTCTTTACTTCTTGATGCCACGTAGACAATATTATTTGTCTTTCCATTAATCCTCAGGCAGCCTCGTACATATATATAAAAAGGAATCTTTTCCTTCTTTTTTTCAATTCCTGCTCAATTTACTTCAAATCTCTTTATCTTCACACCGCTTTATTCGTACACATTACAATATAATATTAAGCACAAATCAATATAATTTATAGTTCAAACACGACTAAAGTTTAGTAAATAAGAGACAGAGTATAGCTAAAAACCCATGTTTATGGTCACTCATTACTGGCATAAGGAACCTTTGACATATGTTCCACCTTATCTTCGGACGGAGGCATTTGTAACTCTGAAAGTTTAAAATGAGGAGCTAACGGTGTACTTACAGGCTTGCACGTATGCATATTGAATCTCTCGAGAACGCTTTCAATGTACCTCTTCTGAGAAAGCTGTACAACATCGTCTTCTCTTGAAATCTCCATACTAAGGATTTTCTTTGCAGCTCCTAAATCATTCATGTCAAATTCCTTACTCAACAGTTTCTTCAAAGCATTTATCTTTGTAATGTCGTTAGCAGCAATAAGCATATCATCAACATACAATAATAAATAAATCATTGAGTTACCAGACATCTTCTTGTAATACACACAGCTATCAAATGCACTTTTTGAGAATTCATGTATATTGTATCACTATTTAGGGGATTGCCTCAAACCATACAAAGATTTCTTCAATTGGCATACATGATCTTCTTTTCCCTCAGCTAGGAAATCTTCAGGTTGATCCATATAGATTGTCTCTTCTAGATCACCATGCAAAAAAGCAGTTTTGACATCAAGCTGTTGAAGCTCCATGTCGAATTGTGCGACCAATGCTAGTAGCATGCAATTGAGCTATGCTTCACAACAGGAGAGAATATCGCATTATAGTCAATTCCCTCTTTTTGACTGAAACCCTTTGCAACCAATCTCGCCTTGAATCTAGCATCTTCCACTTCGAAATTCCTATAACTCGTAGAACCATTTGCATCCAAGCCGTCTTCTTCTCCTTTTTGCCTTTTCACTAAGATCCATGTATCGATTCTTGTGAAGAGATAGAAATGGCTAACCACCATTGTGCAGCATCCTTGCAAGAAGTTGCTTCAACATACGAGGAGGGCTCAAGATCCTTAATCTCTTATTTTGCAGCTACGAACGCATATGCAATCAGATTTGCTTGATCTATAAGGTGTTCCGAGCTTCATATTTGCCTCTTCTCCCTTCCCTTTTCAATTGTGTATGGTTCATTGACAGCAAGTTCTTCAAGATCTACATCTTTTGACTCATTCTCAACCTGAATCTCTTGATCATTTACCTTGGTAAGCTCCGCGGGAGCTCCACCTGCTCGTTGTTCTCGTTTCCTGAAAAATTTATGGAAACTTTACGAGGATCAAGTATAGAGGATTCATCAAAGGTGATATCTCCACTAACTATAAATTTGAGTAAAGGCAAACACCAAAGTTTATACCCCTTAACTCCATCGACATACCCCACGAATATGGCCTTCTTAGCCCTTGGTTCAAGCCTTGCTTCATTAACATGATAATAAGCTTGACACCTAAGTACTTGTAAGTATGAATAGTTAGAGGGTTCACCTGACCATACCTCATTTGGAGTCTTAAAGTCAATCGCCGATGCTAGAGATCGATTGAAAATATGAGGCAGTATAGGCTAACTCCAGCCCAATACTTTGGACATTTTAGCTAGTAAGAGCATACAACGAGCCTTTTCAAGAGGGAGTTCGGTTCGTTCTACTCGGCAACTCCCATTTGCTATGGGTGTGTACGACGGTCCATGTCTTGAGATCGTGAACCTTGCGTAAATTATTAAACTCTTCACTGCAAAACTCCAAGCCATTGTCTATGCGAAGATATTTGATTTTTCGCTCCATTTGATTCTCAACCAAAATCTTCCACTCTTTAGATGCTTCAAAAGCATCACTTTTTTCTTCAACAAACGCACCCAAACTTTCGTGAGAAATCATCAATAAAAGTGAAAAAATACCTCCTCCCGCCCTTCGATGGAAGTTTAGAGGACCCCATAAGTCTGAATAAATGTAGTCGCCTCCAAGACCTCTTTTTTGCTTGCGCATTGAAGGTCGACCTTTCTTTTGCTTCCCTAGAACGCAATGAGCACAAAATTCAAGTGTCTTTGATCTTCTTATCTTTCAAAAGGTTACGGTTGCTCAACATCTCCAGTCCACATGCGCTCATATGACCCAGTCTCATGTGCCATAATCTTGCATTATCATCATTAGGTAATTGTGCGAGACGCATTTGAGCCAATAACGATGCTTCGCAGTGTATGAGCCTATCTTCGAAGATGACTAAAGAACATTTAGTCACATTCATAGTTCCTCTTCTCTCATATACTTGTAGCCTTGTTTATCCGGAGCACGCGAGATCAAAGGTTCGGATCGGGAACACGCGGACTTGTGTAATAGTCCTCACGGCTCCGTATGGGCGAGCCGAGCTAACGGCAACTATTGCACAAGTTGCATTATTGCCCTATTACTACGGTTCCTCCACTTTTCTCATAGCTGCTAAACCGCTTCTCTGCGGAACATCGTATGCGAGTCTAGCACCCATTTGTTTCCATAACTTCCATTATTGCACGATGTTGTGGTACGAATTATTATCGAATCATGTGCTGTTGTTGTGGATACACTAGCCTTTTATCTGGACTTTGACGTTAGATAATCTCGTTCAAAGTGCCCCTTCTTGCCACAGCCCTAACAATTTGCATTCTTCTTGTTCACACGAGACTTTGATCCGTGCTTTGATTTTCTCCTTCCATGTTAGCTAGTCCGATCTCTCGCAAAGAAACTGCTGATCGATCTCTCTCCTTTCAAATACCTCCGCACATCACTAGAGTTAAGTGCCTGCCGTACTTGCTCAAGGTAGATAGGCTCCTTGCTATACATCATTGAATTCTCGATATCACGATCAATCAAAATAGCAGAGCACATGCAAGCATCTTCTCGTCTTTTTTAATTCCGGCAATCTGTAAGTCCATGAAAAGTTTATTGAACCCGTCTAAATGGTCTTGTAACGAAGTCGACCCATATTAAATGTGTGAAGATGTTGTTGTAACAATATCCTCTCGATCGCGATCGGTCTGGTAAAGCCCTTGTAGTTTGTCCCGTAGCTACATGCGTCTCGTCTTCGGTACTTGTACTCACTTCACAAAACACGTTAGGTGCGAGGACGGTTAGATTACACTCAACGCATCCCCTTCAATCTTACTCCTTGTCGGAAGCCGATGCGCGGAATCTTTTCGTCAATAACATAGATTGAATCTTTCCTCCGCAATAACACTATCATCTGGATATTCCAGATATTGAAGTTGTTGCATCCACTGAATCTATCAATTTTAAACTTCATGGAACTCATCTTTGCTTGTTCTTCCTCCTCGATCTTGAAATAGTCCTAATGCTCTAATACCAATTGTTAGCCGAAACGTCAATGAAAGAACATAAGATCTAATATGGTTCAGATCAAAATGATCATACGTCCACCAGAGAACAGTTGCCTTTATATTATTAACAAAGAAAGGCGAGAGATCCCTTCACGGCACATTCGATGCCAATTGCATAATCTTTTGTGAATCCTCAAGTACTTTTGATGTCCACTTTTCGTGTTTTTGTGTTGATTTGTGAATACTTGGGTGTTGGAAGCAACATGAGGCAAAATGAAGCAAAACAAGCCAAATTGGACCAAAACACTGCGAGTCTCGATCTTTGCGGAAACGATGACAGAGATATTGAAGAATTGAAGATAGTTGGTGCAGCATATGCGAGCACCACATGCGAGTCGCATATGGTGCATGCGAGCCGCGAGCGCACGTGTCATGTCTTTTCAGCCGGCTTGCATACGCCGTGAAACTTTTGGTGCAACTTACGACTGGCAGGTTGCACACGCAACACTAGATGCGAGTAGCATCGGACGCGCTAGGGGTATTTTTGTCCAGAAATTGTTCCCGTTTTGGCAAGTCTATAAATAGAATGCTAGGGTTTTGGATTCAAATATTCTACATTTTCTGAAGTTGTCTTTTTGTGGAGCTTATTTATTATTGGTGGTTGAAGCTTTTAAGAGATTCTCTAATTTGCCATCTTCTCCATTTAATAGTTTTGTAAGCTTTATGAATACTCTTTATGCTATTACTTTACTTTTAATGAATATTAGTGGCTAAACCTATTAGCTAAGGTTGTGGGACCAAATGTGTTAGTTATGTGATTGGGTTTCATATTCATACTCCATTTATATGTTAAAAATGTTTTCTATTAACTCTTCAAGGTTTAATGTCTTGTGATGGCGTACAACATTACTTGTGCCTAAATACTATTACTTTGCCTGGAAAAGAAAGTAGAGGTTAGGAAAAGAGTTAATAGCAACAATTTGGGTCGTTATATCCATCTAATAGCTTGAGCTAGGAATAGGGGAAGCTAGTTGAGACTAAATGGGTGTTCTCTATAAAACATTAAGGCTTGGAAAAGCTTAGAATGAAATTTGCTAATTTGGTTGGAAAACTCTTGGCAAGAATTAAGTGACCCTTGATCTAATACATTTATGCATATGAATGAGTTGAAGTGATACCCAAGTGCATTACTTTCCATTGGAACCGCAACCTTAGTTCGACTTCCAAATAGTTAAGTCTCATATTAACAAAGCGTAGACGTAATGGTCAAAGATCAAAATCAAACATTATTATACTCCCCTTCCCTCGAAATATAGATTAAGAGTCAAGCGTTATACTTAACAAGTATATTTCTTCATTGAATTCTCCGTGGGATTCGACCCCAACCTCGTTGGGTTCTATTTTTGACAACGACCGGTTACTTCTACTATTAGGGATGATTTGGTATGATGGATAAGCAAAATATTGATGGGATAAAAATTTAGTGCCACCTTATCCTTTGTTTGGTTACTAATCATGAGATAAGTTATCTCAGGATTAGAAATAGTGTTGGGATAACTTATACCCATCAGAGGGTGGAATAGTAATCTTGGGATAACTTATCCCAGGATAAAACAGTGAAATTGACTAAAATAGCCCTGAGGTTCTCAAAATTCTTTTTCTATTACATAAGGTGGAGGATATTTTTGTAAACAAATAACTTTTTCTTAAAAGTTATGCAATGCATGTTACTTTTAATACAACAAACCAAACAATCAATCAGAAATAATATCAGAATAACTAATTCCAACATAAGTAATCCCAACATAACTTATCCCAACATAATTAATCTCATCATAACTTGGGCTCAAACCAAACAACCCCTTAAACGTGTAATTTGGGTGTATCAATCCCAATTACACCTAAGAGAATTGCTCTCAACTCTCTACTCACTACAAAGGATTGTATTATTTTTGGGATGATGAAAGTTGCTTACGCTTTTATAGGCAAACAATGACTTGAGCTCCAAGTGTGCTTGATGAGGAATTCACATCTTAGCATCCTTTGGCTCTAAGCAATGCATCTTTCGGCTCCAAGTAATAGAGCATCATTTGGCTCCAAGTAATTGAGCATTCTTTGGCTCCAAGTAATAGAAAATCATCCAACTAAAATTGGCAAATGAATTTTTCTATCACTTAACAACAAAACCAAGTCTGTCAGGTATAGATCAATCAATCGATCAAGTTTTTTGGTGTCCATTCTAATAAACTAGTCAGCATCGGTTATACTAATCCTCTATATTCGTTCCGTTCTATCCAGGCCTATTAAATAAAATGTTCGGAGGAGGAGGATAGTAGAAATGCTACATTAACTCTCTCCTTTGTACCAAAGCCCGCAACTTCTATTCGAAAAGGAAAATCAGCTATGGTGATCATTCCTAATAGTATATAATGGTTTCCGATCCTAATTATATTCCGATTGCATTTGCATGCATCCGTATCTATCTATTAAATGTCTCTAACTGTTAAAGCAAACACTTGAAGGAATCTTTCTAATGCTAGTAATATATACTTTAGCAGTCATAGAACAGATTTCAGCTCTTTGCTATAAGACTTTAAAAGGGAGCTATATATACTCCTTATATAGAGTTCACTTTTGGCATTCTTGATGTTCACACTTAGCCTGTATCTTGTGTAGTCGATAAGGAATATGATGAAACTAGCTCATGAGGTGAGTGTCACGACCCAATTCGCGAATCGTGGTGGCACCTACACTATCCCTCCGAGTAGGCGAACCACATTACTAATAACAAGTTAAATAAGCGGAAAATTAAATAAGAATAAGTTATCAAGTCTTAAATTCTCATCATAACTAGAAATGTCGACAACCCCAAAATCGGTCAAAGGGTACAAGAGCGCTAACATAGTACGGAATATAAGTCCGAAAATACCCGAAGGCTACATATTGTCCGTCGAATACAAAAAACGAAATAATAGGAGGTCCTTTGGGGCCACGAGATGACCAAGTAGCTCACTCCCGAATTACCGAAAGATGTCACCCTCGCGTATCGCCCACGGGGTGTAGAAGCTCGGAGCTCGGATCGTACTTTGCACTCAACAAAAGTGCGGAAGAGTAGTATCGGACAACACTAGTACCGGTAAGCATCATAGGCCGACAATGATTAGATAACGCATGAAGAAGTGGAAACTAACAAGTAGCACATAGAGCAAACGGTATGGTCACATATAATATACAAGTAAAGTGTAAAGGAATCATGAAATCAACCAAGACAGATATAGTTCACCAGATGATCAGTCAAATGTATGAGTGAATGAATGCAATGCATGCAACAATCACGTCTTTCACTCCTCTCTCGTACACACATGCTAAGGACAGTGCCTTAAAGCCATGACCCATGGGGGACGCGCGAAGTCCACGTACCACTCGTGCTCTCCGGCAGAAACCTCGGAGGCTTTCAATCACTCTCAATCTCCGGCAAGGACCTCGGAGTCTCTCTGTCACTCGATCTCCCAAAGACCTCTGAGTCTCTCAATCACTTACCTCACCATCATCACAAGAATAATATGAAAAGCATGTCATGCATGATATCAGTCTCAACAATATCACCAATATACAATCAACAAGTACAAGTCATATTACTGTCCACTGTTCAATTATCAATATTACAACTCCTCTCCACGTGATGAGTGAGCTAGTATGTGACGGAGATACACACAGGTGATAATCACATAAAATAACACATATGGCGACAAGCCCACATAACAGACGTAACCAACTTAATTGGAATTCACCACCCTCCATGCCCGAAGGCCTAACATGCTATCCCCATCAATTTCTACAACTACATACGATTTTCTAATCAGAGTCTAACTAAAGTAGACCGTAACATACCTCGAAGGCCGAGCAGGTGCCACGAACGATCAAACCAATGCCTTCCCTTTGCGAAGATCCACTGAACGATCAAAGTCTATCAAATATGTGATTTACGTTAGAATACGAATCTAAAGACACCTATATTGCTATACTTATATTCGAAACCCAAAACGACCTTAAAAAGTGATCACGGGCCCATAAGGGCAAAACTGGAATTTTATTGGAAAATCATATCACCCATAACCTAAGGGTCATATATCCAAAAAAAAAATTAATCAATTTCGTCCATAAATGGACTCTCAAATCATTAATCCTCATTTCTTAAAACTAGGGCTCAAAATCTTCAATTACCATACCATGAATTTGAAGGTGTTCCTATTATCTAATACACCTGTAATGAATTTCATAGACCCAATATATAAAGATTGAAATTGGACCATGATAGACATAAAAATAAATTCAAAGCTGGAAGTCATATTCGGACACAGTCTTCAAATTCTTCTTAAGATTAAAGGGAGAAGGCTTGATTCATGCACCCACTTAAGAATAATCATTTAGTTTTCATTACTTTAGCAATGACAACTCTTCAAATTCTTCAGTTGTTGTATTTGACAGAGGTGAAAATGTTGTGAAAATTAATTCTAAGGCACACGTTCTGGCTATAGATAATTCATCATATAATATGATCTCATCAATTCTCTATGGCTAATTAGATTTTGATTTTAAAGCATTAAAATATTACTATTTTATTAGTTCATCAGTATACCTCAATCATAAGTCATCATTATGTCGCCCACTTCAAATAATTTTAATGCCATAAGAATTGCACCCGTAAAGACGATCTTATTGAGATTTAATCTCATTACACCTCCACATTCATTATATATAATAAATATTTCATCGCTTCCTTATTCTTAGAAAATTATGAAACATATACGGAAATCATTATACTACACCAAGAACCAATTTGAAACGAGAAGTACCTGGTGCCTCTACAACTGTTAGTGCACGAAGAAGAGTCCGTTGGTGGTTTTCTTTCACTGTTATCTATTTTTCTCTTTATTTTTCATGCCCAAAGTAGATGAATTGTTTTTAAACCCTAGGCTTCTAATACATATATGGGTCATAAGAAGTGGGTTAAGCCCCATAACTTAAGCCCAATAATTCTTACGATTTATTTACTCACTCAACCATTGTAACAAATATAATCATTCTGTCAAATACTTTATTTACCAACTTAGACCTTACGTGTGTGAAACTCATATTCCTATAAATAACTATTCACACATATTAAATAAAAATATTTCAAAAAGTACCCGCCAATTAAATCACCGTGCCACCAATTCCCGCAAGTCAAGAATACTATTTAAAGCTACGGAAAGGGTATTTTGGCGGAAACGATTTCAAAAGTGCTAAACGACCAAACGGGTCGTTACATCGTATACCAATCAAACAATCGCCGCCCTCGAGCGACAAGGGAAAAGGTGGAGAAAAGGGTACCGAATCGTCGAGCAGTGAGGATATCTACTCCGCATATCCACCGGTCTCTCAAGTGGCCTCTCAATCGGACGGTGCTTCACCGCACCTTGACCAAAGCAATATCTTTGAACCTTAACTTTCTCACTGCCATATAGGATTGCTACCGGCTCTTCCTCGAAGGATAGATTCTGATCTAGTAGTACCGAATCCCACTGAATGATATAAGACCCGTCCGAATGGTACTTTTTCAACATAGAAACATGGAATACCAGATGAACACCTGCCAAACCAGGTGGCAAAGCCTACTCATATGCTACCTCGCTAACACGACGAAGAATCTCAAAAGGGCCAATAAACCTCGGGCTCAACTTGCCCTTCTTCCCAAATCGCATCACACCCTTGATGGGTGAAACCTTCAATAGGACCTGCTCACCAACCATGAACTCCATATCACGAATCTTCCGTTCAAAGATACTCTTCGCCACTTCCGAGCGCCTTTAAGCTTTTCCTGAATAAGCTTCACCTTGTCCAAAGACTCCCTCAGCAAATCTGTACCCCAAGGTCGAACCTCAAAAGCATCAAACCACCCAATAGGAGAACGACACCTCCTACCATATAAATAAAGCCTCGAATGGCGCCATATCAATACTGGAATGGTAGCTATTGTTGTACGCGAACTCTGCCAAGGGTAAGAATTTGTCCCAATGACCACCAAAATCAATAACACAAGCCCTCAACATATCCTCAAGCACTTGAATAGTCCTCTTGGACTGACCATCTGTCTGCGGGTGGAAGGCGGTGCTAAGATCCAACTGAGTTCCCAATTCCCTTTGCAAGGTCCTCCAGAAATGGGAAGTAAACTGAGTGCCTCTATCTGAAATGATGGAAATAGGCACCCCATGTAATCGCACTATCTCTCGGATGTAGATCCTGGCCAACTTCTCTGCATTATAAGTAGTCTGAACCGAAATGAAGTGCACGGACTTAGTCAACCTATCCACGATAACCCAAATCGAATCAAACTTGCCCAGAGTCTTCGGAAGACCAACCACGAAATCCATAGCGATCCTTTCCCATTTCCACTCGGGAATGGGCATCCTTTGAAGCACACCACCTGGTCTCTGGTGCTCATACTTAACCTGCTGGCAATTCGAACACTGAGCAACAAACTCCACAATGTCTCTCTTCATTCTACCCCACCAGTAGTGTTGCCTCAAGTCACGATACATCTTTGTTGCACCCGGATGAATGAAATATCTGGAACAATGAGCCTCTTTCAAGATCAACGGAATCAAATCACCAACTCTAGGAACGCAAATCCGCCCCTTAATCCTCAAAACACCCTCATCATCAATAATAGCCTCTTTGGCTTCTCCACTTAGCACCTTATCCCGAATCTTGCACAATTTCACATCCTCAAACTGCTGGGCCCTAATATGCTCCAAAAGAGACGACCTCGTCTCCACACAAGCTAGAACCTTACCAGGTTCTGAAATATCGAGCCTCACCATACTATTAGCCAAACACTGAACCTCCATAGCTAAAGGACGCTCTCCCACAATCAAACGCGCCAAGCTGCCCATACTCACTGCCTTTCGGCTCAACGCATCAGCTACCACATTAGCTTTTCCCGGATGATAAAGGATAGTAATATCATAATCCTTGAGCAACTCCATCCATCTACGCTGCCTCGAGTTCAGATCTCTCTGACTAAACACATGCTGAAGGCTACGATGATCTGTGAAGACCTCACAATGAACTCCATACAAGTAATGTCTCCAAATCTTCAAAGCGAAGACTACTGCAGCCAACTCTAAGTCATGAGTGGGGTAGTTTTTCTCGTGAACCTTCAACTGTCTCGAAGCATACGCGATCACCCTACCCTCTTGCATCAAGACACACAACCCAAGCCAATCCGAAAAGCATCACAATAAACAGAAAGTCCTTTCCCCCACAAAGCCAAAATCGCTCGAAGTCAATAAAGCCTTGAGCTTTAAAGCTCTCCTCACATTCATTGGACCACCGGAAAGGCACATTCTTCCGAGTCAACCTAGTCAAATGGGAAGCGATAGATGAAAATCCCTTCACAAATCGGCGATAATAGCTCGCAAGGCCATGAAGCTCGAATCTCCGCCCAAGTAGGGCCCGGCCCAATCTCTAACCGCCTCAATCTTCTTGGGATCAACCATAATCCCATCCTTGGACACAACATGTCCCAAAAATTCTACGGAACTGAGCCAGAACTCACACTTGGAAAACTTGGCATACAATTTCTTCTCCTTCAATAGGCCAAGCACGATCCTCAGATGCTTCGCGTGATCTTTCTTACTCCGAGAGTACACCAGGATGTCATCAATAAACACGATCACAAATGAATCCAAATAAGGCTTGAAGATCCCATTCATCAAATCCATGAAGGCTGCAGGGGCATTAGTAAGCCCGAAAAACATCACCAAGAACTCATAATGACCATGACGGTCCCCGAAAGCAGTCTTCAGAACATCCTCCGCTCGAATCTTCAACTGATGATAGCCTGACCTTAAATCAATCTTAGAAAAGATCGACGCACCCTGAAGCTGGTCAAATAAGTCATCAATGCGGGGTATTGGATACTTATTTCTGATTGTAACCTTGTTTAATTGCCGATAATCGATACACATCCGCATGGTACCATCTTTCTTAACGAACGTAACGGGAGCACCCCAAGGAGATATCGGGTCTAATAAATCCTTTGCTCAACAAGTCTTGCTAACAGAATCGCTCCTTCAATTTCAACCCCACCGAGCCATCCGATAGGGTGGAATAGAACAGTCGGGTGCCCGGCTCCAAGTCAACGCAAAAGTCAATATCTCGATCAAAGCGGCATACTGTGCAAATGCAGTAGAAAACCTCTGAGAACTCACAAACAACTGGCACTGACTCTAGGGAGGGAGTATCCACACTAGTATCCCGAATATGAGTCAAATATGCTAAACATCTCTTATCCACTAACTTCTTTGCCCGAAGAAATGATATGATCTTCTTAGGTGCTGGACTAGGAACACCCTTCCACTCTAACCGCGAATACCCGGGTATGGCCAATGTGCGATCGTCTTGGTACGACATGTCCTAAAATAGCATGATAGGAGATAACCGGTCCATGCCCAAAATAATATCAAAGTCCACCATATCCAAAATAACCAAGTCTACCCAAGTACCATACCCCATAAACGTGACCACACAATACCTATAGACCCGATCTACTATCACAGAATCTCCGACAGGAGTAGAAACACGAATAGGTATATCAAGCATATCACAAAGCATATCCAGACCCGTAGAGAAATAAGTGGACACATAAGAGAAAGTAGAACCCGATCAAATAAAATGTGTCGATCGGTGACAAACCGAAATAATACCTCGTGATAATCGCATCGAGGCCTCGCCTCTCGTCTACCCGAAAAGCATAGAAACGGGCACGTCCACCCTCCGACCGTGCCTCCACAACCACCACGGATCGCCCGGCATCCTTCTCTCACCGACCGAGCGCCGCCCCTACCTCGCATCGACGACCACCTCTACCAGGCCGATAGCCACCCCTCGCTCGACCGCGAACCCCCCTACGAATATCCTCCTCCTTAGCCTCGGGCAGCCGCCAGAGGCTCAGATGTCCGAACTCCGGCACCCTCGCCCGGATCTAGGACACTCTCTCGCATAATGCCCCGTCTCACCGCACTCAAAACACGCTCCTCCGGCCATAGGCCGCCGAGCCGTCATAGAAGTTAACCGTATACCCTCCGCGTCCGAAGGCCGAGAGTAAGAACCTCGGAAAGTCCGCTCGAACTCGTGCCTCGCTATAACCTCGAAGAACCACCGCTAAAGCCTCGTAGCGATGACCGGACGGGGCTACCGTAGGGACGATTTACGACGAACCCCGTCACGGTGTCCCCTACCTCTGTCAGACCTCCGAAACTATCAAATCTACGAGCTTTCTTGTCGCCATCCCCACTACGTGCTCGACCCATCTCCTCGACTCAACCCTCCCGGCATGCTCTACTACCGACCGAAACGAGGCCCCGTGCTTCTAACCGTAAGGTTGCCAACCGGGCGTTTTAAGGTCCAAACCCTTCACAAATCTCACTCTCACTCTCTCACCGGGAAGTAATGCCGTCGTATAACGAGACAAAGTGAGAAATCTCGGTCTCATACTCCGCAACCGACCTACCCCGTTGCTCCAATATCGAAAACTCATCTTTCCCCGTCGTCTCTCGCAGTACGAGGGACATACTTCGCAACACCCGGGTGTAACCGGGTCCAGTCAAAAATGGCGAGCCAATCGGTCGACACTCCACGTACGATCTCCACCATCGTGGCATCCCCAACTAACCGGAAAGAGACATAATCGACCCCGCGAGACTCCACTACACTCAACTTGGCGAAGCATCTCATGGCAACAACAATAAACTCATACGCATCCTCCCCGGGAGTACCGTAATCCGAAGGAGGAGACATTTTGGTAAATCCCTCGAACAATTTTTGCTCCTCACCGGTCAACACCGGCCCATCCATGTGCCAGAGCAAAATCAAAGCGCCGGGAGTAGCATCAATACGGGAGCCACCGCCGCCGCCGCAATACCCTCGATGTCCGAAACTCGGAGCAACCGTAGCACGGGGAGTATGACCTCCCACCTAGTACTGCGAGCCATCCGGGAGCAACCGGAATCATGCTCGCCCGAGCCAAACTATCAAAGTACCCCAACACTCGAAAACACGGCCTCCCCGAAAATCGGGCAGTAGCAACGACCCCGTGTCGTGCTCTACAGCCTCTAATCTCCTCCCCCCTGGAATGTCGCCAAGCTCCGAGTCAACTCTCTGTTGTCCCGAGGGTGCCGGTGCTTGGTTCCTATCCGGATTAGCCGCACGCGCCTCTCGCCCCCGCCACGTCCCTCCCTCGCCACGACCCCCGCCTCGCCCGCGATCGCTACTCCGGCAACGGTATGGATGCGGTGCGGGGCGCGAGTGCGGGCGCAGCTCTCGGCCTCCGCGGTCGATCGCGTCCCCTCACCATCGGTGAGAGAACATAGAAACGAGGTTAAGATACCAATCGAACCACCTCGCACGAAAAGAATGAACCGAGATACCATCGGAGCGAACTAGCACGAAAAGAGAGAAAGAAGCGAGTGTTTCCTAAATGTCCTATAGCCTCTCGAGGACGATGGTACGACGTCTACGTACCAATCCGCAAGACTCTACTAGACATTTCTCTTGTACTCATTAGACCAATTAACCTTAAGTTTCGATACCAACTTGTCACGACCCAATTTGCGAGTCGTGGTGGCACTTACACTATCCCTCCGAGTAGGCGAACCACATTACTAATAACAAGTTAAATAAGCGGAAAATTAAATAAGAATAAGTTATCAAGTCTTAAATACTTATCATAACTAGAAATGTCACGACAACACCAAAATCACGTCAAAGTGGTACAAGAACGCTAACATAGTACTTAATATAAGTCCGAAAATACCCGAAGGCTACATATCACCCGTCGAATACAAAAAAAATAAATAATAAGAGGAGTTCCTTCAGGCCACGATGACCAAGTAGCTCACCCCGAATTCGGAAAAGACGTTACCCTCGTATTAGCGCGGGTGTAGAATCGGTTGGATCGTACTTCCGACTCAACAAAAGCGCAAAGAAGAGTAGTATCAGCACAACACTAGTACGGTAAGCATCATAGCCGACAATGATTAGATAATTACGAAGAAGTGGAAACTAACAAGTAGCACATAGAGCAAAAGGTGTATGGTCACATATAATATACAAGTAAAGTGTAAAGGAATCATAAAATCAACCAAGACGTATATAGTTCACCGGATGATCAACAAATGTATGAGTGAATGAATGAACGCAATGCACCCAATGCACTCTTACTCCACTCTCGTACACACGCTAAGGACAAAGGCCTCAAAGCCATGACCCGCGGGGGACGCGCGAAGTCCATGTACCACTCGTGCTCTCCTCAGGTAAAACCCTGAGGCTTTCAATCACTCTCAATCTCCGACAAGCAGACCCGAGTCTCTCCGTCACTCTCAATCTCTCCCGAAAAGACCCCGAGTCTCTCAATCACTCACCTCACCATCATCACAAAAATAATATGGAAAGTATGACACGCATGATATCATCAACAATATCACCAATATACAATCAACAAGTACAAGTCATATTATTGTCCACCGTTCAATTATCAATATTACAACCTCTTCCACGTGACGAGCGAGCTAGTATGTGAGATACACACAAAGTGATAATCACATAAAATAACACATATGGCGACAAGCCCATATAACAGCTGGCAGAACCAACTTAATTGGAATTCACCTCCACTCCATGCCCGAAGGCCTAACATGCTATCCCCATCAATTTCTACAACTACATACGATTTTCTAATCAGAGTCTAACTAAAGTAGACCGTAACCTACCTCGAAGGCCAAGTGGGTGCCACGAATGATCAAACCAATGCCTTCCCTTTGCGAAGATCCACTGAATGATCAAAGTCTATCAAATATGTGATTTACGTTAGAATACGAATCTAAAGACACCTATATTGCTATACTTGTATTCGAAACCCAAAACGACCTTAAAAGTGATCACGGCCCATAAGGGCAAAATGGCCGAATTTTATTGAAAATCATATCACCCATAACCTAAGGGTCATATATCCAAAAAAAATTAGTCAATTTCATCCATAAATGGACTCTCAAATCATTAATCCTCATTTCTTAAAACTGGCTCAAAATCTTCAATTACCATACCATGAATTTGAAGGTGTTCCTATTATCTAATACACCTGTAATGAATTTCATAGACCCAATATATAAAGATTGAAATTGGACCATGATAGACATAAAAATAAATTCAAAGCTGGAAGTCATATTCGGACACAGTCTTCAAATTCTTCTTAAGATTAAAGGGAGAAGGCTTGATTCGTGCACCCATTTAAGAATAATCATTTAGTTTTCATTACTTTAGCAATGACAACTCTTCAAATTCTTCAGTTGTTGTATTTGACAGAGGTGAAAAGGTTGTGAAAATTAATTCTAAGGCACACGTTCTGGCTATAGATAATTCATCATATAATATGATCTCATCAATTCTCTATGGCTAATTAGATTTTGATTTTAAAGCATTAAAATATTACTATTTTATTAGTTCATCAGTATACCTCAATCATAAGTCATCATTATGTCGCCCACTTCAAATAATTTTAATGCCATAAGAATTGCACCTGTAAAGACGATCTTATTGAGATTTAATCTCATTACACCTCCACATTCATTATATATAATAAATATTTCATCGCTTCCTTATTCTTAGAAAATTATGAAACATATACGGAAATCATTATACTACACCAAGAACCAATTTGAAACGAGAAGTACCTGGTGCCTCTACAACTGTTAGTGCACGAAAAAGAGTCCGTAGGTGGTTTTCTTTCACTGTTATCTATTTTTCTCTTTATTTTTCATGCCCAAAGTAGATGAATTGTTTTTAAACCCTAGGCTTCTAATATATATGGGTCATAAGAAGTGGGTTAAGCCCCATAACTTAGCCCAATAATTCCTACAATTTATTTACTCACTCAATCATTGTAATAAATATAACCATTTTGTCAAATACTTTATCTACCAACTTAGACCTTACATGTGTGAAACTCATATTCCTATAAATAACTATTCACACATATTAAATAAAAATATTTCAAAAGCATTCGCCAATTAAATCACCGTGCCACCAATTCCCGCAAGTCAAGAATACTATTTAAAGCTACGGAAAGGGTATTTTGGCGGAAACGATTTCAAAAGTGCTAAATGACCAAACGGGTCGTTACAGTGAGAATTGCCAAGATCATCTATGGGATTTTATCAATACCTAGATCTTAAAACTGTAGGCGTTAACAATTCTTCTTTTTTTCTTTTTTTAAGAAAACAATATTTTTCACCCGGTATTCAATACTTGCTTTTGAACCGATTGATTTAAAGACTTTGAAGACTAATTCAAGGAGGTTAGCAATTTAGTGATACTTTTACGCACAAATTTGTGAAGAGGCCATTTTAAGGTGCAAAAAGGACTAAAAATTTCCACATGATGACTAACGATTTGGAGATCTTTTATAAGGACAAATTCATAAAAAGACCAGCTTAAGGTGCAAAGAGATAGATATTGTCCACCTTAAGACTAACAAATCAAAAGGCCTCAGCTTGGAGATTTGGTAGGTTTGATAGCTTTGACTTAAATACTTGGCCAACTTTGAAGACTTCAACTTGCAAACATGATGGATTTGAAATCTCAACTTGAAGATTTTAACATGTAGACACAATGGATTTGAAACTTCAAATTTAAGAGTTAGCAGATTGAAGATTTCAACTTGAATTGGAGGAATTCTTCGTTAGCAACGTGGCGTCCGAGCTTTTGACGACCTTTACGATAATGGTGAATTTCGCGAAGATTCTAAATAGCAGTCAACCAACTTCACAAATGTTAGTTCAGGGTGGACACTACTAGAAATCCGCCAATTTCGACTGCCAGATCCGTCAAAATAGATTCATAAATCGCTTATTTTTTACACCATTCAGAAAAATTCACGTTAGTCGAAAATCAGAGATGAAAAGGACTTCCAACGTACGCGGTTGCTATTTTCTGACAACGGCCTTCAGAAAACTGAAAAAGAAAAGTGACCTCAATAGCTAGCCATTTTCCAGGGGTGGTAGTCGTAATATTTATTGTTTTCCCCCCACATTTTCGTCTATTGCAGTCGAAAAACGTGAAAAAGACGAGATGATTTCTTATTGTCGTTCTTGATGTTCACACTTAGCCTATATCTTGTGTAGTCGATAAGGAGTATGATGCCTCCTGGACATATTTTTGAACAATTAGTCGACGTAGTAGATACTAGATAATAGTGAAGAGTTGTGCATAATTTATAATCGGCATCCGAGCATAGAGAATGAGATCCCGAAGGTTTATGCTAAAGCTCATCATGGATTTTATATGTAGCTCAACTTCTTTAAATAATAGTAGTACTTATTTACGTATCTAATGGGTAATAAGAAAGCAAATTAAAAGTAAAAGTAACTATTACTTGCTCTCTTTTAATTCTTTTTCGAAGTTGCAGAGTTAGTTGAATATTTTATGGAGACTAAAAGAGTCCACTTGATAAAACTTAAAGGACTGAAACTACTCAAAATAATATTATAATCCTATTTTAAACCTACCACAAACACAAGGGACCACAAATATCATATTTGTTCAGAAAATGCACAAGTTTTGCCCTTCTCCTTCTCTTTTCTCTTCAGTCTTATATCATTACTCCTACAGTTTGGGCCAGTCCCAAGAGACCAAAAAAAAAAAAAAAAAAAAAAAAAAAAAAATCACACAAATACAATTTTTTCAAATGATAATTAAAAAGATTATAATTACTTTAAAAAAATTATATAAATACAACTTATTCAAAATTTTAACTTCTTAATTACAAAAATATAACTTTTTACATTCATAAAATATTAACAATACTTAATAGTAGGAGTTACTAATATTAGGAGTTACTACCATTAATCCATATCCACTTTTTACTTTCTCTTTCTTTCAAAATCATTAGAATGTAATGATCCAAATAAACATAACAAAATCAACTTCAAATCCCATATTCAATCTACCATTTTAAAAAGACTTTTTTTTTCTTTCGTTTCCTCCTTTTTATTCCTTTTTTTTTTTTTTAATTTCACTTGATGATGGTTCAATTTTTTTTCTGTGACTAAAAGAAATTATTTGAATATATTAATATTAAGAAAAGTACATGAAAAGATATGGTATATGGAAATATGGTATAAGAAATGTACATGAAAATATACCTTAAAAAGTATATGGTATATTCAAATTGGTATGTTTAACTGAAAAGATGATAACAAAATATTTGTGAATATAATAGTAGAAATTAGTATATTTAAGTTTGTATATTATATATACTATGTAATATAATAATATTATTTGTGTATATAGTATATAATATTATGATATATCTAATATATGAATATATTACTCTATGTGCCAACCAATTGTACTCTAAAATAGGATAATATAATTACTTATGGATTACCACTAAAATAGGATCTTAATTAATAATTGACACCCTATCCCAAAAAACTTAGCTTCTTCCTCGCCATCACATATTAATTATTCAATTTTTTTCCCTCTCTTCCATGAAATAGGAAAATTAAATCAATTAAGTTTATATTTGCATATATTTAGTATAATAAACAATATATGCCTAATATATACAATGGTCAATATATATATATATATATATATAAAATACCTTTTGTTTACTATACATAAGAAATTATTTTATATATATAGTATTTACTAGTTAATATAAATAAAAAATCATAAAAAATAATATTATATATAGTATATAATAGTGAAATATACGTAATATATAAGTACAAGAATATATATACTTGTTCAAGGAATTGTATAATATATATCATATAAACAGTAATATACTTTTTTATGGATTAAAATACTAGCTGAGTATATTGGGATGTTTGGAAAAGTAATTAATGTGTTCTGATATGTATTTAATTTGGTTATCACTAATATAGGAAACTCCTTATTATTAGTCTTTTATTCATAGTAACATTTTTTTATTTATAGTATAAAATTATACATATACCCTAAATATAGAGTATATATTGTAGATTATGTAATTTAGTTAATAGTTGTAGATTACGAAATATTTTACTTATTTACTTGCATTTATGTAACTTCCAAAAAAAAAAATGTTCCAACCAACATATGGCGGTTACACTAACAGATACCACCACTTCACTTGACAAACTTAAAGGATTGAAATTGCCAAAATAGTATTTATAACCCTATTTAAACCTACCACAAACACAAGGGACCACAATGACATATTTGTTCAAAAAAGGCACAAGTTTGCCCTTCTTTCTCTTTCCGGAATTTTTTTCCCACTTTTTTCTGAATTTTATTTTCACTTTATTTGAAAATTAATGTTTGACCATGAAACAACTAAAACCTTATTTTTACTTTTTTTTTTCATTTTCAGTATATTCAGACAACTAAATATTATATGCAAAAACTATAACCAAACACAACTCCATCTTCAAAAACTTCAAATAAAGTGAAAAATATTTGGTTTTCATGGCCAAACGCGTACTTTAATACGGAAAAGAGTCAGATTTTCATCTTTATTGTTCAAAAAGATTATATTTTTCTTTCGTTATACTTCTTTTGATATACTCTCGCTGTTTTTAAATAAATGGTATTTTAGGCTTTTATATTTTATTTCACAATAAGTGATGCTTTAGGATTTCAAGAAGTAATTGATCTTATTCTTCCAAAATTATCCTTATTTACATAATTAAAAATCATTAAGTAGCTTTTCTTTTTGTAGACATTTAATTAGAGGTAAGTTCGTAAAAATAATCTTAATTTTCTAGGAGTAAGCACTTTCTCCAGGGGGGCGCATAAGCTAAAAAAAGAATGGCTTATTATGAAACGGAGGGAGTATTTACCTTTATTATTGTCACGCCCCAAAACCCACCCTGGACGCAACAGGCATCCGATGCTATGAACAACACCAGAAGTACCTTATGAAATCAATAAGCGTCAAGTTCATTTTAATAATCTTTCATCAATAATTTCAACAAGTTATAAATAGCTAATTAACTCGTGATCACCATCAAATAATAAAATCAGCGAAAGTCTAAGATAGTTATATCGTCATGAAACGTAGTAAGATCCAACGAGTCAAATAATGACTTCAACAACTACCCACAGAATTAACGTCTTTCTATGGAGCCTCTAAGATGATGGACAAAGAATAGTCTAACTTCGGGACACAGCCCAAAAACTAAAACAATAACTAAGATAGGATGGTGCCCTACGAACAAGCATGTGGGCTCACCAAATAGTCCGGAAAGTAGCAAGTTCTAGTTGTAGGCGTATCACGAACCTGCTCCTCAAAGTTACCGAACACACCTTAAAAAACAACAATGGTATGCCGAGTACCGGGTACTCGGTGAAGGTCTCCGGACAATAGTTAATATAACAAAATAGTATAATAAGGATTGGTAAGATGGTGTCAATTAACACGGGATTCGAAATTCAGAGATAGAATAACTCATCAACTTAATAAATCCATTAATGGAATTCATTCACGAAAAAATAAATCACCTTCAACTCATTATGCCGTTTATTATGTTTAATTCTTTTCAATCATGAATTAAAGATCATCAACAAGTCACTCACAGGCAACCAAAGTGTAACACATGCCAATACAGGTCCAAATCAATATAACTAAGGGATGACCATTTAAGGTTCCCTAAACTGCATAGAAGCACCACATCGGGGTTATTTACCCCAATGTCTACTCTTCCTCCCGAATAGCTAGGCCAATACTACACCGAGGTGACGAACCCTCGATGGCTACTCTTCCTCCCGAATGGCTAGGCTAACTCCACTAGGATCCATAGTGACTACCCTTCCTCCTGAGTAGCTAGGCAAAACATAAACAATACAAATCATGGCATAATAGCCGAAACACAATCGTAGCATAGAAGCCGAATCACTCATTATGGATTATGTTCATCATCCCATTAATAGGGGTACATTAATTCATTTATAGATTTAGAAACTAGGATCAAGTCACTAAGCAAGTTTCAAGTTCAACACAATCCGTTCGTAGAGCAAACTCATGAATTATCCAAGCTTTCCAAAAAAAAAAAAATCAAGTTTAAACTTCCTTATGGGGTAATTCGAGTTCGAAAACACAAAGCTTAATATTTAAATTTCAATCATCCTTTGATGAGTGAAGATCATATAAACATACATATACTATAATACACATAAAGCTTTAATGCGGGCTTATTCCTCACCCATACAAGCCTTACCAAACAACACCTTAAACGTTTGAAAGAGCATGTTCGAAAAGAGACATAACTCAAATCCTGCTAAAATGGTACCAACAGAATTTCCAAGGTTCAACAATCACTCTACAATAGGTTTAGATGATAAAGATTAGAACTTTAATCGATTCTAGGGATTTCTACCCTTATTCGAAAAACTAGGGCTTTTCTAGCCTTAAAACTCGTTCTTGAATCCTCATGTGAATCATTAGTGAATTCTAATCTTGTAGTATGCTCTACACTAGTCCCAAACTCATTAATAATCCCAGAATTTTGAGTTTTCTGAAAACTTGGCTTAGGGCGTCGCGCTCGGAGACCCGTACGCCTGATTTTTCTACTACACTAATGATGTTCGATAAAATGGGCATAACATCTAGCACAGAGTTGTGCTTGAGCTCCACCATATATCGTTGGAAAGGTATTTCAAAGATCTACAACTTTCATTGAGGAAGTTTTACCAAATTCTCAACGGATTTTCACAAAACTGGCCTAGAAGTCAGACCCACCGAAATTTAAATGAGTTTGAGAACTCTTACGAACTTCACTATTTGTTTGACTTCAAAACGATTGTTTATTACCCGAATACATCTTGAATGGATTCATATAGCTACAATATCATCTTAATACTAGTTTTACACATTCACACCTGACCCGAATTTATGAAGTGTTACAATTATCCAACTTTCAGTCCATATTTGCCCTAGGTGAATACTCCCTCCAGGTAAAAAAGAGTGTCCACTTAATCTTTTTTCTTAGGTCAAAAATAGTGTCCACTTATCAAATCAAAAGAAAGAATTAACTCAAATAACAATGCCTATTTAATTAAGACAGTTTAGTCAGATTAGTTATTTTTGTCTAGAAATTAATATTTTCTTAATGGGCGTGCAAATAGTTAAGTAGATAGTTTTTTGATCCGGGGGTAGTATTATTTTCTTCCCATTTAAATCTGATACACTCATTAAACCCTTCTCCTTTCTCTTTTCTTTTAATATTTACTCCTATACAGTTTGGGCCAACCAAAAACAAAAAAAAAAACAAAAAAAAATGTTGCAACCAACAGACGGCGGTTACACAAACGGCTACCACAACCACGATGGCGGCGCCGCCGGTAATCGAGTACGGAGGTGCAGCCGCGGCAGGACACGTGGCGGCCGTAGAGGTGGTGGTAGCGACGGTGGTGCTAGGGTTTATCAACAGCAGCATGGAGATGAGGAGGAGAGGGAAAAACCTGCAGTTCCTTGCACGGATTTCGATACGGCGTATTTCCATTCGTATGCTCATGTTGGCATTCATGAAGAGATGATTAAGGTATGAGTAGTGATAATGTTTAAAAGAGTATTTGTGGTTATATTGTGGAGTTGTACTACATTAAATTGGTGTTGTTTAGTAATTATATAGTACTTACTCTGTTTTAGTTTAAGTGTCTTAGTTTGACTGGACACAGAGTTTAATGCGAAACAAAGGTAGTTACATTGTGGGGTTTTACTACATTGAATTGGTGTAGTTTAGTAGTTATATACTACTTACTCTGTTTCAGTTTAAGTGTCTTAGTTTGACTGGGGCACAGAGTTTAAGAAATAAAGGAGTTACATTGTGGAGTTGTACTATATTGAATTGGTGTAGTTTAGTAGTTATATAGTACTTACTCTGTTTCAATTTAACTGTCTTAGTTTGACTGGACATAGAGTTTAATAAGAAACAAAGGTAGTTACATTGTGGAGTTGTACTACATTGAATTGTTGTAGTTTAATAGTTATATACTTACTTTGTTTCAATTTAAGTGTCTTAGCTTGACTGAGGCACGGAGTTTAAGAAACAGAGGTAGTTACCTTATGATTAAGGTACCATAATAATGTTTAAACAGTCTCGTGGCTATATTGTGGAATTGTACTACATTAAATTAGTGTAGTTTAGTCGTTGTATACTTACTCTGTCTCATTTTAAGTGACTTAGTTTGACTGGGGCACGGAGTTTTAGTAGTTGTATACTTACTCTGTCTCAATTTAAGTGACTTAGTTTGACTGGGGCACGGAGTTTAAGAAACAAAGATAGTTACATTATGATTAAGGTACCATAATAATGTTTAAACAGTCACGTGGTTATATTGTCGAGTTCGACTACATTGAATTGGTGTAGTTTAGTAGTTATATACTTAATTTGTTTCAATTTTAAGTGTCTTAGTTTGACTGGACATGGATCATAAGAAACAAAGATAGTGACATTATGATTAAGGTACCATAATTTTTTTTTTTTTTTTTGATAATGGTAACAGTGATTAAGGTACCATAATAATGTTTAAACAGTATTCGTGGTTATATTGCGGAGCTCTACTACATTACATTGGTGTAGTTTAGTAGTTATATACTTACTCTGTTTCAATTTAAGTGTATTAGTTTGACTTGGTATGGAGTTCAAGAAACAAAGGTAGGTACATTATGATTAAGGTACCATAACGTTTAAACAGTCTCGTGGTTATATTGCGGATCTAGAAGTATAAGTTAGTGGTTTTGGGAGTTGTACTACATTGAATTGGTATAGTTCAGCAGTTATATACTCACTTCGTCCCAATTTAAGGGGCCGTTTGGTAGCTGGATAGATTTATACACGTATTAGTAATGTAAGGATTAATTATGAGGGAATCTATGTATTATTTTATGCGGGGTTTAGTTATTCCACCTTCTATCCTGCATAAAATAATACATATATTCCCTCGTAACTTATACATGTATTAGTTATGCGGATTTTTAAATTGCAAACCAAACACCATATAAGTTGTGTTGAATTGTATACATAGCAAAAGAATGCTGCCAAACATGCTTATGCATATTTAATACATGAATAACTTAGCTTTTAACCAGCTACCAAACGAGCCCTTAATTTCCTTGTTACATTGCGAGTAGACATAACAGATAGAATAAAAATAGGATTTTTGTAATGGAAGGTGTTATAGGAGCATGCCAGACTGGGTTGGCATGTGTACATGTCTATATACATCCACCAGAATCAATTTTTAGGGAGCGTAGAGCTTGAGGAGCTGAGCTTGCAGAGTTATAATCTCTGCTGCATTGTATATAATGGTAACGATTTGGAACGGAGTCTAAGATGCTAATTTGACTTGTATACTATACTGTTGATAGTCGAAGAAAATATCAATTTAATGGATAGTTTGATAAAGAAAACATCATATAAAAGTTTGAATATCTTAATGAATTTGAATTCTTGAAATTATGGAAGTCATATCGAAAAGGAATGGTGTTAAATATTTTGGGACATTCTGAAAAGTAAAGTGTGTCGTCTAAATTGCAAGAGAAAATGTTACTATGCAGAAGTCGAAGTAATAAGTTTGGGATTTATCGCATGCTTCGTAGGATATATCTTATAATTCTAGGATTACTGTCGTTGAAAAGATGTTGTCTTTGCCAGGCTGGATCACATTTAAAATTCATTTTTTAATCCTTGTTTTTGTAAGCGAAGTTAATTATTTTGCTTGGTTTTGAACTTCGATTTCCCTTTTCCCTTGTGGTTATGCTTTCAAATATATCCAGATGTACATGTTAATTTATGGGTGGAATTCGCAGGACCGTGTGCGGACTGACAGTTATAGGAATGCAATTTTTCAGCATCAAAACTTCATTGCTGGAAAAGTAAGTCGACTATCTAAATAGTTCCTTGTGCACCAGATGATATCCTAAAATTTATCAAATCTGTATTGCTACTTAAGTCTTTCACGATTCTTTAATTTCTTTATAATTCATCACAGAGTTGAATCAGTCTCGTCTATGCCTATGGTATAATTAAATTTACTTTATCCAGGTTGTTGTTGATGTTGGATGTGGCACTGGCATCCTATCTATATTTTGTGCGCAGGCGGGTGCAAGACGTGTAAGATATCTTTAAGTCCTTTTCAGCTGAAATTTCATCAATCTGAGTTCAGTTACCTGAGTGAATTGTTATTTCCATGGCTCTTTTTAACTTATAAGGAAATATTATGAACTTATGTATGTATTCAAATAGACAAATTCATCTACCTACTACTGCTGGATGTAATCTGTTCTAAATAGTAGAAGTACTGTGAATAGTCAATGCGTTAAATCGCAACACGTTTCGTATTTGTCACTGAAATATTAACCTAACGTAGATGCCTGTGCTGGATTGCAGTCAACATATCCTGTATCTTTGCAGTATGCACATTCTTTTTGGTACATAACAGTGTCAAATTCAATTTATGGGGCACCAGCAGGGTGCCAAACCATGTAAAGTCGGCGGATGCAAGAACATGCTTTTGTACATGCTTTTTTTTTGAGACTGGTTGTTTCCTCAGCCATTTTGCACAAGAGCAGCTATGCTCATTTATTCTCTCTCTATTAGTTTACACACTATGATAGTTTTAGAATGTTCATTGAGCTCAATTGCTTTTGGGAAGTTCCATGTTTCTTCCTTTTCAAAAATAAGGTTGCATCTTTGGTGTGTTATACTTTCTTTCTACCATGGTTTTAGTGGACCAAGTGAAGTCCTGACCTCTTCTTGATGCAAATTGAACTTGTTTGCTTCAATTGGTATTTCCTTTAATTTGATGTTCCAGATATAAAACTTATCAGATATATGTTCTTTTATCCCAGGTGTATGCTGTTGATGCAAGCGATATAGCTGTCCAGGTACTTGTTTGCTTCTGTTAGAAGATGTCATTGACTAGTATTTAGATTCTACAATGCGTATTACGGTAATGTTTCCCTGCACATTTCACATGGTTGATGAGTTCTGGGAGAATTGTCTGCTTCAATATGGTGCTCATGCTGGTAATGCGTCATTTAGAAAGGCTTGCAGAACCTTCAAATACTCCTTTTTTAAGTTAACCTTTTATCTGATAAGTTTGTAAAGAAGTTGCAGTGAGGGAACTGAGGACAATGACGGTGCATGATGTTGTTCTACTACTTAAAGATTTCAAATACTTATGATTTAAATCATTGTTTATCAATTTGGAAAGCGGTAAACCTTCAATATTCTAACACGGTGATAAGTTCTCTAAAGAACTTTACATTTTACCTTATTAAAAAAAAAAAGTTTCTCTAAAGAACTCCCAGTTGCCGAACTGAGGACAATTTGTGCAGTATGTAGTTGTACAGCCAAAGACTATTCAAGGAAAGAGTATTTCTTTTCGGTTTTTGTATGTTGGTAGCATGAAACAAATGTGTTTCATGGAAAGACTGAAGAAACTATTCCATGCGACGACTCCCGGAAAAACTGAGAAAAGGTGGAGTGATAGGTGACACTTATGAGTTTGAAGAGAACGGACTGGCATTTAAGGTCAAAACAAAATGTTTTTGACAGAAGTAGTATGTGATAATGCACTTGCAAATATGCTTGAATATACATAGGTCTGTGAGTTATTATAGGACATCCTTGCTGATATTGTAAATTCAGTCATTTGACAAAGTCTAGATGCATGACCAAGCAACTTAACCCTTCTAAGGCAGATGATTTTTCTATAAACACTAGCATAGAGCCATACCCTTACTTTGGTCTGCCTCTAATAGTATTAGCTCAGGAGTGAGCATTGCATTCCATAAGCAAGCAGACAAATTTTTGATATGAAAAAAAGAAGCAAAGAAATATTCATGGGCCAAAAATATTTGTTACTCCACACCTTTGTTGTGTCGACTGGAGTATATTACTGGGTTATGTTGATTCATCTTTTTTCTTCACCAGATCCGTGTCAATCTGACATGGTGGTGGTGTTGGTACGGTAAAGAGCTTATCAAAGTCTATGTACTTTGAACATGAGTTGAAACCAAAATGGTGGAGAGAAGAAGATGACAACAAGGATAAAGAAGAAAAAAGAAAATAACTTAGTTAGACATAGGGCTGAGATGGTGTGGGATGAGGTTGCTGTTGTGGCTTGCCTTGCCGGTTTTCCCTAGGGTGTTGAGGAGGATATAGGGGAAAAAAAAGTCTCTTGGGTCAAGGAGGGCCTAGGATGACATGGGTTTCAAGTGGAGTTAGGGTTATGTATTAAAGCTGGGTGTGGTGAAGGCAGAGGGCAGAAAGCATGATGGTAGAATCGACTGAAAGAGTAAAGGGGAAACTGATCTCAGGATACCAAAATATAATATTAATATTATAAAAAAATAAAAGAAAAATTGACACCACTTGATAAAGAATTCTCCCTGGTTCATTGGGTAAGCACGAAATTTGGTTTATAGAGGGTGGAGGTACAAACCTCAACATTTCTTTTTAATAAATATTTGAGCGAGCCTTTTTTGTTAAAAAGTTGAGGTTAAGCTGGACCTGTTCTAGCTTAAGATTTAACAAAAGCCAATGGGCCAAGGCTCATCCTTGTTTGCAAAAGTTATTAATATGATTTGTTTGTTCTTTTGCTTCTATAAATGTCGACACCGCTTGCAAAAAATTCTTGTTTAGGCCACTGATTTAGATCATTATAAAAGTATTTTTTTTACGTTCATTTTCTTTACTTTCAACAATGTCACTTAGACTGAACCTCTGAGATTCCTGCCATTGTCTATCCTTTATTTCCGAAAATGTATAAACATTATCCAAACCATAATAGACGGAAGAAACGCTCTAGTAGCTGGACATTCTTAAGATCTCTTCCACTGTTTTTTCCTACAGGAACTATGTGAAATAATTGAACTTGAACTTCGTTTGACATCCCCTTTTTTATGGTTCACCAGGCGAATGAAATTGTGAAGGCAAACAACCTATCTGACAAAGTTATTGTTTTACATGGGCGGGTCGAGGTATGTTCTAGTCTAAACATTTGCTTCTTCCCTTGTTTTGGCTACTTAGAGTTGATGACTTGATGTTATTCACCATTAGAAGTATGGCTTCTTCTGTTTTCTTAAGTTGAGTGAAATTTATCTTTTCATAGAGGGAAGTGAAAATCCTTAAATTCAATTCACATGTATCTGAAAGAATTGCCAGGTAAAAAAAATAAAAATAAAAATAAAAATAGAAGAACCTCTAATCAATTCCTCATGCTCAAGTGTTTGTTTTGGGCTCTAACATCATTTTTTAATTTGGCATTAACTTACTACCTAATCCCCATGCCCGTCAAACATCGAGAAAGACAACATATTGTAATGTTCTTACTACATATGAAATTCCGTAGTTGTCATCAATGGAAATGTCGTCATTTCTAATTTCGTCGTAATTGAATCTCTTTATAATGGATGAGTATTCTCTTGTTATTGTATAGATTTTTTCATTGTGACTAAGGACACATCCATATGAGTTGACTATGGTGACTAATGACAATATCATAATTTTTGGTTAGTTCAGGATGTTGAAATTGATGAAGAAGTTGATGTTATAGTTTCAGAATGGATGGGTTACATGCTTCTTTACGAGGTAATCCAATACAGACAGGCTCATTCATATGCTTCTCTTATAGACATCTATTGAAAAAAAATTCTTCTCTTTCTGACGAAGGCTGACCTGGCACCGAGGCGTGCCTACATCTAGTTTGGTCTTCACATGTTTTATCTTTTAAATGTATTATGAGGGAGTCATGACTTCTTAACTTTTCCATTTATTACACCACACGGAATATGCTTGTCCTTGCAGAGCATGCTGGGGAGCGTTATCACTGCTAGGGACCGCTGGCTGAAACCAGGAGGTCTTATTCTTCCATCACATGCAACGGTAATTGCTCCATTCCCTAATTAGTTTGAGCTTGGATTTTTTTTTTTCTGGGGGTTGTCTTCTCTCTGTGTGTGTGTATTATCCTCCTTTTGCTTCCTTTATTTGAGTGAATAGTGTATTTATATTATCAGAATTTAGTTTCAGATATTTTGTAGTTATGTGACAAAGATTCAGATATTCCGTAGTTATGCGTCAAATCCACAATGTTAGCATCTGCTTCATATTTTACTCATTGAAGAAATCACATGATGATACTTATAGTGCCAAAGAAGTAATGAAGCAGTTGTATAGTGAATGGTGATTGATTCATTTAGAATAAGACAAGAAAAGCCCTTGGAACTGATACTAATGCTACTGTATTGTTCGCCTAGAACAAGTCCTAAGGATCCAGACCCGGAGTCTGATGATTATGAATAGCCTTTGGTTTTCCACCACTTAATGATTTGAAAGGGTAGAAAATCATTTTAATATCTGTTTCTTCTCTCTGCAGCTCTACATGGCACCTGTGACACATCCAGATCGGTATAGTGAAAGCGTTGATTTCTGGCGTAATGTTTATGGGATAGACAGTGAGTACATGTTGTAAGACTCATGATTATCTCTGTTGTTCTTGTGGTTTATTGGTCGAGGATATCAGTATGATGTTTAGCCATTTCATTAAGTTTGACATGTGAAAGCTCTAAGATTTGATTTATGATATCCTTATTCATTGAGCTGTATTTAAAGCATAACTTCTTTGCTCAACAGTCCAGTTATTTTTCACTTCTCAATCGTTGCCACCCATCTGGATCCCCATATCAGTGAGAATATGTTTAATTTCGATGAAGGATTTTTTTTTTTTTTTTTAACCTGATTGAAACAAAATTATTTTAGTTACTAGCACTGAGTGGCTACATATACTAATCAGTAGTCACACATCGCTTGCACTAACGTAGGACTCAACATTGAATAGCACTGTTTTGCTCTGTGCTTTCCCAATGACCTCTCTTGTACAGTGGTTAAACGTTTTAAATACTAGTGTCTCCAGACTTGCTGGCTTGTGTACCATTTTAATTCATTGGATTGGATAATCTTGATATTATAGGGTTGATTCTCCAGTTGATAGCATTGAAACTGCTGTTTCATTTATTAATCTCCCTTATCCAGTTAAAACATGAAAGGTGTTGTTGTACTGATCACACACATACACACAAAATGGATTTTATCTATGCGGGAGAGCTGTATAGTGAAACATGATCTTAAACTCTGCGTGCGTGAGCAAACAACCCTAAATGAACAAAGTTTAGTTGCTAAATGTTAATGCTTTTGATTATCTATTTTTGCATGTTCTTGAGATTTCAGTTGGAGTTCCATTTTTTGTAGTGTCTGCTATAATGCCGCTAGCAAAGCAGTGCGCATTTGAAGAGCCATCGGTGGAGACAATCACTGTAGAAAATGTTTTGACATGGCCACAAGTGGTTAGTAACATCAAATTCAGTTATTTTTGGGTTTCAAATTGCAATCATTATCTGTGTCACAAACAATTACTTCTTAATCCAAGGAAGTGGATGCATGTATAAGGAGCTATATGAAAGAAAAAATTGTATAATTGAAGTTCAACCATGTAATAAGGGTTACTTGTGCAGATCATTGGATTGTTGGTTTCTGCAGATATAATTGTGTAATCTGGGACATTGGATTGTTGCCCCAAAATATAGAGTCCGGATATGTAGGACTATACATGAGTTCATATTTAGAAGATTGAAATTCCCATTGCTGCTGATTAAGGCTCGGAGGTGTTATACCAATACTCGCTCTTTTCCTTTTTTATTTTTTTATTTTCAGATTTCCACCTAAGGATTGGGGCATGGGGGTAGGGGAGAAGGGGATGAAATAGATCATTCGAATAGAAATGCCTTCCTGGTAAGGGGAACTACATGAAGCAATTTGTAGCCTCTTTATGAGAAGTAAAAAAGCATAATTTAAATTGATAATCATGTGTGAAGAAGGGTCATCCGTAGCTCAACCATTCTGTGCGGGTTCTGTTGGATAGTCATGTAACTTGTAGAGTCCAGAGCTGTAGAAGATGATTCAACCATGTCAATTACTCCCTCCGTCCCAAAAAGCTTGTCTCACTTTCCTTATTAGTTTGTCTCAAAAAGATTGCCACATTTCTATATTTAGAAACAATTTAACTTTATGAGATGATTTATAGCCACACAAATATCTAAGGCTTGTTTTGGATCACATATTAAGTCTTCTAATATTTCTTAAACTCCGTGCCAAGTCAAACTAAGACAATCTTTTTGGGATGGAGGGAGTAATATTTTGTCTTCAAAAGAAAAGAGCCGTGGGACTATATACTAAATATTTGGGATTAAAGAAGCAATTAATGGTTCATGGAAATTAGTTCCTCAGAATAAACACTCACATCTATTATTACAGTAGTGAATCCCCAAGAGGAAAATAAATCTTTTTCCTTTCCTGTTGGAGGTTTTTTTTGGTTTTGGTTTTTTGGCCGGGGGGGGGGGGTGGGGGTGTTATGTAAGGGGGTCAGTCACATGCTTTTAGTTGCTTTGAGTGGTGTAATTCATTACAGTAAAGGTGCTCCTCCAGTGCGTTTTCTCTTGAAAACCAATCTTGAGAGCAGTTTGACTATTCAATTGTGACGAGTAGTTTTATTCTTTTGTTTATTGTTATCTGATATTTATTTTACTTGTTTAGTAATGTCTATTATGTTTGTTGTGTAGTGTTAAGTTATGATTTGATACTCCAATTACTCGTGTATGCTCTCTACCAGCAGAAGGCTGATGTATGTGGTTTGTCCATTTGCATGAATAGCATGCCTTTCAGAAGTTCATGGTAATGTAAGATTCTAGTGATCGTGAAGATGGTAAGGGATCTTGCTTGTGATCATGGTATGGATGTTGTATGAATTGCATCATGCTCCTGAGTCTTCACAGTTATTTTAGCAGACGTAGGGTGTTTGCAGTCTCAAGTATGGTCCGATATTTATATCAAAATCTTCAGGAACATATAATTTTGGATGTTCTGGGCTTGTGTGCCTTATGCTCAATTATTTCCTCTGGTGCTTGTATCGTATGCACTATTGCAGTACTCATCAGCCTTCCTCATTTTGGACTCATTTCCCTTCAACTAAACGGCAGGTGAAGCATGTGGACTGCTATACAGTGACAAGTCAGGAGCTAGAGTCCATCACTGCCAGATTCAAATTTGAGTCAATGATGCGATGTACAACCTCTCTCTCAATAAACATTGTCTGAGTGTGTTGTCCCCGGAACTCATGGCTTTGTTTTATAACATCTGTTTTCTTGTTCCCCCCTTATTTCCCCAAAATTGTGGGTGGAAGATGATGATTCATGCTTTTCTTCGTTAAGTGCTGATACTTTGTTCGTTAATGCTCAATAGTGGTTGTATGACCGGACTCTTTTTTTTTTTTTTTTCAGCACCCTTTCATGGTTTTGCTTTCTGGTTTGATGTGGAGTTTACTGGCCCAGCAGTACTTCATTTGAATAATGGTATGCCACCCTCATTTGTTGAGCCTTCAAACAGTTACAGTCAGGAAGGCAATATACACAGAAAGAAGCGTCCCAATCCTAACGAAGCTCTTGTCTTGTCAACTGCACCAGAGGATCCCCCAACACACTGGCAACAGGTTCTAAAAATACTTTCCCCCCAAAAAAAAAAAAATCTTTGGGTGCTCTCTCTATTATACTCTTTTGTTTTTTGGTTCATCGGAATGGAAGGTAGGCGTAGAAAACAGTTAATTGATTGTCAATCAACGATCTGCAACCAATTTTGGTATCTAATTTTATTAAATGTACACTAGGAAGATATATTTTTCACTGCACTTGTCATAGATGGACCAGTAAATACATACTGAGGGCCTGAGGCCATAAGAAATATGTTTGCTATAGTAGAGAGAGGCTCGGAACTTCTATGCACCTTTCTTTTGTGCTAAAAGCTGAAAATGATGTCTTGAAATTGTCGTTGATAACCCTTTGAGAACTCCAAAGATAATATTGTCAATATTAAGTCTAGATGTATATCTTTGCTTAGCAATCCTGTTTGAAACAAAATTATGGACTTGTGGTTATCTCCTACTATTTTATTAGCTCCTCTGAAGAAATGTGCATGCGCTCATGGTTTTTCATTTTTGATATGAATTTTGCAGACGTTGGTTTACTTCTATGAACCCTTGGACGTGGAGCAAGATCAGGTTATAGAAGGGTCTCTAACATTGTCGCAAAGCAAAGAAAATGCTCGATTTATGAACATCCATCTTGAATATTCGTACGTTTTGGGCCAAAGCTCAATCAAGTCCACACTAGTTTATTTTCAGCTTTTCTGGTATTACCTACAACATTAACTTCCTTTTTGCATTTCTGATCGTGCAGATCTGGTGGACGTTCGTTTGTCAAAGAGTCAGTGATGCGTTAAATCAACATATGAAGTCTTTGTCCCTTTAACCATTATGGTAGTCCTACACAGTTTCTGATGATTCTGGTTGTATTTTAGGTAGGGAAACTTAAGGTGAGATCAGGGCATTTCCACTGCCTTATAACTTAAAAAGTATTGAATGTGAGAAGTTCATTGCATATGCATGTAGTGTATTATGTGAAAACTTATAACATATCATCGCGAGAATATGGGTCTTTCCCTGAGCTGTAATTTATAGAGTAGATGTAGGGTTGGTCTGCCACTGTATTAGAATTTTTGGAGAAGTTAAATTCATTAGGATCTGATAAAGATAAAAAAAGATCTAATTATTTCTTCAGCCACCAGCGTGACATGTTACTCTCTTTATCTTTTTTTATTCTCTCTCTTCCAGTTATTTGGTTAAGAATTCCTCTTCTTAATGTAGCTTTATACTTTGGGGACTGGCCAGGGCAGGGGAAATTTTCAAAAACTAGTAACGGGGGGGTACTGAACCAAAATGCCCTCAAAAAAAAAACGGGGACCAAAAATACCCCAACAAAAAAAAATGTAACGAAAATGCCTTTAGCGCAACGGTTAAAGTGTTAACGGAGATTTGCTCGGTTTCCCTATAGCGCAAGTAATTTTCCCGTGCCCCGTTAACCCTTCTTTCGTTACACTTTTTAAGTGACCATAGATTAATCATCCGAAATTTCAATATTTTATATAGAACCCTACTTATTTTTGTGCGTTTAATTAGGTAGGATCGAATTGTTCTGTTAAAGGTTGAAAAAACGCCATTTTCGTTCAAGGATTGACATTAGCTTGAAGCGAATACTTAAATTTGTTCATTAATAATTAATCAAAAGTTAGTCAAAATGGCGGCAAAAAAAAAAAAAAAAAAACTTAATTAAATTGCATCATTCATAACCTTGAGTAGATGAAAATACTTAACACACTAATTCATTCATTAATAAGAAATTGATATGTTAAAAATAAAAAATGCGTGAAAAAAACTTAATACTTAATTTAATACATCAATTAAGATAAAGATGTGCCACCAATCAGAGGTACTTCCACCACTAAAGTTTCCTCCACCCCGAGAGGTACTTCCACCGCGAGATGTAGTTTGACCACTATGTCGTAAGCGCTTATCATGACCAACATAATTGCAAAAAATGGAACATCCATTTCATTATGAATACGTGAGTATGCATTCTTTCCCGAATTTACGGATAAATGCTTTATTTGCAACCATTGAAAAATCAATAATTCTCACTACCAAGTGGATAGAACCTTCAAAGATACGTTTTTGCATAATTTTCAACGTATACTCGGCCATGTAAGAGGAGGCGTTCTTTCCCATTGTGATAAAACACTTGAAGGCGTGAGAACATGGCATGTGATATGATTGCCACTTGTCGTGTGCACGTTCTTGGAATCTCACAAATTGTGTGAACGTTACCTCCTTTACCTTGGTGCACACTTGTTGTGAGTTCAAATATGCGCCTGCGGGGTTGTACTCCATCCGATCATGTTTTTGAGCCTTATATTTGTGGTACTCGAATAGTTTTAACGGTTTGGCATCCATCTTAGACCTTCTGCACGTACGTGCTTTGGCCTCTTTTGATCTACCGACGAACCGCTCCACAACCTCGCTTAAATGTCATTCTCACCATTGCGGTGACGGGTAGTCCCCGTGCATTTCAACAAGCCATTGAATGACTCGTAGCCGTTTGTTATACCCATCGTCTACCTTCATCCTTGTGTAATGTCCATTTGTCTTTATCAATTGCATTTAACCGAGTGGAAGGCTTCCTCATTCGCCCGCCTAATAATGTCCAAGTTAAAATTCCGATGCTCTGACGGCACTTCGCCCATATCCAATTGCAAAGTGTTGGGATTCGATATGCCTTTTGGAAGTTTGCCTTTAAATGCCTTAAACAATAACGATGGTAGACAAGGGTGGTTGCCACCCCCGCAAATTGAACATATTCTTTATGCCAAAGATTTCGATATCACACATATTCCCATGCGATCCTTAATAACGTGTTTTAAGTAGTCCAAAAACTACTAATGCTCTTTCTTTCATCAGTAGAGGGAATTATCTTTGCACTAAGCTAACGCTATTAGCGACTTTATGTCATATACACATGTGTTCCATCTATTGATAACTGTGTGAGCAAACCCATCAATGCGTAGGTTTGAAGGCCCAAAATACAAAATCGAAAATATTACCGGGCACAATACGATTTGAGCTTCCATTCTTAAGAAAAGCCGCCATGTATCTCGGCAACGTCTTGAAAGAGCCCTCCCAATTGCCGGTAGACATTTACGCCAAGATACGCCTTCCTCGTAGTACGCTTTGTTATATACTTTTTTTATGCCCTTTCAGAAAAATTTGAAATATCGGCATATAACAACGAGGAACATTATATTAACACAAAAAATAAAAGCAACCTTGGGTTTTCTCTAATGTCGCCAACTAATATGCAATCAAATTAGTATCTAGATTGCAATGATCATTTCACCCATATCACAACTCTTTGTGTAGAACTTTGAAATAGTCCACATCTTTTAGCGGAGCATCCATTCGTTGTGACCTTGAGTTTTAGAACTCCTCATTTCATTTATTTCTTTGCAATGTTTTTTTCGAGATGAAAATCATCCCTTTTTCAATATGAGCCTTTTGTTTTCAACGGCTCTTTCCACAAATTTTGCCGAATATGATCATCATCCCTAGTAAAGACAAAAGGCATCGGGCGATCTTCAAGATGATCAAGATATGGGATCTCAAATTGTTTTTGAAATTCATCGTGTCGGATCTGTTATCATGTCTTAACGCTCTACTTGATGTTGACGATTAGTTCCAACCTCAATCTCATGTCACTTTCCTCATCGTCACTTTCCTCCGCATTCATGATGTCACTATATAATTCGGACGCCTTTGCCTATAATTTGGTGCAACCACCACATTCTCCCTACACAAGAAATTAGGGTGTTTTAACTACTACACATCAAATAACACTATTGATGTTAAAAAAAAAATACGTACCGATAGTGCCAAACGATAAGGAATTGAGTGAGGATGTTCCAACCCGATTCATCCATCCCAGGAGACCGTCCGATATGATCCATATCGGTGTATAACCCCTAAATAATATAATCAACGTCATTAGTAGCATTCAAGTGCCATTACACATAATAATAATAATAATAATAATAATAATAATAATAATAATAATAATAATAACAACAATAACAATACTAATAATAATAATAAAACAATACTACTACTAATAATAATAATAATAATAATAATAATAACAACAATAACAATACTAATAATAATAATAATAATAAAAACAATAACAATACTAATAATAATAACAATACTACTACTACTACTAATAATAATAATAATAATAATAACAACAATAACAATACTAATAATAATAACAATACTACTACTACTACTACTAATAATAATAATAATAATAACAATACTACTACTACTACTACTAATAATAATAATAATAATAATAACAATACTACTACTACTAATAATAATAATAATAACAATAATAATAACAATAATAATAATAATAATAATAATAACAACAACAATAACAATACTAATAATAATAATAATAATAATAACAATACTACTACTAATAATAATAACAATACTACTACTACTAATAATAACAATAATAATAATAATAACAATAATAATAATAATAATAATAATAATAATAATAATAATAATAATAACAATTTGTAATCACTTATTATAATAATAATAATAATAACAACAATAACAATACTAATAATAATAATAATAATAATAACAATAATAATACTAATAATAATAATAATAATAATAATAATAACAATACTACTACTACTAATAATAATAATAATAATAATAATAATAATAATAATACTAAAAAGAATGAATATTTATGCTCAGTCAAATTGATGACTTAAACTATAGAGAGGCATTTGGCTAGTCAAAATGCTTTGATAGGTACTCATGTCGTGGTAATTGTGTTGATAAGTAGGTTCCACTTGAGTGACTTCGGCTTTGAATTATAGACGGGGCTTCGAGGAGCCCTACCCATGAATTCAAGTCGATTAATGGGGACCTTCTCTATATACAAGGACGTTTAAAGTTATGCATTTCCTATAATCATAAGGCGCCTTCAAAAAATCGATCAACGATTCATCGTCTTGAATGTACCACCGACCATAACTAGTTACACCTTGCGGCGTAAATGACGTTGGATATTTTCCAATTATATTTAGATCAAAATCACTTCTACTAATTTGTAATCTATTATACAAGGCTTGGAGTAGTTTTGAGAATTTTAAGTCAAGTGGAAACTTAACATGGTATTTTGGGGAAGAATCATAGCGCAAATTATTTTCCTCGAATATAAAATAAAGAAACTTTAATTCTTGGAACATCCGCCATACTTTGAATAATTTAGGAGGAATACAAAACGCAAAAACTAGATGAAACTTTGAATTTTTAACTTTTTTTTTGCGTTATGCGAACTCGGTATTTATAACCAACCAACGCATGCATGCAATTACGGTGTTACGTCTAATCAAATAAGTGTGGAGGCGATGCATAACGCATTATTATGCAACTTTTCAGCGATAATAAAATCATGCGTTATGACGGTATAGCGCGATAAAATAATGCGCTATGACGCTATAGCAAAAAATTATGCGTTATGCCGTTTAACGCATAATTTTTGCGCTATACAAATTCTCCATTGTCACCTCACCTATCAAACAGAAAAACGTCATGATTCGAATCAAACTTTATATAACGTAATTTGACGAATAGTTGTTACCAACCACACAACATTTCACACAAAATTGAGTTACTATGTCATTTTTTGATCAATTTAGAGATATTAACCGTGTTATATCATTCACTCGAAGAAACATATTTGAAGCAATAGGTAGGACACGGGAACTAGATGATGATGATTTTCATTACTCAAATAACCCTAACGATAGATTCAATCGAGAATACAATAATAAAATGACGAGGAGTGGGATTGGCGTGTTAGGGGGGAGGAGCACAAGTTGTAGGGCTTAAACGCCCAAAAAAACGTGCTATGTCAATGCCTCGCGGAACTCCACAAGAGTTTAATTTGGCTCTAAATCGGTTTCGCACAAGAGAACAATCGGATGCAAATACGTTACCATAGGGTAGAATATGGTATATATGGTAGCACAAGATTTAGATCCAAGTGGGATTCGGACCGTGAAATGTCCGATGAAGACTAACATTTTTCTTACAATAAGGTAAGTAAGGGTCATAAAGACCCTTCCCCCCCCTCCCCCGTGGTACTTGGGGGAACTATATAAGTAGCCCTTTCTTTGTTATTAGACTACACCATATTCAATGTCGAGTAGTAGAAACTCGGCTTGGTCTTTACTCCTTCCAAAAGAACCAAATAGCGGTGACGATGAGAGTTCAAATCATGACGAGTTTTTCGAGCGATACTATGATTTCAAACTAGATGAGCTAAATCCCCACCTTCTTATAGAACGTAATGATGATTTCGCGGTGTGAAATATTGATCCGCGGGAATATTATTGCGGTTTACGCCGAGAATGGTCATCGGCTTGCCGAATCGAACGTCTTGTTCGTGACTTGGAAAATCTCAACGCTCCAATACCAACGAGGTACTCCTTAACCATGCCTCAAGTAGGTGCGAAACTTGCGAGCTTGCCGTGCAAAGGATTAGAAAAGAAAACAACGAGAATTTGGCAAGACGATGTAGATTTTACATGCTAAAGTTGGCCGAAGAACAAGCATCATCAACCGGTAGAGAACTAACCGCTACCGAAAAAAGATGTGTAAGAAACCGCCAATATTTTTTCGAGGACGAGTGAGGACTTGTACTGCGATGATGATTAAGAATGTTGGGATTTTAGTTTTAAGTTTAATATATCGTTATGCTCTTAGGTATTAAATTAAGTATTAAGTTTTAATGAATGAATTAGTGTGTTAAGTATTTTCATCTACTCAAGGTTATGAATGATGCAATTTAATTAAGTTTTTTTTTTTTTTTTTGCATGAACGCTGCCATTTTGACTAACTTTTGATTAATTATTAATGAACAAATTTAAGTATTCGTAAAGAACTTCAAGCTAATGTCATCGATCCTTGAACGAAAATGGCGTTCGAGCACTTTTCAACCTCTAAAACGGTCATCCGAACTTTTGTGTATCCTTGATGTGTTGATCCTACCTAATTAAACGCACAAAAATAAGTAGGGTTCTATATAAAATATTGAAATTTCGGGTCCCGAAGCATGATTAATCTATGGTCAAAGTACGTTAAAAAGTGTAACGAAAGAAGGGTTAACCAAAAGAGAGGGGAAATTAAAAAAAGAAAACACGCTATAGCGCAGTAAATTATCGCTTATAGAGTTAACGGAGCCGTCTCCGTTAACACTTTAGCGCAGTAATTTACTGCGCTAAAGGCATTTTCGTTACATTTTTTTTTGTTGGGGTATTTTGGTCGAAATTGTTTTTTTTGAGGGCATTTTGGTTCGGTATATATATATATATATATATATATATATATATCGAATTGTTCTGTTAAAGAAAATTGATTCATTATTGCATTAGGAGTTATAATCTACTCTTTTTGACAATCAATACACCAGATTATAAAAAAAAAATAAAAAATGCGTGCCTTAATTCAAAAGATAAAGCTGCAATCAAGTTGCACTCAAGTGTGTGTAGCCTAGTGGTCAATAAAATGAGTTGAAAACCATTCAAATTAAGGAGGCTAAAACACTGTGATTTCTTCGCATATGTCTAGTCTTGTTGGACAGAGTTACTCAGTACATATGTTGATGGATATAACAGGTATCCCATGGAATTAGCGGGGTGTGGGCAAATTGGTCCGAACACCACAATTATATCTGTATATAAAAAGCTGAAACCAAGTTAATTAGGAACTTAGAACCAAGTAAGCTAAGGCCAAGCTCTGTTCTTTATTTTCACCCTCAAATTTTTTTTACTACTACTTTCTTTCATCACTTATCTTTACAATACCCTCACAACTGTGCACTAACTACCTTTACAAATACGCTTTCTTAAGAAAACCTTACAAACATTTTAGTATACTTTTTATGTTCTTGCAGAACATGCAATTTTGCTTGGTTTTACTTTTGACTCATGAAGTAGCTAGTTTTAGAAGTTTCATTAACAAGGAATAATATTTTCAACTAGTGAATATATTCGCGCTTCGCGCAGTGACAAAATTGTTTTTGAATTCATCACTACCATCTAATCTGAAATGAAAGCACATGTCACTATCGATCATGAACATGAGCATAAAATTAAAAAGAACATCGATCGAAACTTGCCACAATTAGTAGGAGACCCTAAACTTCTTGAAATATTGTAATAACAGGTAATAAAAAAAATGCACTCGTTCTGATTAGGTTATTTTTGAAATACTTCACATTTTTTATGGAGAGCAACAATCATAGATATTATTTTTTGTGCCATTATTTGATGAACCTTTCCTAATATAGTCATAGTCGCAAGTTCCCCTATTTTCAACAATATGTATATTTTAATTACATTAGTAACACATACTTCGGCAAAGAACAATAATGCTTCGTCAAAGAATAGTAACTACATGTTAACAATTTAGGCCCCGTTTGTCCATAGATACCAAAAAAAAAAAAAAATCACTTTTTTTGGAATTTTGGAGTTGGAGTTGTGTTTGGCCATAGTTTTTGAAATTGTAGTTTTTGGTGAAATGTAGTTGTAAAAAAGTGAAAATTTTTGAAAAATAAGTTTTTTGAGTTTTTGGTATTCCAGAATACAACTTCAAATTGTATTCGGAATTCTCATGGCCAAATGCTGATTCCGGAAAAAAGTGAAAAGAATTTCCGGAATAAAGTGAATAATTCTTATGGCCAAACGGGGGCTAAGTATAGTGATATATTTTCAGCACATACCAAAATATTGTTACTTAAGTGACTTGCAGAAGGGGAGAAGATGTCACTCAAGGGAAAGAACTTTGTCACTTAAGGGAGAGAACTTTGGTCAATTATGTTTTTTTTTTTTTAAAATCTTAGGAGAACTTTTAGCTTTCCAGTACAACGCAATTAAAGTTTTTCTAATAATGCAATTTTTTTAAACATAAGTAAAATGAAAGAATGGGAAAAATATAAAAAAATTAACTACCAAAACATTAGTTTGCGAAAAGCAAAACATGATCGAGAAAAGAAAATAATTTGGTAGTAAGGAGTCAACCCTTGTCAAATAGTAATAAGATAAAATAAAATATAAGGTTAAAATACCAAATTGTATGTTTAGAAGAAATAATTACCCGTCATTCATTCCATCAAATATATGATCCAACTATCATATTGTATAAAGTCTTTCATTTTGTATCAACTTGATGAATCTTATAAAATCCAAATATCGAAAAAATTCTACCGGACTTATAAAATAAGCAAAAGAATCGTTTACACAAAATAAGGAAAGTGAGTATCCGAGTATGTATGTTTGTGTGTATATATATATATATATATATATATATATATATATATATATATATATATATATATATATATATATATATATATATATATATATATATATATCACAATCATTAGTACATAATACAGAAAATGAGTATGAAAAAATGCTTAAATTGGACAATAAAAGCTTGGAAATATACCATACTTGCTCCTGAACATCCAAGAAACACAAACCTCCCTCATTAGATTTCTAAGTCACGGATCACCAATTCACCACATCTACAATGCAAAATCATTTGAAAGCAACAAAATTGTAATAAAAATCTACTACGAATTGAAAGGAAAAAAGGAATGAATATTTAGAATGGCTACAAAATATTTTCTCGGTTGATAGATTTTTCCTCTTGATTTTCAATATTTCATCTATCAATTTTGGCCACGGAGAAAGATCAAAATTCCATGTGTTTTCTTAATGGATGAAAAGGGATATGTTCTTGTCTTTGCTCACATATCCACACTCATAGATCCACCATAACTAATACTCTTTAATTTGATAGTTATTGAGTGAATACCTTAAAAGAGAGAATCGGAAAAGACACGTAAATATATTAGTGAAAAGTTAATGGAAGAATAGTAAAAGTCACATATAATTAAAAAAAAAAAAAAATAATAAAGAAATCATTGCGGGAGGGAGGGGAAAAGTTAATTAATCTAATTTAGAGCTAGTTCTGCTAACATTTACTACAAAAAACGTTGAATATATTTTTGTAGCAACTGCAGCTTTCATGATCGGCATTAATAACTCAAGAATGAATGGCAATTAACACCATTAATCTAATTTAGATAGTTTTTGAGCAAGTTAAAATAAGATAAATGGAGAAAAAAAAAAAAAAAAAAAAAAAAAAGGAAACAAACGAGAAAAAAGATAAATATGAATGATAAGAGAGTGCGTAATTACATCATCTGCCTACGCTTAACTTTATATTATATATAGATTGTTACTCAATAGTATAGCTACTAAGAATTAATAACAACTGTCTTAGAGGACTAGAGATAAGTGAGTTAAAACATACAGTAACAAATTGGAAAACGTAAGAATTCATTATATCAAATTGAAACCGTCCATTTAAAAAAACCCAGTATGCATGTAGAGAAACAAAAGGACAAATTAAAAAGAAGGAATAACATGTCTTTCAATAATTATAGTGGTATACATGATTGAACAGAGAAAGCGATGATGAATTAAATTAAGCAATACAGATAGAACAGAAATGGAAATATGGATTAGTTTTATTACAACTTAGAAAGAAATATGGTGAACTGGAAATGTAACAACCCAGAAGGTGATATATTTCAACTTCAGAATGATTGAATAAGTAAAACATAAACAGGTTCTTTATTGGAATAAGATGAGCAGACTGCAGAAAACATGAAATGTGGTGACTCCTTATCAAAGAGCATTCTATTTTTGTCAATGATCTCAGCAACATCGTGCCCTTTGATTTCTCCTGCAGAGGGAAAGTGTAGCAGTTATATTTGTCTGCAGAGGGAAAGTGTAGCAGTTATATTTGTTGTTTGGAAAGTCACCACTACATCAATATTCCATCAGCTACTATATAAGTAGTACAGTAATAAATGTGAATATATGCTAAATAAAAAATAGATATTGTCTATTCTGAATGATGTTCGAACCATATGTTTAACAAACACAAAAAGAAGACATTGTAGATGCAAATGGACATCAATATATATATATATTAGTAATTGTTTAACTCCCATGAAAGAATTTGACTGACCTTTCAGCGTTTGGCCTGGCTTCTAATTATCAGTTGCATGAGGGAATATCGTGAGCTTGAATTTGATACTTTCCAGCTTCTTCTTGCGCTCTATTTCTCTTGCAGATTCGACTGCTTTTCTGCATGTGTTCTCCAGTGTCATCTCTTCGAGGCTAGCTACATCTGCCAGTTCATATGGCACAGCTTCGAGATTTTCACAAGATTTAAGAAAAAGGTGCTTAAGTCGAAGCCTCCCAAAATTTCAAGTCTGCCTCATTGATCCGCAGGACCTGGAGTTGACTAAACCCTCCTATCTGCGGCTTCCAGGACTCCCCTGTGAATGCATTTTCTATCAATTTTAGGACCTCAAGGCATTCCAACTGCCCCAATATCCTTGCCTCATCCCAATCGAACCTTGTGTCTTCCAAAGATAACTTCTTCAGTGAACCTAGAAAACTGAAGAATGATGGAGGAAGGTGAAGTGCTTTACTCATGTGAAGAACATCATTCAACAGTTTCAAATTTTCCAGGCATTTTAACTCTTCAAGGCTTCGCCATCCATTCTTGCTAGTTCCAAATAAAACCTCCATATTCCCTCGGATACCCAATTTTTTGATATTACAAGATTTAGCAAAGACATCTTTGGTGCAAGTTCTAGGTGCAACGATAGAAAGAGTTTGTAGGGAAGAAGCTTCACTTGTTGCGATAGGAGGGGGCGGCAATACTGCTGGGATGTTGGTGTGCAAATGCCTTAAACGTGCCAACTTCCACATGTTTGCTTCTATCTTAAGGGTGGGCTTTGACGTCCTTGTATGAAGTATAAGAGTTTGTAAATTCCAGAATTTACCAAAAGATTCTGGAAGAACGTCAAAGTCACTTGAAATAGCAATGTACTTCAAATGAAATAACTTGTTAAAGTCTTTGGAGAAAACAAAATAGAGGGATTCAATTTCCAAGACCCTGATCAATGGAAAAGCTTTGGCGATGCCACTACCAGGCAACTTGTCTCGGCTTTTAAGTTCGTAAGATGACAACTCCATTCGGCTTTTTTCTGAGGAAAAACAATAAAAAGATCTGACATGCTCCATCAATGGTTTTGTGGAGAGAAAATCCTTTGCTTCAGAGGATTGAATATACAACCGACGAGCAATCCTAGGTATTATAGACTTTATTTTAGACTGGATAGGTCCCCATCTATATGCTTCCTGAAAAAGCCAATCTTTAGCTTTTAATTTGCAGAACTCATGCAGAAAGTCATGAACGCGACATGTTTTAATATGACCACCATCAGAGCTCTTCTGCGTCACCATAACTAAATTCATATCGACAAGGCTGTTCAAACAACTTTTTGCTCTCTCCTCAAGTGATGACCACGAGTTGGGCTTTATTAAGCATTCAGCAATCCACAAGCGAATCAATTTCCAAGCTGGGATATCAAAACCTTGAGGAAAGACGCCAAAATACAGGAAGCATAGCTTCATTTCTTCGGTCAAAAAATCATAACTCGTCTTTACCAAGTAGTACATTCTGTCAGGATATTGTTTATCCGTAACATGCTCCCACATTTTTTTCTCAAACTCTCGCCAATCTCTTTTGGTGTGGCGAGATTTTAAACCTTCTGCAACTACCAATGTTAAACCTGGTATTCCACGACATTTTCCTGCAATGCTTTTTCCTGATTCTAACAACTCATCATGAGGACTTTCCTCGCCAAAAACACCCTTTAACAAAATCTTAAAACTTTCATCAGGAGTCAGAAACTTCAGATGATGAGGATCTTCATTGGCATAAGTAGCGACAGACCCTACGCGAGTGGTCATCAGGACACGGTGGCTTTTGTTATTTTCTGGAAATATACTACCCTTGAAGAAATCAACGACTTGTAACGTCCACACATCGTCCAAGACAATGAGACATCTACCAACTCCTTCAGCCAAAAAACCACATATTATTTTAGCTAATTCAGACACATCCATATCTTCATATTCTTCAATGAGCCTTTTGAGCTGTTGAAGAATAGAAAGACAGATATCCTTCAGCTTGAATGATTGACCAACATGAATCCATATTGTGCTCAAATATTCTTTTGAAATTCGATCATCTCGATAGATCTTTGTTGCCAGTGTGGTTTTTCCAAGTCCAAGCATACCCACAATGGGAACAATATCTCCATCCTTTGATACTTCAACAAGTCGCTTCATCACTATTTCTGCTTCCTCATCAAAGCCGACCACTTCTTCACCCTCTCTAATCACACGATCCTTTAAAGATAAAATAGATTTGGATATGATCAAAAATCAGAATGCAGAATGTTATTGTTATTTTTGAATTATGGAACTGAAAAGGCAAGTCCTCAGTGTAGGGTGTTTGGATTATTTGAGTTGAAGTTAACCCCCAACACAAAAAAAAAAGGCTTGCATGAAATAAATTTTATTTAGAAACGAATAAGTTTTATCTAACTGCCCTAACAATTTGCGATAAAATAATACTCCCTCCGTGCCAATTTATGTGACACTCTTTTTTTTAGTCAGTCCAAAAAGAATGACAACCTTCTATATTTGGTAACAACTTACTTATTTTATCCTTAATGATGAGATGATTTTAAGTGTTGATATGCAAGTCATCTCCAAAAGAGAGTTTTAAGTATCTTGGGTCAATAATCCAAGGAAATGCAAATATTGACGATGATGTTATACATCATATTGAAGTGGGATGGATGAAATAGAGGCTTACATCTTGTGTCTAATGTGCCATCAAGACTTAAAGGTAAATTTTATAGAGTGGTTGTGAAACCAGCTATGTCCAGAAGATGAAAGTTAAGAACTCGCATGTCCAGAAGATGAAAGTACCAGAAATAAGCATGTTGAGACGGATGCATAATAGGAGAGATATGATAAGGAACGAAAGTGTTCGGGACAAGGTAGGAGTGGCCTCCGTGGTGGACAAGATGAGGGAGTGAAGACTGAGATGGTTCGGGCATGTGAAGAGGAGATGCACGGATGCCCAGTGAGGAGGTGTGAGAGGTTTACTATGGTGGACACGAGGAGAGGTAGAGGTGGGTCGAAGAACTATTGGGGAGAGGTGATTAGACCGGACATGGCGCACCTGCATCGCCCTTATCGAGGGCATGAAGGTCGAGGATTAGGCTAAAAGGTTAGTAGGTAGTCGAGCGTTGTCTAGTTTCCCTTATCAATAATGTTATTATCACTCTCCTGCTGACTTATTCTTTGATTTTATTATAGCATGTTATTTCCTTTGCTTCGGTTATTGTATATTATTTATTGTTGCTACTGTTCTCTTCTCCTTTATTTTTAGCATGGTTTCTTCACTACTGTATTTCCTTTCAATACTTGATGTTGATATGCTTTACTTGAGCCGAGGGTCTATCGTAAACATTCTCTCTACCTTTACAAGGTACGGGGGTAAGGCTATGTACACACTACCCTCCCAGACCTCGCTTATGAAATTACACTGGATGTATAGTTACTTTATATGACAAGAGGGAGTGTTCATATGGTAAGCACCCTCCACTTTCAATCCTAAGGTTGTGGGTTCGAGTCACCAAGTGAGCAAAAAGGTGGAAGCCCGAGGGAGGGGTTATAGTTAAAATGGTAAGAAATTCGCACTATTGCATATACGTACAATTAGGCTAGTTATCCGTACTACCCGAAATAATTTTGATATTCCCTACATTTTATTTTAAACGATAATATTTAATTAGACACAAAAATATAAGATTTTAATTTGATTTATACTGAAGTTTATTAATAACAGTGAAAGAAAGACATGGATTTAAAAAACGGAAAAGGGCCAAATATACCCCTGTGCTATTGGAAATGGCCAGATATACCCTTCGTTATATTTTGGGTCCAAATATACCCCTACCGTTATACTATTGGTTTAAATATACCCCTTCTCCATTAAAGTTGTTTAAGGTGGACATCTTATCCTACGTGGCATTACCACCTCATCACCCTAACCTATTTTACACCTCCTCTCTTCCACCACTAAATTTTCCTCCCCCTCCATCACCATTGCCACCATTACCTAATTAAATTTATCTCCAAAAACCCTCCTTTTTGCTTAATTTATTTAACAGTTCTATTGTGTGTGTTTTGCGCTTTGTGTGCTAGTTTGAAACTGGCTGCTTGGGAAAGTAAATTGTTGCTTTGAACCAAACAATTGGCATTTATTCTGCCCATCTAATATTGGGGTTGGCCCTGTGTTTTTCAAATCTATTGTCTGAAACAGTTCGTTTTAATAGCGTAGATATATGTGTGTATGTTCTGTATGTAACTGCAAATACGTTTGTTTTGCTCTTTTATGATGTTCGCCCACAGTTGTGATCTGTATGCTCATTCTTCTGGAGTTCCCTTGTTATCTTCATGTGTTCAGAGGCAGAGAGTTTGTGTGCATCGGTATGGAAAGTACAAAAAATATGGTGGTAATGGTGACAATGATGGCGAGGGGAAGGAAATTTTAGCGGTGGAACGGGGGAGGTGTAATATGAGTTAGGGGTGATGAGGTGGAAATGCCACATGACATCCACCTCATCAAATGTCAGTGCCACGTAGGATAGGATGTCCACTTTGGATAACTTTAACGGAGAAGGGGTACATTTGAACAAATAGTATAACGGTAAGGGTATATTTAGACCCAAAGTATAACGAAGGATATATTTGGCTCTTTTCCAATAGTACAAGAGTATATTTGGCCCTTTTCCCTTTAAAAAAAATGAGAGGACTGAGTGGGATATTTTTTTTCCAACAAAATGAAAAGTTTTCTCACACCTACTTACATAAAGAATATAGTAAATATACGCCAAACTCATGTCGTCTATTAATCTCCCAACCCATTCAACTCGTCTACGTTTTATTTTATATGATAATATTTAGTTAGATACAAAAAATTAAGATATTAATTTGACTTATATTGAAGTTTATTAATAACAGAGAAAGAAAAATATAAAGTAAGGGTTAAAAATGACATGGATTTTAAAAAAAAATGGCATGACTGAGTGGGATATTTTTTTCCAACAAAAAGAAAAGTTTTCTCACACCTACATACATAAAGAATAGGGAAAAGTATTCAAAACACACTCAAACTATGGCCAAATTTGCCATAACACACCTCAACTTTGCGGGGGTCCTATGACCCCCCTGGACTTATTTTTTGTGTATTATTTTCGCTTTCAACAAGTGACTGACTGGCAAGTGTAGCTACTACTCTCCTTCGGCGCAATAGTAAGATGATAAAAACTATATGGACCTTGCATATTTGCCATGGTCGTCCAAATAACGTTTTTAATTCCCCAAATCCAATCTTAGAAAATCCCCACAAACGGCCATCTTCTTCTTCTTCCACATTGAGTTCTTCCCCAAATTTTTTTGGCAAATTTCTTCTCTTCATGTTTCAATTCTTACCCAAGATTGGATTCTTACAATTTCTTTCCCCAAATTTCGATTAAAATTGATTTGGCTTATATGGAAGAAACAAGATCGATTTGAATAAGCTTTGTACGGACAACGAAGATCCAATGTTGAATGACAGGGAGACGCAACATGGTGCGTGTGTTTCGTATCAAGACTTCTGTCCGACAACAATCAGACAAGATATTGGTCTTGCCTCTACTATGGTTGGAAAAGGTAAATTTTCTTTGATGGAGGATCTTTCCAAAGTCGATGAAAGATCCAAATACATTATTCCAAAGTTGGTGAACAAAATGAAGGAGATGCATGGAGAATTAGCTTCAAGAAAATTAAGTGGAGATGGAAGAAGATGACGTGAAGTTCCGAAATTACCGAGATGTTGAAAGAGATTGAAATGGAAGAACAATGCTTGCCTCAAGTGATATGAAAATGAAGGAGATGGAAGAACAATCAAGTGTGATTAATGCCGAAGGAATTGAAAATGCAAGAGATAAAATCGAAAAAGAAGGGGATCAACAACTTTAGCTCTAATTTGATTTTCACATTTTGTATCTTGTTTTGTTTTGGTATTTGGATCGATTGGTTAATGCGGGAAATTCTTCAACTTGTCATGACCAATTGCCTTAGTGTTTCTTTATTTTTGAAGTTGAATGGTTTAGTTTGTGCTTGACGTTAGGTAGGCGCGCACTTGGAAAAATGTCTTTTGTGTTGTGGTTAATGTTAGGTAAGAACTACTTTTCCATTTTATTTTGTCTTGTGGTTAATGTATGTTAGAATCCTTTCTAGTTTTCTTTTGTTTTGTGTTTAATGTAAGTTTGAAATTGATGAATGAAATCCCTTTAATTTAGAAATCAAAAGGTGTTACATGTGCTCCAACATAAACCTTGCTTAAATTGAAAACTCTGAGACCGTCTAATCTATTTCTATGATCTCTCGTTTTTTCAACGTGAAAGGTATGGGTGCCTCTAGCGCAATTACACGTGTGCCTGGAAACACAATATATCCCATGTAACTTTGGTTTATATGCTTGAAAAAATACATATATATGGCAAAGTTTGCCCATAAGGCAAGTATGCCCCATTCGCATAAGTTTGGTAAATCCTTAACAAGTTTGGGGGCATACTTTTAAAGTAGAACTTGGCGCCGGTGATCCGGCATAAACTTGTGAAGGAATTTGTTATGCTTGATGGTGATACCTAAATGTACGCCTCAAGACAAAAGTTCGGTTTTTCCTCCGGCGACTTTTAGTTAAACATAACTAAAAATGGAGGGGTATACAAAATTTAAACTTTGCCTTATATGCAACTTTTTTTTTTTGGTTGAAAGTCTATTTTATTCCATCCAAAAAACTTTTTTACAAGATAATACTTTTCCATGTAACTTTGGTTTATATGCTTGAAAAAATACATATATATGCTTCAAGGCAAAGTTTGCCCATAATGCATAAGTATGCCCAATCGCATAAGTTTGGTAAATCCTTAACAAGTTTATGCCGATGAAGTTTATACTTTTAAAGAACAAACTTTTGTCGCATCCGCATAAACTTGTGAAGGACTGCAAAGTTATACTTGATAAGATAACTAAATGTCTGCCTCAAGACAAAATGCCTTCCTCAGAAATGACACTTTTAGTTAAACATAACTTAAAAGTACACGAGGCATACAAAATTTAAACTTTGCCTTATAAGGCAAACTTTTTTGGGTTGAAAGTCTATTTTATTCCATCCAAAAACTTTCATAAAGATAATACTTTTCCATGTAACTTTGGTTTATATGCTTGAAAAAATACATATATATATGCTTATAAAGTTTGCCCGTAAGGCATATAAGTATGCCCCCATCGCATAAGTTTGTAAATCCTCAACAAGTTTATGCCGATGGGCATACTTTTAAAGTGGCAAACTTTTATGCTGCATCCGCATAAACTTGTGAAGGAATTTGCAAAGTTATGCCGATCCGCATAACTAAATGTCTGCCCCTCAAGACAAAAAAAAAGTCTGCCTTTCCGGCGACTTTTAGTTAAACATAACTAAAAGTCACCGGAGGGGTATACAAAATTAAACTTTGCCTTATAAGGCAAACTTTTTTTTTTTGGTTGAAAGTCTATTTTATTCCATCCAAAAACTTTTTCTGGCATAATACTTTTCCATGTAACTTCAATTTATATGCTTGAAAAAAATATATATATATATGCTTCAAGGCAAAGTTTGCCCATAAGGCATAAGTATGCCCCCAATCTAAGATAAGTTTGGTAAATCCTTAACAAGTTTATGCGATGAAACATACTTTTAAAGTGGCAAACTTTTATGGAATGATCCGCATAAACTTGTGAAGGAATTTGCAAAGTTATGCCGGATCCGGCATAAACTTGTGTAAGTGAAAGCCTATATTTATAATGTCTTTTGCAATAAATTCCCCACTACTTAACCCCCAACCACCTTGTTTTGACCACCTTTAAATCCGGCCAAAAGCTTTGACCCTATATTTGGTTTGCAACATTAAACATGTGCCTTTGATATTATCATTTGAAAGAGACGAGACTTAATAACTGAAGCGAGACCTGCTATATATAAACACTTGCGCCCAATATAAGTTTGTACAAAAGTAGCGCATCATATCCATGATGATGCAACATTCAAGCGCAAGAGCATAATGTCACAAAACAAGCATCTAAAGCCCACGACTACTTTAGTTTGTTTATGAACCGCAAAAACTAACAACTACATTAACTTGTTCTACCAACTACCAACATATTAACACTACTTTCTGGGCGGATCCTTTGTCACAGTTACGGGTTCTCGTCACTTTTTCCTTTTATTTACCCTCATCTCTTCAAATTTGGCTTGATGTCATTTCTTCTTTGCCGCTCTTCCACCTCAGTCCTTGCTTTGTGACCAAGGTCCCCGAAAAGAATATCACCGACCTTATATGCTTTCTTGGGATAAAGATCAATTATCCTACTACTTGGCAAGCCATGCTGTAGACAAAGCAAAAACAATTGTTTATAGTTAGTAAACTCACTTGCAACAAATATACCCAATCCAACAAATATCAGCCTTAGCATTGTATGTTGTAAATCCGTTTTACTGCGACAAATATACCCATTCCAACAAATTGATCTGGCCTTTTGTATGGGTAGTTCTTCTCTTTCATTATCAACAAATGTTACACTAGAAGCTTGAGAGGTTTTTCTTGGTCTTCCTCCTCACATTAGGCTGAGTACAGCAGGTTGATGGAGTGCATTGGGCATCGCGGTACTGTGCGCACTAGAAGTTTCAGAGGTTTTTCTTGGTCTTCCCTCCTCAATGCGTAGACCGAGAAGCGGCAGTTGATCGAGTGCATAACTTGTTGCATTTTTCAAACCATTTAGCACTAACGGTTGTCCTCCTTGTTCCCATACCTCTTGTTGGTGCTTGAGAAGTACTCTTTGGCCTTGCACCGCCGGGTGGCGGTGCTTGAGAAGTACTCCTTGGCCTTGCACTTGTTTCTTCGCCGTGCATCCAAGTTAACGGATTTTTCCTTGGCCTTCCCAGCTTTCCGGGTGCTTGAAAGTTGGAGTTGTCTTTCTTGGGCCTTCCCCAGCTCTTTGCAGTGTAGCACTTGATTCGGCAAAGCTTGTCGAGACGTTGCAAGAACATCCGGGTCCATGACCAGAATTGTTCTACCTAATCCACCAAAAACAAGAGTGTCAAATCAAAACCATTAATCTATTTCTAGTTTTCTTTTGTTTTGTGTTTAATGTAAGTTTGAAATTGATGAATGAAATCCTTTAATTCAGAAATCAAAAGGTGTTACATGTGCTCCCATCGCATAAGTTCGTAAATCACTTAACATGTTTATGCCGATGGGGCATTTTTAAAGGGCAAACTTTTATGCCGGATCAAGGCATAAACTTGTGAAGGAATTTGCAAAGTTATGCCGGATCCGGCATAACTAAATGTCCGCCCTCGAAGACAAAGTGTTTTTCCGCGTACTTTTAGTTAAACATAACTAAAAGTCTCCGGAGGGGGGCATACAAAATTTACTTTACTCCAAAGAGTATAAAAACAGTAGTTTACTTTAAAAGCTCATACCTTCAAATGTTACTAATACAAACCCACTCATCCCGAAATTACAATTCGGTAATAGTACAAACAATCAGTACACACATATACAATAACAATAAATATGGTCAACAACAATCACAACCCCACACACACATCAAATAACAACAATTAAATTCGGACTTCGACAATACAAGGCCAAACAAAGGTATAAAATCACATTTTGGGGTGAAAATAAATTGGACGCAATTACAACAAGAATACTACACGACATAAGATTACACATCTCTTAACCCCAAATAACCCCAATTTAAACTAGGAAAACCCATAATTTTTTAACAAACCCTAGAAATTCATACGACAATTTCATAAATTTATATAATATGGAAAAAAAATAAACTTTATGCGTACAAATACCGACAAAGAACAAGACTAACTCCGGTATTTTTTCAGTTCACTAAAAGCTTCAAGATCAATCGACGATTTTGGGTCAAAATCCACCGCGATGTTACCACCTAAAGTTAGTTTAACTATGATTCACAACGATTTGCGCTTAAAATGGTATTTGAGTGATTAATATGAAAGGTAAAATCGAGTGGAAGGTGAGAGAGAATTTTTGGATTTCAAATTTTGAAACCAAAATAATGAAAACGACCCGTCCGATTTTAATTTTATGAGCGTTGCATACACTCAAACTCGTTTGAGTGACTTTGTCCGGTTGAAAGCGAAAATAATACACAAAAAATAAGTCCGTGGGGGTCATAGGACATAGCAAAGCCGAGGTGTGTTATGGCAATTTTGACCATAGTTTGAGTGTGTTTTGAATACTCTTCCCTAAAGAATATGGGTAAATATAGGTCAAACTCATATTCAACTCGTCTATTAATCTCCCAACACAATCTTGATCCACAAAAATATGGATGGGTTGGACTGTGACCAGTATTTGCGCAATTTATTTTTAATGCAAGATCCAATTCAATCTGCCCATTTACCACTCCTATTCAGATGCAAAAAACTAAAGAATGCTTGTGAAACACCATATTATAATCAAGACATTCACATTAATCATTGCTAAAACCTCAAAAACTTGTTTTTGGATAGTTGTTTTCATTGTTTCATGATGTGTGTTTGTATATCGTATTATATTGTATTGTGTTGTTGAAGTAATGTTTGTTACATGTATTGTTTTGTGTCATTTAATATTATTTTGTTTGCTTGAATTTAAATTTATGTTACTGCACAATAATTGATAAATATATCAGAATAACTTTAATTAAGACGAATATTGAATTATCAGCAATTCAACATTTTTAAAAGAAGATTACAGACGAGATAGTAAAGCTGCTAGAAGAGAAAGTACCTGTATGTTGGAGTAACGTCGGGTGATGAAGAAATCCTGTAAAATATGACAAAGTTAATTAACAATTCAAAACTCAAAAGAAAAAAATTATTGACATCATGATTGAGGCTTGAAGGAAAAGCATCAACAGAAAAATAAAGTACTCCATATAGTAGGTTAAAATAAGATTATTATTAAATAATACGTATTAGGGAAAAACTGAAAAAAGAAATAATGTAACAATCTTACTACACAAATTGAGAATTCATTTCTTGAATGGTCATTCAAATTTTGGGAATTGCTTACTATAAAATCACTTTTTTCGGATAACAAAATCACTTCATTGTTCTTGCTTATCTTTACCCCGATTTTTTTGGTGAAACTATTATGAAGGTTAAAACACAAAAGCAAATGCGTATATAGGAGAAAAATTTAAGTAAAAGGGAGGGGGCAGAGTGGCCATCCTTTTATTCTTATGTTATGTTTTTGGATAATTCAAATTGGGACGATAAATTTTGACATTTCATTTGGTGATTAGGTATAATGATTTGTTGCTTATCCAATTTTTTAAATTAGTCAATTTCAATAAATTTATCTAATATTTCTAAATTTTTTAAATGAACATCGTGTTTAGCTGATTGCATTGTTATTGAGGTGGCGACATAATATATGTAATCTGACACAGTTAGATATCGTTGTGGTGCTCCTGCGGTTGTTAAACTTCCATTAAATGTTGAGTATGATTGGTTAGTTAGAAACTTGCATATAAGAATGAAACTAATCTTAATGAGTTAAGGCTTGTTATTTCAGATAGATGGTCATTTTCCACTGTTCAGGGTAATGCTCGTTATTATGAAATTCCCATACTTGACAATCAGTCTTCGCAAGATTATATAGTGGCACCTGATACACTGCGTTAAACGATGAATCTTGATTTGTTGGAGATATATAATTAAAAAATATCTGCTGGAAAATAATGTTAAAGACACATAAGAGACCATTTATTTAGAAGATGCCTTATCATGCATGAGCCTTTATTGTTTGGAAAAGATGTTTCAATCATCACATCACATCAGGAAAATGTACTTTTCCAGATTCTCTGAATCTTAAAATATGCACTACAAATGCTCTAGGAAGGATAAGCCTTTCTCCAAAATTTAAAATATTCATTGAAGGCTCATAGATAGTAGAGCACCTTCACTGTAAATAAATGGGTTGTTTATTCTTAGATGTGAAAGTCGCACACTGAAGGTGCTCTACCAGACATGCATTTTCACCATTTAGGCTACAAAATTTCTGACAAACTCATTTGTTGGATTTGTCCCTCAAAGGACACCATTCCGGTAAAAAAATCCCTATTCAAACTAAATTAGTTCTAGAACCTCTAGTAATAACCTCTAAGCTACAAGGTATTCCACGATCTTGAGTAGCAAGCTATAAGGCATTAGATATCTTCCTCTCGTATGATTTAATTTCTTTTTATTGGATACCTAATCTTAGCAGACTCGATTCTTGCGTCCCTGATTGATTACTTCCCACTCGTGTGATTTAATTTTTTTTTTGTCTTTATTTAATATTGTAAAATAGCGGGATGTATCTCTATTCTTGTCATATTTCATGTTTTCTTGATTCATCACCTTTAAATGATAAAATGTCTTGAGAGTTTTTGCCAAAGTCCTATAGAAGTATACACGGTATCGTGTTCTAACTTATACTTGGGACTTGTACATGACTTTTCTTTTAAAAAAACCCGAAAATTAACGGTATCATAACGATATCGAAGACAAACCGAGATGATTCGATGGGACGGTTGCAAAAAGTCTTAACTTTGGTTATACAAAATAAAATTATTACAAAATTGATATGGTATAAATTTTATAAAATAATCGCTCGAACCATACCATTGACACCCTTGGTGCACTAGATTAAAGCCACGTGGCTGCTTATACATTCAATGTTGTTGATGAATTTGTCATGAATAACCACAAAAATCACTAACTAAAGACAACACCTCGCCAAGCGTTTTAATTTATTTATCCCTTAAACCCAAATGTTATTGTCTTGATAAGTTTATGTAAAACTTCGAGTATCTTTTATTCTGTTTGCATTCTAAAGCAAAGCATTAAAATTCATTTTTATGGAGTACTCTTGTCATCAGAAAATAGCCTCAGATCAAACTCCGGTTGAGATGCCAAGCACCCCCCATTCAAAATACATGACATAGGGGGGTATCCAAAATTCAAGAAAAAGTGAATGAAGTTTTTATCCAAGAAAACTCAAAGAAACATTATGAAGAAGTAAAATGCATTTAGAAAGTCATCTCTACTCCTAACTTCGACCAATAGCTAAAGAAGCAAAGAGAGAAGATAAAAGTAACAGAGAAAGAACAATGACATCTAACGGATAAATTAAAAGGCTAGGCGAGGTTTAATTAGTGAACTTTGTGGTTATTCATGAGCATTACTGAAGGCTTTATTATTGGACTGGATCCTTTTCCCCAAATATTGCACTCTCTCTGTCCGTTTTTACTTGTCCTCGATACTAAAAGTAGAGGTCCACTTTTACTTGTCTAGTTTAAAAACCGAGACATAATTTAGCACTTAGTTCCTAATTTGTCCTTATTATTTACTATAATCACTTATAATGCATTTCCCAGAACATTGCATTTATTATAGGGAAAAGGGTCAAAAATACCCCCTCTACTTTCATAAATTGGCTACTTTTACCCTCCGTTACAAGTTGGGGCAAAATCTACCCTCCCGCGCATACGAGCCAAATATACCCCCTACCATTATCAAAGTTTCAAAAATATCATCATTTCTAACATATTCCCACATAAACAAGCCTAGTCATTGGAATTGGGTGACATGGATGCCACATGACATTTAACTTATTATATGTGGTGCCTACGTGGCAAACTTTTTAAAAACAATCTGGAACACTGATTTTTCTAAAAAAAATATGAAAAAAATGGTTTTTATTAAAAATCTATTTTTTTTATATTATAAAACCCGCTTCTAAAAAAAAAAGGGGGGGGGGGGGGGAATTGATTTTTTTTCGGATATTTTTTAAAATTAATCGAGATTTTAAAAAAAATTAGGACACTTTTTAAAAAAAAATACTTTACAGGTTTCCGCATTAAAAAAAAATTATTTTTTTCGCATTTTTTTAATTAAAAAATCTAATTTTCGAGAATATATTTTCAAAAAATGAGTTTTATGAAATCAAAAAAGTTTCAGATTCTTAATAAAAGTCATTTTTTCCCAATTTGTTTTAAAAAAATTAATTTTCCAGATTGTTTTTAAAAAAATTGCCACGTAGGCACCACATAGAATAATTTAGATGTCATGTGGCGTCCATCTCAACCAATTCCAATGACTAGGCTTGCTTATGTGGAAAAATGTAAGAAATGAGGTGTGTTTATGAAACTTTGCTAGCGGTGCAGGGTATATTTGGCCCCAACAGAACTAAGGGGTAGATTTAGCCCCAACTGTAAACGAGGGCAAAAATAGCCAATTTTATGAAAGTAGAGTGGTATTTTTGACCCTTTTCCCTTTATTAATATAATAAAATTGTCATTCTATTTTTTGCTCCTTAATAGGCGTATCAAGTCAATACACGACAAGTAAATATCGACTGAGGGAGTACTTAGAATGACATGACAATATGTAAACAGCGTGTAACCGTTCATAGAATTATATTCGATTTTTTTTTAAATTGTTTTTATTACATAGGCGGTAGGGGAGGGGATTACAATGTGGGAATTCGAACCTTCACCAACAAGATGAAAGTTCAGGTAATTAACCAACTGAGCTACTAAGTCCCTACAATTATATTCGATTGTTTTTACCAAAGAGAGCAGAAACCTCGGGTCCCTTTTTTGTAGCACTCCATTTCAATATAACTCAAATTCTGGTACTTTTTTTGGTCCAAGTGAATGAATTTTCAAAGATGTACTATTAATTATTTTTTCTAAAATTACCCTTCTTTTTAATGAAATTTTCAAATGCCATAATTGACTATCTCTAGTTTTAAGAAAAATTTGGAAAGAAGCAAAAAGATAATATTGACAAATTACTATTTGATTAATATTTTTAGTGCATGTTCTTAAGCGGTGTGCCATACTCTTAAAATTCATTTACTTGGAAGTAACAAACTTGGCGAAAATTAGATAATCTTACTACTTCAATGACCTTGGGTACGTAGAGAGACTGCAAACTATTGCATATCACTGTCCCTAATTTTTTTTTTTTTAGAAAGATTTATTTCAATGGGAGAGCACAAGAGCTTTTGGGGGGCTAAATTTAGGATAACTTTATAAGACGCTGCATATGACTTAAATTCATAAAAGTTAGTAATTGGGATATTTGGGATAAATTTTACGTTTTAGCGATTAAAACCTCTTTTTCAATTACTTCCTCTGACTCAAATTTTCTATCGTGTTTTTTTTTTTAAATAGTTATCTCAAATTATTTTTCGTTTTAGAAATTCAAGACAAAACTAATTATTTTTTCTCATTTCACCCTTATTGTTTTTAAAGATTACAAACACCTCAATTATGAGGTAAATGTTATGATTGCTAAAATACCAATAAAGCGTAAAATAGTAAAAAACTCCCTCCTAATTAATGTTTCTTAAGAAGAGGGTAAAAGAGAATCACAACAGATTATTTGAGACGGAAGGAGTAACTATGAGTCGTTTTTTTTTTTTTTTGGTCAAAATCAAATTATGTGCTCGCTCCATTCCAAAATAAATGATTTTTTGGGATATGCACACCCGTTAAGAAATTTAATTAAGCATTACTAAATTATCCTATGTCTTTCCCCAAACTTTTCTTCAAGGTGAAATAGTGAGTATTGAGATTTCTAAAAACTATTAAAAAGAAGGGTAACTTTAAAAAAAATCAATTAATAACCTCTTGAACTTTAAAAAATTCACTTATTTTAGATCAAAGAAAAACTATATAAAAAATTCATTTGTTTTAGGAATGGTGGGAGTATTGATATATTCTTGAAATAAAAGCATCATTGGAAGAGAAAGAAAAAAAAAAAAAACCTTAAATTAAATTAAAGTTGGTGGGGTTTACGCGACTTTTGTAGGACAAAAATAAAATAAAATTGAACCAAACTAATACCAAAAAAAAAAAAAAAAATATAGTAGTTTCCGATTTAACTTAATTTAGTGCGTGAAAGGACCAAAACCGCAAAAAATAGCTCTTTTCACGCGACAAATTTGTGCGTGAAAGAGCAATCTTCCATAAACAATTTTGCACTAGTTATTTTTCTTCCTATTCCAAAAGTCATAAGAGAATTAGTTGTCCAGATATTTATGGAAATAATTTATAAACACTCGGTATTATACTAATCCAATTAATTATATATTCATGTGTACTTACATCTACTTAACACGAGTCCGGAACCAAAATGACTCAATAAAAAATCAAGTGAACAAAATCAACAACAAAAAAAAAGTTACAAAACTATCTTTAGCGGTGGATTTACCGCACTAAAGATTTTTTTGCATAGCGCAAATATTTGCATCGCGCTATAGCTAGCACTAAAATAAATAAAAAAATTGGTAAACTTTTTTTTTTTTTTTTGCAACACTTAGTAATCGGAGCCTACTTAGTGTTTTTTTCCATACTTTGACTAATGATTAGTCGTGTGTCAAGACTCCGAAACTTCAATATTTTATATAGAACCTGATATTTTTTTCTCGCGTACAATAATGTAGGCTCGATACATCAAGGATACGTAGACGTTCGGATAGTCATTTTAGGGTTCAAAGAGTTCGAAAAGAGTTTTGTTTGAAAAAACTTAGTGTTTTTTTCATACTTTGACCAACGATTAGTCGTGTGTAAGACAAACGTCAATATTTTATATAGAACCTAATATTTTTTCTGCGTACAATAATGTAGGCCTCAATACATCAAGGATACGTGGCGAATCGGATCGCCATTTAGGGGTTCAAAAGGTGCCCGAAGTAGCCATTTGAAAAAAAACTTAGTGTTTTTTACTTTTGGACCAACGATTAGTCGTGTGTCAAGACTCCGAAACGTCAATATTTTATATAGAACACGATATTTTTTTCCGTACAATAATGTAGGCTCAATACATCAAGAATACGAGAAGCGTTAGGATCATCATTTTAGGGGTTCAAAAAGGTGCCGAAGTAAGATTTTGTTTGAAAAAACTTAGTGTTTTTAAATGTTTGACTAACGATGATCATGTGTCAAGACTCCAAAGCGTCAATATTTTATACTTGACCTGATATTTTTTTTTTCGTGCAATAATGTAAGCTCGATACATCAAGAATAAATGAGCCATTTAGGATCGTATTTTAGGGGTTCAAAGGTTTAAGTAAGTTTTGTTTGAAAAACTTGATGTTTTTCCATACTTTGATAACGATTAGTCGTGTGTCAAGACTCAAACGTCAATATTTTATATAGAACCTGATGTTTTTTTTTTGCTGCATAATAATGTAGGCTCGATACATCAAGGATACGTGATGTTAGGATCGTCATTTAGGGGTTCAGGTGCAAGTAGTTTTTTGTCCGAAAAAACTTAGTGTTTTTTCCATACTTTGACCAACGATTAGTCGTGTGTCTACTTAACACAAGTCCCGAACCCCGATATTTTGAGTCTTGACACACGACTAATCGTTGGTCAAAGCATGAAAAAACACTTAAGTTTTTCGCATAAAACTTCGGCACCTTGAACCCTAAAATGACGATCCGAACGTCTACGTATTCTTGATGTATTGAGCCTACATTATTGTACGCAAAAAATATCGTGTTCTATATAAAATATTGATGTTTCGGAGTCTTGACACACGACTAATCGTTGGTCAAACATGGAAAAAAACACTAAGTTTTTTTAAACAAAACTTACTTCGGGCACCTTTTGAACCCCTAAAATGACGATCCGAACATCTACGTATCCTTGATGTATTGAGCCTACATTATTGTACGCAGAAAAAAATATCAGGTTAAAAATAAAATATTGACGTTTTAGGTCTTGACACACGACTAATCGTTGGTCAAAGTATTAAAAACACCAAAGTTTTTTCAAACAAATGGAAAAACATCAAGTTTTTTAAACAAAACTTACTTCGGGCACCTTGAACCCCTAAAATGACGATCCGAACGTCTACGTATCCTTGATGTATTGAGCCTACATTATTGTACGTTAAAAAAATATCGTGTTCTATATAAAATATTGACTTTTCTGAGTCTTGACACACGACTAATCGTTGGTCAAAATATGGAAAAAACACTAAGTTTTTTCAAACAAAACTTACTGGCACCTTTTTGAACCCCCAAAATGACGATCCGAACGTCTACGTATCCTTGATGTATTGAGCCTACATTATTGTACGCAGTAAAAACATCGTTCTATATAAAATATGAAGTTTTAGGTCTTGACACACGACTAATCATTAGTCAAAGTATGGAAAACACTAATAGGTTTCCGATTACTAAGTGTTAAAAAAAAAAAAAAGGTTTACCAATTTTTTTATTTAAAATACTTATAGCGCAAAGAAAACATGCTTTTGTGCAAAAAAAAAAAAATTCTTTAGTGCAGTAAAATACTGCGCTAAAGATAGTTTTGTAACTTTTTTTTGTTGGGGTATTTTGGTTCACTTGATTTTTTATTGAGTCATTTTGATTCCGGACTCGTGTTAAGTAGATGTAAGTACACATGAATATATAATTAATTGGATTAGTATATATGTAGTGTTTATAAATTATTTTCCATAAATATATGGACAACTAATTCTCTTATGACTTTTTGGAATAGGGAAGAAAAATAACTAGTGCAAAATTGTTTATGGAAGATTTTTTCACGCACAAATTTTGTGCAGCGTCAAACCGTTTGTTTTGCTGATTTTTCTTTCACGCACTAAATTGCCATGCGAAAACTACTTATGTTTTTTTTTTTTTTTGGTTCAACTTTTTTTTTTTTTGTCCTACAAAAGTCACGGATTCGTTTATTTAGGCATACCAAGGGGTCAGAAAGTTGTGAAGTAAGTATCCTTGAAGGTGTAAGCATCTTCATAGTCTTTTGTGGCGCAACAGCACGCACAGCATTTCCAATCATAAGAGATTTTTGGCTGGGGCGTTTCACTATTTTTTCAAGGAGACCTTGTTGGGAAAACCAAGGTAAAAATCAGACTAATAAAATTATTTATTTATTAGCAAAGTAAAATAACAGTACTTGAAAACATAAATGTTACTCTGTCCGTTTCAATTTAAGTGTCTTAGTTTGACTAAGCACGAAACTTAAAAAATAAAGAAAGACTTTTGAATCATGTAGTCCTAAATTAAAGATGTGTATATTGTATTAAAATTATTTTTTGAATCTTGTGGTTATAAATTTGCCATGTACTCCCTTCATTTACTTTTACTTGTTCATTATGGACTTTACACACTTCTTAAGAAATAATAATGAAGTGCATATGTTACCATGATATCCATATTAATTGATGTATAATTGCATTGGATTTGAAAAATAATTTGGAATGAGTATTAATGCTATGGGCAAAATAGGAAAAATAAATTATTTTTCTCTTGATATGCGAAGGTGGACAAGTAAAAGTGAAAATCTATTTATGGAATAGTGGACAAATAAAAGTGAACGGAGGGAATATGATGTTTGAATTGTCAACTTACTAAATTTAGAAGGAGACACTTTTCTTTTTTTTTATAAAAAGAGGCACTTTTTTGGACAGACCAAAAAGGAAAGAAAAACACTTAAATTGGGAGGGAGGGAGTACCATGATACTTCCTCTGTCCCAATTATGTGGCACACTTTCCTTTTTGGTCTGTCCCAAAACAATGCCAACTTTCTATATTTAAAAACAACTTAATTTTATGAGATGATTTATAGCTACGTACACAAATATCTAACGCTTGTTTTGGACCACAAATTTCACAAGTCTTCTTTTTTTATTTTAAACTCAGCGTCAAGTCAAATGGTGCCACATAAATTGAGACAGCGGGAGTAATAAGTTCAGTAAATACACGACTTTACTTGAGTCGTGCTAATTACTGTTCTAATAAAAATTAAACAAGCTCATCTCTAATCAATTCGAGAATACATGAATCATCAAAATTAAATTATACTAATAAGTTTTAGAAGGAAAAAAATGATAAAAGACGGCAAAAGGACTATTAGTAGTAAAAAATAAAGAAAGCAAGCAAAAGGAAGAGAGAGAACGTGTGGAGTAGTAAAACGAGCAGAGAGATGCCTTTTGATATGTTTGTGATGGATGAAATGTGCCTATTTATGGGCTTTAGAAATGACCCTGCACCAAAATTCACTAAATGCCACCACTTTATATGTTAAGATACTTGATCAAATTGTCATGTGTCAACAATTCTTTAATATATCACTACATACCTTTGATCTCTACAGAAAGATTCTTGACACTACTCTTCCAAAGCATTGTTTCCATCTTACGTTGAATCAAGAATTTATCAATGATATCTTCAGTTCTATATACTGCAGTTGGTAATTAGGTTTTTAAATAGGATAACTAAAATTTTAAAAAGGCTGAACTCTGACAAAGGGGTTAACTACAAATGGTGGGTTTTTAGGCATGCCACCTCACAGGGCCTATGTCCTCATATATATATATATATATAGACACACACACAAAAAGATCATTTTCTCAAATTTTTGATGTTATAAAAGATAAAAAATAATTATTTATTTAAAATCACAAAAAAAAAATATTCATATGCCATTAATTAAAATTTAATATAATATTAATAAAAATTCATAAGTAGTTGTGTGTATAAAGATTTAAACTCAAAGCATTATTTTAAAAATACTCAATAATTTAATTCTTTCAAATTTGATGGACGAATTTATAATTTAGTTTGTTTAGTAAATTTCAGTCCTTTAGTGGCGCGATATAACATTTAAATTGGCGAGGATTTTCCAAACATTTAAATAAAAAAAGTATTCAATAGTCGTCATTGAAGGCAACTGAAGAGTTTAACAATTGAATACTGGAGATCTCAGCCCAAGAGCAATAACTTGACGTTCTTCATCATCCCTTTCCTTGAACCTACAGAATTTATTCACGTTATATCTCCAATAAAATATAACTAATAGATTATTTTTTGGTTAGTATATTATAAAATAATAAATATCTAGGTACTTGAGTAAGATGCTATAAAGAGTTAATTTTACGAGAAAGTGTATCGTTATAATGATGCCTATTGTTGTTATAGATATTGAAAAAAAGTGTTATGCTCCAAATTCATATACTTTGACTCAGGGAGGAGCCAGCTAGAACTCAGGAGTTGATCCGAATCTCCTTCGACAAAAAATTATATTGTTTACGCATAATTAAAATTACTTTTTATGTTCTTTGACTGGGTAATATTTTAAAATTAAGCTGTTTGGTCTTTTGTCGTGTGCTTATTTTTGTCACTTTTAAAGAATACGTAAATTAACATGTGTGGAGAATCTCTATTAGTCAAACGACCCATCACACTGAGGTAATCATTTTGTCACCTTCTCAAACAAAATGGAGTATTTTTGTCCCTACAAATGGTCCAAAGGGGTATTTAATTAATGGCCAAATGAAATGATCATACCAATGCTTAAATAAGGATACTTATACTAAACTTGGGCGATTAAGAAAATAGTACTTGGTGGAATTATCAATTTCTTGTGGAATTTAAGTTTAATATATGCCGATAATGTACGTAAACGTTTACTTAGTTAAATTATTGACAAGGCAGTTACATGTATATCTCTATAATAAATATTAATAGGAAACCTAATAAAAATGATAACTAATAACCTATTATATAGGTAAAAACACTAATAACGTATAAATTGTTAACACAATATATCGGTTTTGTCTGGTACTACATTTTATACTTTCAAACAAAAACATTGTAAATGATTAGATCCTGCGCCTAATCATGAAAGAAAATGATGCTTTTTTTTTTTCCTTTTGTTAGTCCTAGTTACTTTTGATGGACAATTAATAGGGCAAGATCAAAGTTAGACTAACAAAAAATTTCCCTTTTTAAATAAAATAGAGTCAAAACTACAAAAGAATTCAAGAACATTATAATGTTCTCAATGGCTTCTATATATTGATTATATCATATAAAGGAAAGGCAAAGGCATACAATATTCAGCAGACAGCAAAAGACACTTCCCTCCCTAATTCAGAACTACTCAAAACCATTAAATATATGGAGTTTAAATTTCTATATACTAACATTAACTTTTTAAAATATATTTTTGGATCACTTTAAAAATTGTTATAAGTACTATTCCGTTAGCACACATGATTTGATAGTAAGCAAATTATGATAAATATGTCACAAACACGCGCGCGCGCACACACAAATTTACATTCATTTTGTTACATTAAAATTTGACTAAATAGAATTCTTAAATATCTCATAAGCCCCACAGTTCGAATAGAGAAACTTCATTTCGTTTAGCTATTCTCCCACATTGTTAAATCTTCTTCGTGTTAATTATAACCTTCATTCACCAAAAAGTCTACACATTGATTCGGCCTCCAAATATGTTTGATGTTAATCATGTTGGCTTCAACAAATATTTACAATCTTCAATTATACCCCTAAGAGGATGACATAGTATGTCCTCTTTGATAAACTTGACAACAAGTAGACAATCTGTTTTCATTTCTAGTTCTTTATATCTCATTTCTTTCCCTAATTTCAGGCATTGTTTGATGGGGAAAAGGGTCAAATATACCCCTCTACTTTAGTTTAATAGTCAGTTAATCAAAGTAGATAAATATACCTTTCCGTTAGTCAAAGTAGATAAATATACCCTTACGTTAAGAAAGTACACAAATATACCCCTTTGACATAATTCCCAATTCCACCATTAATTACCGATTTAACTTAAAAAAACCATGCCCCACTGCCGACCCATGAAATTAAATTCTTTCCAAATATACCACCACCACTACAACCGACCTAACACAACCACCACCAATGAATTGGGATGTTGTCTCAGAATAAAATTACGTTGAACTTTAATTTAATTTATAGTTTCTAATTTTGTGACTTAAAGTTACGAAATGATAGCATATATATATAATCGGTGTTAAGTGAGCATTTAGCCTACTAACACCATACAAATACATGTCAAAAAATACCATAGTTGTTATCACGATTATTAATCATCAAGTTTTGTAGGGGAATCGGATGAATCATACCACGCTACAGGCGATTAAAATGATGAGCGGTTGTGTATAGGAGGAGCATTGTGGTTGTGGTGGTGGAAGTGGTGGTTGTGTTGGGTCGGTTGTAGTGGCGGGTGGTATATTTGGGTGGAAAGAATTTAATTTGCGGGTTAGAGCGGGGCGGGCATGGGTTTTTTTAAGTTAAATCGGGTAATTAATGGTGGAATTGGGGATTCTATCAACTGAAGGGTATATCTGTGTATTTTCTTAACGGAAGGGGTATATTTATCTACTTTGATTAACAAATATTTATCTACCTAACGGAGGGTATATTTAACTATTATACTAAAGTAAAGGGGTATATTTGAACCTTTTCCCTTGTTTGATGTTCCATAATGTATACAACCATCCACGACCCAACCGGAGGGCCGCGACGATTTACACCGGGTGCCTAGCCCGCTCCGGCACCACTTAACATACTTATAAAACCATAGTTAAATCATGATTTTCATTCATCATCATTCTAATCTCATTAGGCAATAACACATCTATATCATCAATAACATCTATGCCCATACGGATGTACATCAAGGCTATCAAAATGATATCTAAAATATAGGCCGACGAGGCCGAACATATCTAACCATATATACACAATGTCTACGAGCTCTAAGAAGGGTACGTCATATCATAACATATGGGCGGGACAGACCCCGCCGTGCCCATGAATATATACACAAAAGAATCTATACCAAAAGGCAGCCTCCGAATAAAATGGAGCCGCGTAGTCCCCGAGAAAATACGGTATGGATGGGCCACTGCATGACGCGGCGTCCACAAACAAAAGGACGTCGCACGAAGAATGTACTGAGTATGTAAAGCATGATCAATATCAATATGAAAGCATAATAGACAACATATGAAATAACATAGGATGGGAGATAATAGCATCGTCATCATAGCACTTACTTACTTTCCATAGGGACGTTCCATTTCTATTACATATTCGTGTACATACATCCATATCCGTACTCATTTACCTTTCGTATCCATCTTCGTATTCGTAATCGTATTTCCTTTCATACTTATGCTCGTATCATATACATTGCATATACATAGCCTTTACTTGGCATTTACATGGTCTTAACATATTCGTACTCTTATTGATGTCATCTACATAGCATAATCGTACTCATATTGATGTCATATACATAGCATAATCGTACTCATATTGATGTCATATACATAGCATTTATATAGCATACCCGACCACGAAGGTTCGGTGTTTCACGTACCTGGCCCTACCAAGGCTCAGTGCCTGGCCCTACCAAGGCTCAGGGTTGTTCGTTATTTGCGGTGGTGTGCGCGCATCTTCAGATATAGATATACATATATACATATTCATTATATTCTACCCGGCCATATAAGCTCGGGGTTCACAATAGCCACTCATGGGCACATATACATATAAACTCATAATTATCTTTAGCCTTTTTTACTATCGTCATTCATTACATTCTATCCTTAGAGGATTTCTCATCGTATAAGATTCTTAGTACAATCGTATCATATTGAGCATCATGAGCTTCATAGCTTCTAGGGATAGGATCATTGGAGAATATCGTAGGCTCGTAGAAGGATAAATATTTGACCAAAGAACCATGCCTTATGAAAGAAGGGTTAGCCTTACATACCTTTCCGTGCAACTATTATATCACTTGTACGTTCTTCTTCAAGGCTCACGTTCTACCTTGTGTACTCATATTAGATAATGGATAGCTTAGCATTCATGACTAACGCTAGAGAAAATCGGACAGCATCTCCTTTATTTATACGAATTCCCTTATATCCTATATCAACTCCCAATTATCAATAATAACATTCACGATATCATCACAATAGCCTTTAGTCAACTACATTACTCTTACTTCACTATTCGTTTCAATTCATCCTTATTCATAGTCATACCTCGACAATACGTTCATTCACATACAATGTCAATTCCATACTCTCAACACCATTTATAACATAATCATATTCGTAACGTATCAAGAATCATAACTCATTCCAAACATTCACTCAAAAGTGGCACTATTGCACATTCATGACCTATTTCTTATATTCTTTTGTAATCCAAGTGTTTCAACTTCCAAATACTTTAAACAACATGGAAACATCATAAAACTTACCTTAGATGGTGTAGGATTGAACCTTGGTTGCATATACCTCACTTGAGCAAAACCCTAGATTTTCCTTCACTTGAATTCCTTGTTTTTGATGAACTTTAATGCGTTTTCTTACTTTGATTCACTTAGTTTGATGATAATAACAATTAGTTTGATGATAATAACCTTTGATTTCCTTTGGATTCTTGTTCATAAAATGTATGTAATACTCTAGAGGTTTTAGAGAGAAGTGGAGAAGTGTTGGAAATGAATAATGAAGTTGGAAACACATTTATAAACTTGGAACATTTCAGCCCGTCGGGAGTTCCACGGACTGTTCCACGGTCCGTGGAACCTAGTGTTGTCGGTGAAGCTGGTCATGGTTCACGACCAGCCCGGTCGTCTTCTGCGCGGCAGTTCCACGGACCCATCCACGGTCCGTGGAACACAATGCTGGCCGTGGAACCTAGCCGTGAAACCCATTGCTTCACCAAGTTCGATCCCGTCGTCTCGTTTGATCTCCAATCCTTATGGAACCTTTTTAGCACTTGTTTATCACTTCATTGACAATCTAAGGGCGTTATAACTCTTCCCCAACACATCATTAAGTTGTGATCAACTTGCTACTCATAAATCCTTTCCGATACTTATCGCATACATGGCCTTCTCTTGGCAACTTCCTCGTCTAACATCGAATGTCTTTAAAATCTTATTTAGAATCACCAAATGCTATTTCTTACTTATTGAAACATCGCATACTTCGTACTTCTCATTAGCCTATTCACTGTGCATCAACGGAAAATTTTCCGAGGTGTAACAACAACTATTTCATGTGTGTGTATATATAGAAACAACAAGGCTTATAGTGAAGTGGTAATACTCCTCCATCTTTATACAAAAATCTAGTATTTGAGCTCTGAGTATGTAATCGTATTTGATAGGAAACACTTACCCTTAATGTGAGACTTCCTGAAGGAAATCCATAATTAGTTGAGCCCCAATGAAGATAACAAGCACCAAATGAAAAATCTAAGAAAAGATATTTATAAATAGAGAAGGTAAGAAGCACAAATATGAAAACTCATCATTCAATTATTTATTCTGACCCTCCAAAAATGGGCCAAAAGTCTCTTCTCCAACCCCACAACCCACGCCCCTACGCCCCAACACCCCCACCCCATCCATATACCCCCTCTCAGACCTTTATCTTATTTACATCCCAGCAGAGAAATCACTGTTGAAAATGTTTTGACATGGCCACAAGTGGTTAGTAACATCAAATTCAGTTATTTTTGGGTTTCAAATTGCAAACTATTATCTGTGTCAAAAAACAATTACTTCTTAATCCAAGGAAGTGGATGCATACCTGTTAAAGGAGCTATATGAAAGAAAAAATTGTATGATTCAAGTTTAACCATGTAATAAGGGTTACTTGTGCAGATCATTGGATTGTTGGTTTCCGCAGATATAAGTGTGAAATCTGGGACATTGGATTGTTGCCCCAACATAAAAAAGCATAATTTAAGGTGATAACCATCTGCAAAGAAGGGTCAGTCCGTAGCTCAACCATTCTGTCTAGGTTCTGTTGGATAGTCACGTAACATGTAGAGTGCAGAGCTGTAGAAGATGATTCAATCATGTCAATTAATATTTTGTCTTCAAAAGAAAAGAGCCGTGGGATTATATACTAAATATTTGGGATTAAAGAAGCAATTAATGGTTCATGGAAATTAGTTGCTCGGAATAAACACTCACATCTATTATTATAGCGGTGAATCCCCAAGAGGAAAAGAATCCTTTTCCTTTCCTGTCGGAGGTTTTGGGAGGGGGGCGCTGTATGTAAGGGGGTCCGTCACATGCTTTTAGTTGCTTTGAGTGGTGTGATTCATTATAGTAAAGGTGCTCCTGCAGTGCATTTTCTGGAGTAGTTTGACTATTCAATTGTGCCAAGAATAGTTTTATTCTTTTGTTAATTGTTATCTGATATTTATTTTACTTGTTTAGTAATGTCTATCATGTTTGTTGTGTAGAGTTAAGTTATGATTTGATACTCCAATTACTCGTGTACGTCCTCTACCAGCAGAAGGCTGATGTATGTGGTTTGTCCATTTGCATGAATAGCATGTCTTTCAGAAGTTCATGGTAATGTAAAATTATAGTGATCGTGAAGATGATAAGGGATCTTTCTTGTGATCATGGTATGGATGTTGTATGAATTGCATTATGCTCTGAGTCTTCACAGTTATTTTAGCAGACGTCGGGTGTTTGCAGTCTCAAGTATGGTCCGATATTTATATCAAAATCTTCAGGAACATACAATTTAGAATGTTCTGGGCTTGTGTGCCTTATGCTCAATTATTTCCTCTGGCTCTTGTATTTTATGCACTATTGCAGTACTCATCAGCCTTCCTAATTTTGGACTCATTTCCCTTTAACTAAACGGCAGGTGAAGCATGTGGACTGATATACAGTGACAAGTCAGGAGCTAGAGTCCATCACTGCCAGATTCAAATTTGAGTCGATGATGCGATGTACAACTTCTCTCTCCCCCCCAGTAAACATTGTCTGAGTGTGTTGTCCACGGAACTCATGGCATTTTTTTATAACATCTGTTTTCTTGTGGGTGGAAGATGACGATTCATGCTTTTCTTCATTAAGTGCTGATACTTTTTTCTTTAATGCTCACTAGTGGTTGTATGGTCTGACTCTCTTTTTCTTTTTCAGAACCATTTCATGGTTTTGCTTTATGGTTTGATGTGGAGTTTACTGGTGTTACACCCTGCACTTTCAGAGCATGAGCATGCCACGTGCTTCACCGTTATAATGGAGCATCAGAGACGTCCCATGAAGTTTTGAAAGGTACAAGTCATGGGAAGCACGTAACAATGGAGTAAAGGATGAATTGCGATCTCGTAAGTCGTAACCGGGAAGGACAACCTTGAAACATGAGAATATGCCCATTATCAAGTATAGTAAATGATAAACAGTATGTAGGGGGAGTTTTGGAAGATTCCGGACCAAGCAAATCAAAGAAAATCAGTTTGTCAAAAATTTGGAAAAAAGTTAGCAGAATTAAGGACAAAATTTTGGGTCAACTTTGGAGGGGTATATCTCCAGGTATATGGGGAGTTTTAAGGTGTTTCAAAAGCTTAAAATGAAGTTTGTCGAGTATAGTTTCTAACGCAATAAACCGCTCGTCGATACGACATCGAAGTAGAGAATTATAGACGTTACAAGTTAGGCGGGCAGAGCAGGGCGCATTGCTACAGTGCTGCTACAGTGATGCCGACTTTGGCACCCTATATAAAGGGCAAAACCCCATTTTTTGGTCATAAAAATTACCCCAAATATTCCAGAAAATTCAGCAACAAAGAGAGAGTAAATATACATCATAAAAGTGAGGATTTTGAGTAATTTCAAGTGACGGAGTATTAATCGAGGTCGGGTAACGTGCAGTTGCGATTGTAGTATTGTCTTGCGGTGGAATTGGCTTGGATTCAAAGTGAATATTGAAGATATTGCTGCTCTATCAAGAATAAGGTATGAATCTCTCCTTATTAATATTAAATTCAGTTTATTTACGGAGATAAAGTTATGAAATGATCGTATAATGAACTGTTGATGGAGAAATTGAATAAACATCGTGTGGGATGTTTATGGAGAATCTTGGTGTTGATATTATTGTTGTTGATGTTGGTATTGTTGTTATTGTTGTTGGTTATTGGATTGTGATTTCGGGCTAGGCATATAAACGGGGGAGATGCTGCCCGAATTTCGGTAGATTCTAAATGGATTTAAATTAAGGGTTTAAGACGAGCACATGACAATGGGCCTAACAGTAGTATGAATGGTCGTGTATGTAGATTACGAGGCTATGAATGATCTTAAGTTAATTGCAAGACAGGAAGTAAGTTGGAAGTCGAGAAATTATTTTCCAGGTATGTTAAGGCTATTCCTCTTCCTTTTAAAGGCATGATTCATTTCCCATGAACGCATACACGCCTTCCATAATACCTTATTTCTGAAAATACTAGCAATTCATGATTCTCAAAATCCTTATGATGCTAAAGACGAATGTTTTCTATAAGGACCATGATGAGGATTATGATGATCCCATTTCGGAGATCCTAAAGCTATGGTTTTAATGTCATTATGAGATTACGAAATTTGATTTCAAGATTTTGATTATGTTTGTTGATGTTGATCTCATCTTATGATTTTGCTCAAGGTATGATTCCTATCCTATCTCAGGATTTCATATATGTTTCCATAACTCTCTTACTTCCAAAAGTTAAAAGTTCATGATCCTCAAAAAACTTCTTATGACACTTAAGATGAGATGTTTTCTATGATGAACATGATGATGATGATCTTAATTCTAGAAATTCCAAAGCTTATGATTTTAATGCTATTATGAGGTTATTGAGCTTATTTCATGATTGTCTCGATTTTACTCATTGTTGTTGATCTCACCTTATAATAATTGTTCCTTCAAGGTGGGATAAACGATAATGATTGATCCATAATATAATCGAAGGCTACCGACCTTACGTCACTCCGATATAGTTATGGCTTTGATTGGGCTCTCATGCATGTTTTATATATATGTATGTATTTCTCACACCGAGCCGCGCTATAGTCGGACGGGTACGACACCTATTGTGCAACCACTGATCAGTTGGTATTACACACCGAGTCTCGAAAGGGCCGGGTATGTTACACACCGAGTCCCGAAAGCGGCCGAGTACGTTACACACCGAGTCCCGAAAGGGCCGGCACGTTACACACCGAGTCCGAAAAGGCCGGCACGTTATGATGATGATATTATATATATGTATGTAAGAAAAAGTTTTTTTTTTTTTGTAAAAAGCTGAGCATGCACGACATCCGCCTTATGAGGCATCCAGATGTACAGGTTATCTCTCTTATTCCATATTACCTTCCATATTTATATTATGTTGTTATTCATGCCTTACGTACCGGTACATTTTTCGTGCGCGTCTCTTCGTGGACGCCGTGCTCGTGCCCGCGGTAGGCGAGGAGACGGATCGGACCGTAGGTGTTCTATCGGCAAATTCTCGGGAGCACTCCGGTTCCCCCGGAGGCTGCGGTCTATTTGGTATTGTCCTTATAATCATTTGTATTCCATGTGTAGAGGCTCGTAGACGTGTATGTACGTTAGATGTTTGTAGCTCCAGGTTCATATTATGGTATAATATATTAGTGGCCTTGTCGGCCTTATTTTGAGCTCTTGACACTTTCGGTGATTTAACTTTATGATATACGCTGTGTTGTGGCGACCTTGTCGGTCCGCATATGTACATATGTGCTGAATGATCGGATATTCCTATGTTGGGCCTTTTCTGCGTGCAAGTGTTCTTTGAGTTATGGGTTATAATGTTCAAAGTAACGGATAAGTCAGGTGGTTCCGGCCTACGGGTCGGAGCCCTCATACCCTGGTAGGGGTGTGACAAGCGGCCTAAAGTACTTCGTTGAATAATGGTATGCCACCCTCATTTGTTGAGCCTCAAACGATTCTGATCGGGGAAGGCAATATACGCGTAAAGAAGCTTCCCAATCCTAACGAAGCCTCTTTGTCTTGTCAACTGCCGGAAGGATCCCCCAACACATCGGCGGAGTTCTAAAAATACTTTCCCCCCCCAAAAAATCTTTGGGTGCTCTCTTTGTTCTACTCTTTTGTTTTTTGGTTCATCGGAATGGAAGGTAGGCGTAGAAAATAGGTAATTGATTGTCAATCAAAAATTTGCAACCAATTTTGGTATCTAATTTTATTAAATGTGCACTAAGAATTGGACAAAGATACATTTTCTTGCACTTATCATAGATAGACCAGTAGATTGACCAGTAAATACCTACTGAGGGTCTGAGGCCATAAGAAATATGTTCGCTATAGTAGAGAGAGGCTCGGAGCTTCTATGCACATTCCTTTTGTGCTAAAAGCTGAAAATGATGTCTTGGAATTGTCGTTGATAACCATTTGAGAACTCCAAAGATAATATTGTCAATATTTAGTCTAGATGTATATCTTTGCTTAGCAATCCTATTTGGAATGAAATTATGGAATTATGGTGATCTCCTACTATTTTATTAGCTCCTCTGGAGAAATTGGTGCATGCGCTCATGGTTTTTCATTTTTGATATGAATTTTGCAGACATTGGTTTACTTATGAGACCCGGACGTGAAGCGAGATCGAGGTTATAGAAGGCTCTCTAACATTGTCGCAAAGCGAAAGAAAATGCTCGATTCATGAACATCCATCTTGAATATTCGTACGCTTTGGCCCAGCTCAATCGAGTCACTCTAGTTTATTTTCGTGTTTTTCGGTATTACACTAAAACATAACTTCCTTTTGCATTTACGATCGTGCGGATCGGTGGACGTTCGTTTGTCGAAAAGTCGATTGATGCGTTAAATCAACATATGAAGTCTTTGTCCCTTTTAACCATTATGGTAGTCTACCACGATTTACGATGGTTCGGTTGTATTTTAGGTAGGGAAACTAAGGTGAGATCAGGGCATTTCCACTGCCTTATAACTTAAAAGCATTGAATGTGGGAAGTTCAATGCATATGCATGTAGTGTATTATGTGAAAACTTATTAACATATCATCGCGAATATATGGGTCTTTCCCTGAGCTGTAACTTATAGAGTAGATGTAGGGTTGGCCTGCCACTATATTAGAATTTTTGGAGAAGTTGAATTCATTAGGATATGAAAATGATAAAAAGATCTAATTGTTTCTTCAGCCACCAGTGTGACAAGTTACCCTCTTTATCGTTTTTTATTCTCTCTCTTCCAGTAATTTGGTTGAAAATTCCTCTTCTTGATGTAACTTTATACTTTGAGGACTTGCCGGGGCAGGGGAAATTTTCAAAAACTAGTAACGGGGCAGGGCGTGTCAAAATCTTAACGGGTCAAGGCTTCCCCTGCCCCACCCTGCCTCATTGCCATCCCCTATTTGTAGTAGGTAAATTCAACTTGTTCTGTTAAAAAAAATTGCTTCATTATTGCATTAGGAGTTATAATCTACTTTTTTTGTCAATCAATACACCAGATTAAAAAAAAAATAAAAAAAAATGCGTGCGTTAATTCAAAGATATAGGTGCACTCAAGTGTTTGGATACAAACACTGTGTGATTTCTTCCCATATATCCAAGTCTTATGGATAGCGTTACTCGTTACATATGATGGTGGATAAAACAGGTATCCCATGGAATTAGCAGAGTGTGCAAGTTGGTCCGAACACCACAATTATATTTGTATATAAAAAGTTCCCATGGAATTAGTGGAGTATGTGCAAATTGGTCCGCACACCACAATTATATCTGTATGTAAAAAGTTGAGACCAAGTTAATTAGGAACTTGGAACCAAGTAAAGCTAAGGACAAGCTCTGTTCTTTATTTTCACCCTCAAACTTTTTTACTACTATTTTTTTTCATCACTTATCTTTTACAATAAACTCACAACTGATCACTAACATTTTAGTACACTTTTTATGTTCTTACAGAACATGCAATTTTGCTTAGTTTTACTTTTGACTCGTGAAGTAGCTAGTTTTAGAAGCTTCATTTACAAGGAATAACATTTTCAATAGTGACTCAACAGTATAGCTACTAAGAATTAATAACAATTGTCTTAGAGGACCAGAGATAAGTGAGTTAAACATATACAGTAACAAATTGGAAAACGTAAGAATTCATTATATGAAATTGAAAGTTTGAAACCGTCCATTCAAAAAACCCAGAACTCATGTATAGAACAAAAGGACAAATTAAAAAGAAGGAATAACTTGTCTTTCAATAATTCTAGTGGTATACATGATTGAACAGAGAAAGCGACAATGAAGTAAATTAAGCAATACAGACAAGAACAGAAATGGAAATATGGACTAGTTTTATTACAACTTAGAAAGAAATATGGTGAACTGGAATGTAACAACCCAGAAGGTGATATATTTCAGAATGATTGAATAAGTAAAACATAAACAGGCTCTTTATTGGAATAAGACGAGCAGACTACAGAAAACATGAAATGTGGTGACTCCTTATCAAAGAGCATTCTATTTTTGTCAATGATCTCAGCAACATCATGCCCTTTGATTTCTCCTGCAGGGGGAAAGTGTAGCAGTTATATTTATTGTTTGGAAAGTCACCACTACATCAATATTCCATCAACTACTCTGTAAGTAGTACATTAATAAATGTGATAAAA
>NC_081347.1:64988098-65018842 GCF_029784015.1 Lycium ferocissimum
CTTCCTTGGGTAGATTCCCCGGGCCCGGGGGGATTTCATAAACCAAAATTTCTTGAACTTTTCTCCGTTTTTTCCCGGTTTGAAACCAAATCCTTTTGGCCCCTTATCCAGGCCGGAACATGGGGAACCTTTTTTCCGTTCCACCTTAAAAGGCAACTTTTTTCTTTCTTCGCCCCACATCCTTCCCCGGTTCCCCACGAGTTTAAAAACCCTAAAAAAGCTTTTGCCCTTTTGTTCTCCGTCTTTAACGACCCGGTTGGGCATTTTCTTAAATTTTTCCCCCTTTTTCTTTCCTTTTTGCGATTAAAGGGCCTTTTGCCGGGACTCGCGCGGTCTGTCGATGGCTTTGTAAAGCGGCTGGTGGATCTCGTCTCTGCGTCTGAAAACAAACCTCCTTTCCCTTTCATCAAGCTGAAGCGAATGCAGGTCCGTACTGACGAGTATTGTGAGCTGGCGTGGCTTATTCGCTATTTCTCGACCTGAATCTACCATTCTCTTCATTCTCTTATTCGCAAATGGCAATTGCGATACATCGCTAAAATCCGTCTTTCATGAACGGACAAAGCACGTCGATCTTGATCGCCACTTCGTCCGTCAACGGTATCTCGGTGGCTTGATCTCACTTTCTTTTCTTCCATCTTCGTCTCAACCCGCCGATCTTTTTTACAAAGCCTTTTACCCGCTTCTTCTCATCGTTTGTTAAGCAAATTGAGTGTTCCTCTCCCTCCATTTTGAGGGGGTGTTGGATTTACGTGGGGGAACATTGGGCACATCGCAAAAAGAAAGCTCATCGGAGAAGAAGCATTCTCCATTATTGAAAAGAAAAAAGTGTTGAAGTTTGAAGTCCTTGTCCTTCATTTCCTACGACAAAACAAAGTGTCAAAAAAAAAGTAAAGTTATCCTTTCCACATAAAACATTGACACGTGGAAATAAGGAGCACATGATTTACACAGAGGAAATAAAGAGCACATGACTTGCTGTTGTGGAATTCTCTAAACGGACTATGATGCAAATATTCAAATATTATAGGTCAATGTAAATATTATTATTTTAGTTTCTGCAATTATTTTATTTATTTGTAATTATTAGTTTGTTAGAAGTAAACCAATAGAAAAGTGACAGGCAGCAGTTTGTTACACAGCTGATTCTCTTTTACTGTTATAAATAGCTGTAATGTTGATATGAAATACAACCAGAAAAATTTAGCTCAGTCTCTTTATTTATTTTTGCAATACAATATGGGAGAATAGCTAAACGAAATAAAGTTTCTCTATTCGAACTGTGGGGCTTATGAGATATTTAAGAATTCTATTTAGTCAAATTTTAATGTAACAAAATGAATGTAAATATGTGTGTGTGTGCGTGTTTGTAACATATTTATCATAATTTGCTTACTATCAAATCATATGTGCTAACAGAATAGTACTTATAACAATTTTTAAATTGATCCAAAAATATATTTTAAAAAGTTAATGTTAGTATATAGAAATTTAAACTCTATATAGTATACATCCAATGGTTTTGGGTAGTTCTGAATTAGGGAGGCAAGTGTCTTTTGTTGTCTGCTAATAATATTGTACGCCTTTGCTTTTCCTTTATATGATATAATCAATATATGGAAGCCATTGAGAAGATTATAACGTTCTCGACTTCTTTTATAGTTTTGACTCTATTTTATTTAAAAAGGGAAATTTTTTGTTAGTCTAACTTTGATCTTGCTCTATTAATTGTCCATCAAAAGTAACTAGGACTAACAAAATAAGACGCAAAAAGCAAAAAACATTTTCTTTCATGATTAGGCGCAGGATCTAATCATTTAAAAGGTTTTTGTTTGAAAGTATAAAATATAGTACCAGACAAAACCGATGTATTGTGTTAACAATTTATACATTATTAGTGTTTTTACCTATTATAATAGGTTATTAGTTATCATTTTTATCAGGTTTCCTATCAATATTTATTATAGAGACTAGTGTCATTTGAAATTAATATTAAAATTAAATTTGCAATTGTTTTTTGTCACTGTTTGTGATATTAAGTTATTAAAAGATTAGTTCGACCTTTTCTGCAAATTACTAAAAATTAAAATTGCACTCAAAGTATTTAAAAATTGAATAAAGACTTTTTTGTCCTTATTTTAGACTTCTTTGTAGCATTATTTATTTATTGAATTTTATTTAGATTCAGACTTTGAAAATTTCTTGAAATCTAACTTAGTTGTAACATCAGTGTGATTAAAAACATCCATTATGAACTATAACACTATCTTTCAAAAAGAAGAAAAATAATTTGATTCAAGAGACATCAATTATATATGCTGCATTTATTTTTCTGATGAGATGTTAGTAGATGTTATTTTCATTTAAGATATACAAACTACAATGAAAATGTGAAGAGAATTAATGACTTTTCTTAATATAATTAAATCCTTTTGCTTTCCAAAAACTTATGTGATGAGGAAATGACATTTCTTCCTTTGTTAGTTTATAAGTGGCACATTATTTTATAAAATGTACATTCTAATAATTTTTTAAACAAAAATAAAGCTTCAAAGCTTCATGCTTAATTTAATAGTGTGTCCCTATGGTTTTTTAACACCCCTCCTCCCCCCCCCCCCCCCCCAAAAAAAAAAAAAAAGGAAAAAAACGATACTCAAAAACTTTAAATATGATTGCTCCCTTTTGTTAAAATTGTTTGATACTATCTCCATCCCAATTTAAATGTCTTATTTTCCTTTTTTATTTATTCCTTAAAAGGTGTCTCTTTCTATGTTTAGTAAGTTTTGGCAAGTTTAGCACCCACGATTTAAAAGACTACACACATCTTTAATTTAAGACCATAAGATTCAAAAAGTCTCCTTTATTTTTAAATTTCGTGTCCAGTCAAACTAAGACACTTAAATTGGGAGGAGGGAGTATTACTATTGCTTGGAAAACTAAAAATTATTTAATATTTAGGTATACAAGCATAAAATATGTCATTTTCTTTAATTATACATGTCAGTTATAGTTGGAACGATTCCAAGGATTTACAGATTATTGAGGCTAATGCGTATATTAAAGGAGGTGACATATTTTAAGTAGTCAACTTATCTATGTAATAGACATTGAGAATACACGCAAAAGTATTTTAAAAATTTAAATAGAAAATGTCTAATAGAAACATATTATCATGTGTTCAGAGGCTTAATTAAAATAAATCGTAATTTATGTGTTCATTTAAAATATACTGACAAATTTTAAAAAATATTAAATCAATAAAGCAATATATAATAGGAGAAAAAGGAGGCATATAAACGAAGCTATGTAACTAAAATGTTGAATTTGGAAGACAGGCCTTTTGATTAGTAACCATTAATTATAATCTAACTAAGTGACTACAAAATCTTTAGAGTAATATACATCTAACTGCCTTATAAATAATTTAACTAACTAAACGTTTACATTATCGGCATATATTAAACTTAAATTCCACAAGAAATTGATAATCCACCAAGTACTAGTTTCTTAATCGCCCAAGTTTAGTATAAGTATCCTTATTTAAGCATTGGTATGATCATTTCATTTGGCCATTAAATAACCCTTTGGACCATTTGTAGGGACAAAAATACTCCATTTTGTTTAAGAAGGTGACAAAATGATTACCTGGTGTGATGGGTCATGGTTCGTTTGAGTATATAGAGATTCTCCACACATGTTAATTTACGTATTTATTCTTTAAACTAGCCATATATGTCCGTGCAATGCACCGGCCGAACATGTTTATTCACTTTAATTAACCAGTCTTTATGGTTTGTATTTTGTAAATAATTTTTAAAAACTTTTCATTGTCACGACAATGAAAGTTGTTCGTCAATGTGAAAAATAAAATTAGTATGAAGGTGAGAGAAAATTAATATTTTGATTCTAGATTTTTTCTTTTAAATTGTTTAATATGTTATATGTATACTGATAAGTTAATATCTATCTCAATTAATTAACCAGATCCAAACATAAGAACCATTGTGTTGTATATATTGAATTTTTTAAAAGCAAAACTAATGAAATGTTTTTATTAAATTAATCAAAAAAATTAGTTACATTATAATTTTTTATATTAACAATTATAGATAAAATGAATTGTTACAGAGAAATCAAATTAGAAAGATATATATCGTAAATCACCAAATTTTAATTCCGCAATGAAAATATGAAATAATACATTTTATAAATGTAAAGAAACAATAATCAGAGAATACAAAAAGGGTAAGATAAGTAAAGTATTGACAAAGAAGGAAAATTGGGATAAAAGTAATTGTCCATGTTAACATATCAAGACAAAGAAATTTTTCTTCTTATTATTTTACCATTCACATTAATTACTGATTTTATTTCATTTATTAATTCTTAAAGAACATAATAAGAGGGAGAAGGGAGGCAGTACATTGATTTAGTTTAAACACTCATATCATCCTAACTAATCCTAATTAGGGGACACTCGTATTTTCTGGAAAAGTACATCCTCTAAGGGGTCACATGAGTAAATATTTATCTACATATTTACACTAAATTAACTCAATATATTAATTAAATAATTTAATACGCTGAAAATATGTACTATATTAATTAATACTTTCTTTATTTGATTTATGTGATACAGTTTGAATTTTGAGAGTCAAGCAAGAATTTTTTTGACCGCTATCTATTTTTTTTTTAAATTCTCAATTATTATAATTTATATATATATATATATATATATATATATATATATATATATATATATATATATATATATATATATATATATATATCATAAAATTTAGAAATTGCGTATCCGAATTCATAGTCCATTCAAGAATTATGCGTATTTGTTCAATTGATGTTAAGTGTACAATTTATTGTCCACATGGAATTAAAAGTAGTTGATTAAAGTGTACAATTTATATAGCTCTTGATACAAACATTCATTGTGTATACAATTTGTAAAGCTTGTGGTACAAGCATTTTATGCTATTTTCGTCTACTCACCACACTTATATATAATATAAATAATAGATAGAAAAAAAGAAAAATATAGAATAGAAAAATAGACATATATTTTTAGTAATGTAGCCAAGTATTATGGGACGAAGAGAGTACTTCATTTATTAATTCTTAAAGAATGTGAAAAGTCGAGTATAGTAATGTGGCCAAATAATATGGGACGAAGGGAGTACTTCATTTATTAATTCTTAAAGAACGTGAAAAGTCAAGTAAATTGGCCAAGTAATATGGGACGGGGGCACTTCATTTATTAATTCTTAAAGACCATGAAAAGTCTAAATTAAACAAGTAAAAGTGCATGGAGAAAATAAATATGTGTCGGAAAATTAAAGTTGAAGTGCATACATAAATACATGAGAAGAAAATAAATATTCAGCAAGAACGTGAAAAGTCAAAAGTGAACAAGCAAAAGTGCATGGAGGAAATAAATGTGTGTCGAAGAATTAAAATTGAAGTGCATACGTCTATACATGAGAAGAGAATAACTATTCAGTACTATAACATATGTCTACGTGGGATTTATTAATTCCTAAAGAACGTGAAAAGTCAAAAGTGAACAAGTAAATGTGCACGAGGAAATAAATAAGTGCATACGTGTATACATAAAAAGAAAATAAATATTAAGTATTATGACATATGTCTATGTGGGATAAAAAAGTAGTTGGTTAAAGAGTATAGCTTTTAGTATAAGAATTCATTAAGTGTATAATTTTTGAACCTTGACGTAAGAAAGTAAGCGAACAAGTAAATATGCACGAGGGAAATAAATAAGACATACATGTATACATAAAAAGAAAAAGTCAAAAGACATACGTTCATGAACAAGTAAATGTGTAATGGAAGAAATACATAATGCATACATGTATACATGTATACATAAAAAAAATAACTTCTTAGATCAATTTTCCTACTTTATTATGCCGATTCCTCTCTCCTTCCAAGCAACTATGACATATGTCATGTGGGATAAAAAAGTAGTTGGATAAAGAATATCATCCTATATGAAAGCTTTTAGTATAAGAATTCATTAAGTGTATAATTTTTGAAGCGGTTGATACAAGGAGGGACAGCCGTGTTCGTCCCTCCACCGCTCTTATATATAATAGAAAAGTGACAAAAATAAGCACACGACAAAGACCAAATAGCTTAATGTTAAAATATTACCCCGTCAAACACATAAAAAGCAATTTTAATTATGTATAAACAAAAGATAATTTTTTCACCGAAGGAGATTCGAATGAACTCCTAAGTTCTAGCGGCTCCTCCCCTGAGTCAAAGTATATGAATTTGGAGTATAACACTTTTTTTCAATATCTATAACAACAACAGCCGTCGTTATAACGATACACTTTCTCATAAAATTAACTCTTTATAGCATCTTACTCAAGTACCTCGATATTTATTATTTTATAATATACTAACCAAAAAATAATCTATTAGTTATATTTTATTGAAGATATAACGTGAATAAATTCTGTAGGTTCAAGGAAAGGGATGATGAAGAACGTCAAGTTACTGCTCTTGGGCTGAGATGTCTAGTATTCAATTGTTAAAACTCTTCAGTTGCCTTCAAAGAAGACTATTGAATACTTTTTTTATTTAAATGTTCGGAAAATCCTCGCCAATTTAAATGTTATACCGCGCTACTAAAAGACTGAAATTTACTAAACAGACTAAATTATAAATTCTTCCATCAAATTTGAAAGAATTAAATTATTGAGTATTTTAAAAATATATGGCTTGAGTTTAAATCTTTAAACACACAACTATTTATGAATTTTTATTAATATTATATTAAATTTTAATTAATGGCATATGAATATTTTTTTGTGATTTTAAATAAATAATTATTTTTTATCTTTTATAACATCAAAAATTTGAGAAAATGATCTTTTTGTCTATCACACACACACACACACATATATATATACGACATAGGCCCTGTGAGGTGGCATGCCTAAAAACCCAAAGATTTGTAGTTAACTTTTTTGTCAGAATTTAGCCTTTTTAAAATTTTAATTATCCTACTTAAAAACCTAATTACCATAATAAAACAAGAAAAATTTCAGTAATATACAATCCAGCATACAAAATTACATTTATGTAGCCATATTTTTAAATTACACCTATATTGACACTTTTTGACGGTATACAACATTATACAATAATATACAACTTTATACACCTACTGTAGTGTATAATGTATAAACCTTGTATAAAAGTGTACAATAATTATAAAAGTGTATAATAATGTATAAAACTAGTATACAATATTATACAAACTTATGCAAGAGGTGTTTATACGTGAGAGGGGTTTAAACATAATGTATAAGGGGTGTTTACAGGTTGTATAATGGTGGCTCATGGTGGAGGAGCTAGGAGCTCGCCGGAGATGGAGGAGGAAGGCAAAAACAGAAGGGTGACAAAGTGGCTATAGCTGGTAATAAAAAAAAAGATGGACTAAAACGGATAAATATTTCTTCATAATTGGCATAAAGTGTTATTTCCCCATAAAACAAACCCTTTGGCGTCCCCACACAACCTTTCATAACAGGTTTCTGAAAAGCTATGTACCCTTGCTATAGAAAGTGACAAATTGCTCGACAGCATAAATAACAGGAAAAACGAAGGCAAAGGCGGTGAACAACGGCTTTCGGTCGGGTGCATCCAAGTACATCAATTCATTTGGATCAATTTTCGCCAAAACTGGTCAGTGTTTTATCTCTTCAAAAGTTGATTTAATTCCTCGATTTTACCATTATCATACTGTTATTATTTTCAATTTTATTGAACAGAATTTCTCTATTTTTGCTTCTTCATTAGTTGAATTCAAAAACATTCTCAAGAAAGTAAACCCACTTTATAAGTATATAATAAAGGTCAAATTCATGAATAAAAAAGAGTACATGCATTGCATAAGTTGTAGTAATAAATTATGTTTGTACTTTGTAAGGTTGTATACTGTGAGTAACATTCCATGTTTTTTATATGTTTTCTGTAATTTTTCTTCTGTTTAGTAAGTGTGTAATTTTATCTGAATTTGTCATATCCCTACTTTCTAATGGATTTTCTGCGAAAATTGTCAAAAGAATCAGTTGGATGTCAATTTTTAATATTTTAAAATATTTACTTGAACTTCCTTTACCCGCGTTTTCTGCGATATCCATAATTTCGTTTACCCTTTTTATCAAAAAAATTTTAACATTTATATATCAGTCTTGATCTTTAGAATTCCTCCACTATTTGTCAGCAACAAATGCATTATAAATCTTACCCATTGTTATACTTCTTGGATAGTTCAAGAACAATAAGATCTAATTTTCTATAGGATTCTCACACGACTAGCTTAGATCTTTTCGCCCGAACAGTTCATTACATGCCAAAATCTAATTCCCACATACTTTACATGCCAAAATCTAATTCCCACATACTTACAACATCTTATCTAATGACTTCACATTCCATCAAAATTATTAATTCCAAAATCCAACAGAAATCCCAGCCTCAATATTCCTTTCTCTTACCTGCCTTTAGGAGAAATCCTTATTGATGTGAAGGAAGTACACCCTCCGTCCCAAAAAAATCGTCTTACTTTTCTTATTAGTTTGTTCCCAAAAGATTGACACATTTTTATATTTAGAAACAATTTAACTTTATGAGATGATTTACAACCACACATATATCTAAGATTTATTTTGGACCACATATTTCAAAAGTCTTCCTTTATTTCTTAAACTCCGTATAAAATCAAACTAAGACAATCTTTTTGGGACGGAAAGAGTATCTCTTTTTCAATATTGACTTTAACCGACAGTGTTTGTTCATCGACGTTTTGGTGCGTCAAAAGAGTTGGATTTCCTATTTCAACTTTGTGTTCTTTAGGAAGAAGGTAATCGTCTTAAATGATCTTCTCACTAACTTTTACCAAGTAAAGAGCAACATAATCAAGAAGAGCCAAAATGTACAAAAATTCAAAAGTCTTACATTATCAGAGAAGTAGAACTTCGTCCAACAACACGCATGCCTTTTGCCCTGTTATTTTGGCTATTAATCTATTTTCTAAGCTTATAGCTCCCGAAATTAAATCCAAGCCTATCAACTTTTGGAGAATTGAATCAGTTATATCGGACTAGGAAGAGAATGAAATTGATTGCGAACACTAAGGTTGTATTTGGAGTATGCGCCACTGCTTACTTTTACATTATCAAATACTTGATGCCTCCGTCACAATTTATATGACACTATTTTTTTTTTAGTCAGTCCTAAAAAGAATAACACATTTATTTATTTAGTAAAAGTTCAACTTTAAATTTACCTTTTTACATTTAATATGATTACTAACCACACAAATTTCTATAATTTGTTTCAAACAACAAGTTTCAAAAGTCTTCCTTTATTTCTTAAACTTCTTGCGAAGTCAAACATCTTCACATAAAATGGGACGGAAGGAGTATCTGTTTTGTTTCTCTCGAATAAGCTGAACTTTTACTTACACCCCTCCCAACCCTTTATCTATTAATCTACTTATTCGGGCTAGGAAAACTTCAAGAAGCGCAAAGAAATGGCGTGTTTCATTTACCCTAGAAGGTTATCTTGACTTTGGCAAATATGCTTAACCGAATTCATCTTGGGATAAATTTGTTGCTTCTATTCTATTAATTGTTTTATTACACCGGCTGACTTTCCTTTTTTTTTTTCCCCCCTTTAACTCTTTATTGGTATTGATTTAATGCCTATGCATGATTCTTGCTCAGATGATTAGGATATTACTAACAATCAAATATTTATTGAATTATAGGGGATTCATCTATCAATTAGAGGTCAAGTTTTGAATTTTTTTGATTTTCTTAACAACTGCGTGAAGCGCGGGTAAATTTTCTAGTATTATAAATATATCAATTACTGTAATAGACAGAAAACAATTCAAACATACGAGACTATTTTAAAGATGTTTGACCATATAAGAGAGTGGAATTATACAATTGCGCACTTTTCGTGAAATACTTAAAAGCATGAAGCTTTTGCTAGCCTTCCCAATGCAACTAAAGCATTCATACACAACATATATAAAATAATGAGTTTCATCATCCACAAGAAATCAAATTGTTACCCAACTAATAATTTAGTTTATGATGTTTTAGCTTTCATGCACTAAAATATCTTATTCATATATACTTTCCCCCATTCTAATTTAATGGAAACAAGCAAATATATTCTTCGATGCTTGTAAGGTTAGAATTGTGTTCGTCTGTCTCCGGTTCACTATGAAACATGAAGACTGTTAAAAATTATTGAAAATTTATAGTATAACTTTTTGTGCTTTATAATTTTTGAAGAGTGGAGGGACCAATTATGCGTAAAAGAGGTGATGATCAAGTCTTAACTTCTTTTTATAAAGGTGCATTATTCATCTTTTTCCTGAACTATTATAGTTTTCCAATTTATTGTACTCATGATAAGAGTTTTAAGTTCCCACAACTCAAAATGGCTATCCCTTTGAGGATAAAAATGGACTCACCACTTCCCTGAGATGTACAACTTAATTCTTTCACTGATATTTCATTGTGCGGTGAAATTCAATCAGTAAATTACAAAATTAATCTTCAAATGTTTGTGTACATTAATGTAGCTTTTGGTTTTAACCTCATACTCCATATATTCATCTTATATCATGATGATATTGTTAGTGTTAATATTTAATAAGGAGTCAAACAGTTTTTTTCCTTTAATTATAATCTTCTTAATATATATTCTAACTATTGCTTTTGTAAAACTTTGTGTTATTAGATATCACATTTCATGAAATTTCTAATATGTAAATTTTGTTTCCAATAAAGATAGAGCTATATTCAAATCCATACCCAAATATAAAAAGTTTGACCATAATATATTGAACTCTCTCATGCATGATACTCATTTAAACTTGATCTTCGTCGTAACGTGAAACGATATTTCAACATTTTGATTGTGACAGAAGCCCGCAGTTCCAAAAGGTGATGTTTATTCAGGAAAGGCTCAAAATAACTCAGGTATGTCAAAAGTCGTTTTCCGATAAACGATACGAGAGCACAAGTTTAATGTAGGGGACAATATATTTTTGAAAGTGTCGCCCATGGATGGTATATATTATTGTTCCGGAAAGAAAGGGAAATTCAGCCCAAGATATGTTGGGCCTTATGGATCATTCATAAAATTGGGCTTGTAGCTTATTGAACTAGCTTTTCACCAGAACTAGAGGGACAATTTGCAGGATTGTCCTTCGGTAGGGGTGGTCTTTAATTTTTACCCCTCAAATTTGTGGTTTTTAACTTTTGTCCTTCAGTGGAGATTTCGGCTCGCAAATTTGCCAAATTACACATGCAGGTATTCCTTTGCGTACTTGCAAAATTACTCTTTAAGGCGATTTTTTTTTTTAGCGAGCTAGGTTCGAACCACAAATCCTCGTACTGGTGCGAAAGGGCAAAACTTAAAGACCATCAATTTGAAGGGAAAAAATTAAATACCAACCCCAATGAAGGGTAATCCGCACAAAAAAAAAAAAAAAAAGGAACTAAAGTAGTGCATCCATCGTTTCATGTTTTCATATTGAGAAAACACCTACATGCAGAGGCGAATCTACGATTTCTAGAACATGGTGCACCATTAAAAATAGAAAGGAAAAAATGTATTAAGTGGGATTTGATCCCTAAGCCTCTAGCTAGGTAAACAACTCAACATTCGACCAAGTGCACCATTTAACATTCTTGTAGCATGGGTTTCACCAGATAACATTATACCAATTTTAAAGAATATATACATAAAATTCCTAGTTTTATGGAGAGACATGGGTTCACATGCCCCAAATTTAGGCTATAACTAGCCCCTGCCTACATGACCCGAGCCAGTGATACCAAGGACAAGCTAAGGTATTATGATAAAATATGCATTTCATTTATTATTTCTTAACAGGAGTGCAAAGTCATTGTGGACAAGTAAAAGTGAACAGGAGTAATTAATAGCGTGTGATCAGCTAGCATTTGTTACAACTAACTTAGGTACGATCATAAATTAAGCGAGTGTGAACATCCAATTTCTCCCTCTCACCCTCTCTTTAAATTTTTTATATATAGACCGGTCTTAAGTTGAATTTTATGTATTGCCAAGCCAACTCTTTCTGTATTCTTATTTGTTAAGCCCCATATACAATTTATTAACTCTTTCACGTATATATAGATTTACAACGTGATATTCTTTGCACTATCATATTATATTTATTTGTTATAGTATATAATATTTTATTTTTTAGGAAAGGTTACACCGACATATCTTTGGGTGATCTGATATAGTAAAAGCATTATATTTCGATATTTATAATTAAACTCTTCTGTTTAGAGTTTCTAGGGTCATTTGGCCGTGAAGTACTGCAATGCATGTGATTACCGGATTCCCAATAACGCATTAGTAGCTGGTTTATCAGTTTAATTCTTTTATTTTTTATCGTGGCACATAATTTCAGTCACATGATCATAAGAATTACATATAGGAGCGTTGAACAAGCTCATTAATTAACTATTCCTTGAGAGAAGTTTGTGCTAAAAGGAGTTTTTTTAATGTACTAATATCTCTTTAGAATATAAATATTGTGTTTTCACACTACCTAGTTTCCATCACTACCTAAGGAAGGACGCGGATCTGTAATAACAGGTAAATGTAATCTGATAATATATATATTTTTTGTATTAACTTAAATTTACTTTTTACATTAGATTATCAAAATGAAAGAATATACGTAAACTTCTTTAAAATATGAAATTTAAAATTTTGATCATAATCAATAAATATGATATAAGAATGTAATTTTTTTTTTACACTGATAATGTATATAAATTAAACCATCATTATTAATTTAATATTAATGGATCGGATATAATCACGTCATACAGCTAGACGTCACATATAATTCACAGGATGATGTGAGGTATCCCTCTAGAAATTAGATAGTGCCACATGTTTATGAGACAACACATGTGAGAAGTGAGACAGTGCTATGATATCTGGATATATATCCGTAGCAGACACTCATATCCGTAGCAGACACTCTAGTCTAGAATTTATTATGTATATATACTATGTATTGAACCTCCTTAATTTCCTTTATTTTCGACAACTCTTAAAAGAAAAATCCTGGGCTCCTCCATCGTCGTTAACACAAATGATTAAATTAAAAAGTTGTTTGAAAGTGGCCTCAAGAACATGCATATAAACATGGAGATATTTGCCCAAAAAAAAATAAAAAAAAAAAAATGATGTAATGTAACTTGTAAGAGAATCAATCATATTCACTCTGCCTCCTAATGCTTACTATATATGCTGCATTTCATGTGTCTATGCACCAAATGTGAGTTGGTAGCAATGAGTTTATTTGAGAAATGGATGGTACCAGCTGCAATGATTTTTGTTGATTTTGCTCTGGCTGTTGCAAATGCTCTATTAAAAAAGGTACTCAATAGAGGAATGAATCAATTGGTGATAACTACATACAGGTTTTCAATCGCTGCAATTATTTTAACCCCTATTGCGTTTTTCCTAGAAAGGTATGACCTTTTACATATTGTGCTCTAATTAGAAGAAGAGTTGATTTCTCAGATGATCACTCAATTAATAGTTATTATCTCAGAAGGTTATTTTTCTAATTAAAAAAATTGGAATCAAGAAAAAGATGACTTTCTGAGATAGTAACTATTAGTTGAGTGACCATGTCAAAAATCAAAATCAGCCATAACAATACGTTCTTAATTCCCTTGCCTTGCAGGAATTTTATATCGAATTTGACAGGCAGCATTGTCTGTTCTCTGTTTTTCAGTGCACTTTTGGGGTAAGTTTTCTCCTCATCTATATGCCAAAAGCATCTTCATTACATGCGTTTCAGCAAAGAATATTATAGTAAGCTAATAACTCTCTGTTTTCAGGGGTACGCTTACTCAGTATTTCTTCCTAATTGGGCTAAAGTACACCTCAATAACATTTATTTGCGCGTTCATCAATATAGTGCCTGTCAACACATTCATTATGGCATTGCTACTTGGGTAAGCACAAACTACTACTTAGATGACTTGTGCACCCTTCTCTTGTAAAGCATCACACTTTTCAGTCAACAGTATAACATGAATTATATACTCGTTGTCAACCAAGGTATATATTTTTTTGTTTTCATATTGAACAAGTAAGAAGAATGAGATGTGTTAATAAGCTTTTTATCATCCTTACGTTGTGAATGATAAAATTCTTATTGCAGGCAAGACAGCATAAATATGAGATGTAAAAGTGGGAGGGCTAAGGTATTAGGAACCTTATGTTGTCTTGGTGGAGCCTTAATACTTCCTCTATACAAAGGAATGCCATTGATAAACCAGACAGCACTAGAAGTAGAAGGGAACCACAATACAAAGAGTTGGATTATTGGTTCATCGTTTCTATTTGCGGGAAGCCTCGTTTGGTCTTCGTGGTTTATCATACAAGCTAGGATTGGGAAGGACTATCCTTATCAATATTCAAGCACAGCAATAATGTCATTCCTTGGAGCCATTCAATCTGGAATCTTGAACTTGGTTATAGACAGAAACACATCCACATGGTTTATAAAAGGAACTTTAGAGATCTCAAGTGTCATATATGCTGTGAGCAATCTCCTATTTTCTTGTTTATTGTTACATCTTATTATACATGACGTCAAACCTCTTTATAACATTTGTGTTGATATTGTTTTGATTGCTATAGTAAAATGTTATTACAAAGAATATATAATGCAACATAGCATGAAAGATTGATTCCACAAAAAATATTGTTGTTATAGTTAGAGGTGATTTTAGGATTTTTAAAAGATGAGTTCACTACTAAAGAAAGGAAGGAAAAAAAAAAAAATGCTTCAAGTGGGATTGATCCTTAAGCCTTTAGGTAAATAACTTAGCTTCCAACCAAGTACACCACCAAGCCTTTTATAGCATGTATTCCAAAGGATAATACTATTAGATATATTTTAAGAATTATACACATAATATACCAAGTTTAGTCCGGTGACCATGTGTTCACGTGACCCTTTTTTACCCCCTAAATTCGCCACTGGTTATAGTGATGATTGTTTACTAGGGGTGGCAAAAATAGTTCATAAAAATATGACCCGCCCAACCCCTAGTAACAATCATCACAATAACAACAATGTACCTGCCCATTTATTAGTTCATCTCATTTTAGCTCATCTAAAAATTGGGCTGATATGTACTCCAAATTGACCCAAAAGGATTTTTATCAAAATATTTTCAAAAAGACATTTTTTTTATATGCTATATGTAGCCATAATAAAGAAACAATAATTTATTAGGTATTTAAAAAATTATAAAAAAAAAAAACAAAAAAAGCAAAATACAGTAAGAATTGGGCGGGTTCGACTATGACCCACATTTTAGCCCATTTTATCTCACCCCATTTCTGCCCAAGTAACTTTTGAGCGGGTCATTGACCTACCATTTATTAACTTAGCCCATTTTGAGTCGCCTAATTCAGTCAAATGACCTGGCCATTTATTAACTTATCTCAATCCGCTCATTTAATACCCCTAATACTGTTACTATTAGAGAGAGTTCTCTATAGTTGTTTATAGCCATAGTTTCATTCAAGAATGTGAATTTTAATAGACTGAATGAAATATGTTCATGTGTGTACAGGGAATAGTGGGATCAGGTTTATGCTATGTGGTCATGTCATGGGGTGTAAAGCAAAAGGGTGCAGTCTTCACCTCTGCATTTAGTCCCTTCATTCAAATTTTTGCTGCTGTGATTGACATTTCCATACTTCACGAACAAATTCACCTTGGAAGATGGTACTTCTTTCCTATAAAAACTTTTTAACCAAAAAAAGAAGAAGAAAGGAATAAAGAATAAAGAGGCTCAATATAGATGCTAAACCCTACTTTAAAAGTTGGCAAAACGGCCAAAAATGCTCCTCAATTATGGAAAATAGAACAAGTTTGTCATCAGTTTGCATTTGGTCCTAAATATGTCCTCCCTTAGTTTTGAGAGACAAATCTAAACACGTTCTTCAATGATAAGGGCACAATATCCAGGATCAAATTTAAATGGAGGAAAAATTTGTTCTATTTCCCAGAATTGAGGGGCAAGTCTGAGTCAGACCACTAATGATAAGAGCTTATTTAGGATCAAATTCAAACGAAGGACAAACTTATTTTATTTTACATAATTAAGGGGCATTTTTGGATCTTTTTCCTTAAACATTTTATCTTCTGAACAGACAAAAAAAAAAAAATTCCTGACAACCCAATATGAAATTATCTTGTGCTGAATCCATTAAATTTTCGGCGGATCATCAAATTTTGGGCCATATGACTATTACTGAAACTTTTTTTTTTTTTGCCTTAACAGCGTTTTGGGGTCCATTTTGGTTGTTATTGGCTTGTATATTCTTCTCTGGGGTAAGAGCAAAGAAGCAGAGAATTTGAAGAATTCTCCAACAGCAGAGAATGGACAGGCTACATTACAAGTTACTTCCAATCCATCTCATACTTAAGATCGAAGGTTAGATGCAACAAAACAGGCTAAGTAATGCAATTTTTCAAGTGTCTAAACAACAACAAATCAATGTCATACTGCAAAAAGTGTATATCGAATTTTGATATTGTTGAAATCACTAGTGCACCTTGTTATCTTAACATCGACGACACTCATCCTCTTTCTATTATTTTGCTGGAAAAAAAAAAAAACTCATCTTATTTCTGTAGGATTTTGTTTATATATAAAATACTATTTTTCCTAAAATTCTTTAGCAGGTCAATAAGTTAAATTGTTAATAATGAGGTCACAAGCAATGTAATTTATTCACGTTGTGTTAATACTTTGAAATTGTGAATATAATGGACGTGACGTAATGAGAACAACAAAAAGGTATAATCAAAGTAAACTAATTGAGAAAGTGAGAGATAAAGAGATTCTTATTAATTATCCTTGTAGCACAAACTTGAATATAGTTACTATAATAAAGCCATCAACAGCACACAATTTCATGAATAGAACAGTATTGAGGAACACAAGGCTAATCTAGCCTTTACAAAATCATTAAACACACCTATTGATCGACTACTTAAAGAGTACTCATGTCTCATGAAAGTTAGTACTGTTTGCATAACTGTGAGAACTAAGAGAATGACGGCTGCCAAAGTTGAAAGTCCTGTCCAAGGACCATTAAAGTAATTGTGCCACAAATTTGCCATCTTTTCATTCAATGGTTTTCTACAATGCTCAATCACTTTTCTGCATACTTCTTTGTAACAGAAATCAGTAGAAGGGATGACTCCTTCTCCAAGTTTGTTAAAAATGCTAGCCACTTCCACATCATCTCCTATCCTGTTCCTAATTATTCCCTTGTGGCGAAGCAAAGTAACATCTCTTTGCGTGTTAATAATACGATCCATGAGAACTGCATAATCTGTAAAATATTTACGATGTATATTCGACGACTGTTGCTCGTAAGCTACTAGGTTTCTCAGGATGGTCTCTGTACTATTAACAACCTCAAAACAAGGGATTTGCATCACTTTGTTTTTGAAATTGATATCGAATAAACTTATACCGTCCTCCTTGTTGTCTTCATCTAACTTTCTATAAATCTCTCCAGCTTTCAAGAATTTAACTCCCCCTTCATCTAGCTCTGTTGCACTTTTCATTAGGTCGTGCCATATCATGCCATCATCGTCGTCCTCATCATCCTCAAACATTTTTGGTGAATTATGCGTCACAAATAGGCTAGTCGGGGGGCAACAACACATGTGTACCACTTCAAGTAAATGTGTTATTCCTTTGTCATTATCACTAATTTCCGATAAGAATTTTGGAGTAACCTTTGGTAAACAACCAGAAAAGTTGTATTTCACCATTTACATAAGTGAGGACTCTTTTCCTGTGCTAGTCATATCTTTAAGCATGGTGAGGACAAAGAAAGGAAGTTGATTCTCTAGAAGCAACAAGTCACGATCTATAAGACGCACCATCCATTCTGCGTTGATAATCTTGCCTTCTCCTTCTGGGATCATTTTAAAAACCTCTCGTAAATACTCAACCACAAAACATCCATCAAGCAACAACATTTCCAAAAATTGTGTGGAACTATAATTGGGAAGGTTAATTATGTCAATATCATAACATTCTAGTGCTTTATCCTTGAGTCCCTCCAATTTTCTAATGCAACTTTCCACATTAATCCCCGTTCTCCTACTGAGAAACCTTTCTACGTAACGCAGTTTATAATTCTTCATCGAGCAAAGTTGGGGATTTTTGTTATGATAAGGACCAATGGAGATCAACTTTGGCTTATAAGCATCTGGATTTGATTCACTTAGCCCCACATTTACTTTGAATATGGTGCATGATTTGGTAAACAATTTGTTCAAATCCTTAACTCTTTCGTCAATTGATTTATTTGTTTGTAACCCTTGACAATCTGTTGCGCATATGTCAATTAGATGATCCGCTTTCATACCTTCTTGTATCTGTAGTCAGTGTGAAATGGTGAAATGATTAGTTTTCGAGTTTAAGTTTGGTGCATCGTGATGTACCATTTTCTTACAAGATCAAGTAATTTTAAAGGAAAATACAAGTAACTTGTTTGAGTAATATTAATTGTTCACCTTTTTAAATAAAAATGTAATATAAAGAAACTTGCTGGTAATGAAATTATTTCCTTCTCTAATGTTGTTTACAATTTTGAGTTTCTTTTTTATGATTTTTCCCAAGATCATTACTGAAGTAATTCTTTTAACTCTTCAAAAATTGTGGACCTTATAACAAGTAACCCTTCAAATGCCTTATATATTGGGAGCCTTGGGGGAACTTCTTTTTGTTCAACTGCAAACTTAAAACTCCTAGAATTCTCTCTTGCCCTTTTCTTCTTCAATTTTTTAAACATAAAATTGTCACTAGCTAAAAGACTATTAGAAAAACAAAAAAACAAATGCCAAAGACTGAACATTTTCTTCAAATAATCTACTGAATATGAAGCATTGATTAGTAAAATAGTAAGTTTATATTATTATTATTACCCAAAGAAGAGTGAGCTTTTAATTTGGAAGAAACGTACTTCTACAAGGATGTCTTAGGTCACGGATATGATCAATATGTATATACTCCCTCCGTCCCAATTTATGTGATATAGTTTGACTGAGCACGAAATTTAAGAAATAAAGAAATTTTTTTGAATCTTGTGATCTACAAGAAGTCAAAGATATTCGTGTGGTCACAAATCATCTCGTTAAACGTAAAAGGTAAAATTTAAAGGTAAGTTGTTGCCAAATGAGAAAATGTATCATTTTTTTTTTTTAAAGACCAAAAAGTGTAGTCATAGATCCATAAATAGAAGGGGATGAGGGAGTATATGTTTCACTGTGAATTATCCTAACGTAAGTAATACTTAAGCTAATAAATCAAAGTATAAAATAATGGACGACATACATAACTTCAGTTCCCTAAAAATTTGGTCTGTGATGATTCAAATAATTATTCGAATTCCTCTAATGAGAGAGAGAGAGAGAGAGAGAGAGAGAGAGAGAGAATGTACCTTATACTCTGTAGCTTCATGGAGAGGAGTTTGATCAAGCAGTGGGGCAATCTCAATATGGTAGGACATACCTCTTGTATTGTATAATGCTACTGAATTAATCTGTAATATCAACAAGAAAGAGAGAGCTAGAGGGGTTGAAATGGTAACGTACTGTTAAACTCTTATTGGACAAAAATAAAAACTACTACATCCCTAGCTCCATCTACTTTTACTTGTCACTATACTAAAAACAGATTTCAATTTTTACTTGTCTAGCTTGAAAAACCAAGAAAGAATTTATCTTAGCTTCTAATTTACCCTTATTATTAACTATAACCATTCCCAAACACTGAATTTATTATATTATTCGAAGGATGATATAATAAACTTGTTATTTTATTAGTAATTACTTCTTAAGAGGTGTGATAAGTCAAATATGGAAAAGTAAAAATGGACGGAGGGAGTACTATTTTTACTCAATTTGTCGTGCATGGCCGTTATTATCAAACCAAATAACTGTGCGTATTCGATCGATTGATAAAAACTGTTTGTCATAACATAGAATTAGAAATGCAGAAATTTACCTCTTTGCTTCGTCTTAATTTCTTCTTTCCTTGTTACTGTTCCTCTCGGGCAGCTTATCCTCATGAAGGATGAGAGCTAGCAAAGCAGCATATTTTAAAGAAGAATGAGATTACTACAAACAATCGAATTCTGAAACGATAATCACAAGTCTTAATTTATTATCAAAAGAAAATCCAAAGTGAACTTAGGAAAAGATGGTGAAGATCTGCAGAATTAATAACTTCCACTGCATGTTACAGTTGTTAATTTTCGTGTGCGATGAATCTTTTGAGAAAAGATTTTATAAAATAAGGCTTAGGTCGTGTCAACCCTGGCATTAGTTGGCAGCTGACTTTCACATTACCGGCCAGTTGTAATATTTAACGAGTGGTTGCATTGCTACCTAAGAACTTAGGGTAATCATTTGTTTGCTCGTATACGAAGGTCATGTTTCAGGCTTAAGTCTATTTTGGGTTTTTACAATTATGGAATTTTAATCATATAGCATGTGTACGTGAACATATGTGTTTGAAATTTTATCAAGATACAAATAATTATGATTAAGAGAGAGAGAGAGAGAGAGAGAGAGATAGAAATGTTCCGGAGAAAGGAGAGAGCTTTAATTTCTATTACAATTTTAATCTTCAAAAGCTAACCTTTGAATAGTAGGGAAATGCCCCATATTTATATTATTTACATACGCCTATTTAGAAAAAGAAAACTAAAAGGATTAAAATCATTCCCAAAAGTTTATTATAATTAATAATTTAAAATATTTAAAATTTTAAGAATCGACCTAACGGCCAAACATTACGGACAAGAAAAACAAACTAACGGCCACGATCAATTAAAATGGAAAAATGTCAAACAGCTTATTTGGTCCGGAGATACCGGACCAATGAGTATAAACAATCGAAATCTTTTTTTTTTTTTTTTTTGATCAACCAATAATCCGTGCAATTCGAAACTTCTACAAAGATGGCAGTTTGCCAAAACTTCCATCTCGTGCTTGTTTCTTGAATCTTAGAAAAAGACTCCGTTCCCGGTCGTTGCGGTGTCACATATCCGGTTTTCACTCACAACACCACATCTACGAGCTAAGTTAACTTAGGGCCTGATTTGTTTGCTCATAACGAAGGGCATGTTTCAGGCGTTAAGTCTGTTTATTTTTATGTTTGAATTTTAATCATTAAGTGCATTTATTTTTAAAATCTTACAACCACTTAATAAATTTTAATAGATCTGAATGGTTAAGATTTTAATAGTCAAAATTTTTCAATTTTGACCTTGTGTTTGAATATAGAATCTTTAAATAATATATATATATATATATATATATATATATATATATATATATATATATATATTTAAAAGACCTATGTAAAAATTGTCATCACCACCACCATTACTCTCGAAAAACGAAAATCGTCCACCACAATTTATTAGATGACAGTATAACAAAATCTTAATACAAGTAAGACGTCTATTCAACAACTTCTGCAAAGATGGCAGTTTGCCACAATTCCATCTACTTAATTCGCTAACTGCTTGTGATTGTTGCTTGCCAATATCGGCTACCACTCACAACCATTATTTTTGTCAATCACCACACATTCCTACAACACCGCCACTTGTCATCATTTACAATCATGCACTTACCACCATTACAACCATTTATCATCCACCACTATATATATATATATATATATATATATATATATATATATATATATATATATATCCGTATTGTCATCACCGCCACCATTAAAAAATAATTTATTAGATGACACCACCAACTACCACAATTAAACCCATCTATTTATCACTATCACCATCCACCATCAGTACTAGCTACTATACACAAGCACAACCATAACCACAACCACGACCATCACCCAATATATTTTGTTGCTTAAACTTTTCCCACAACCACCACCACTTGTCATCACCTTATAATAGTGCACTTTTTTTTTTTTTTGTTTTCTTGCTTGGCTTTCATCCCACTACAAAAAAATGACCAACTTTTTTTTTTTGAGTAAGAGGTTGAAAATTAAGTTCTTTGGCAACAAAAAAATCATTTGCCAACAATAAAACTAAGTTGTTGCTAAATATAAAAAATTTTGTTGCGATTTCTATAAGAGTGAATTTAAGGTTTGATCCTCTGCGTTACAAAAGAAAACCATTGTAACTTTCAACCTTCACAAATTAGCTATTTTTTTGTGGTCTACCACCAACTCCATATAATTGTTTAAAAATACTTTATTGATATAGTATCAGATTAATTTAGCATTTTCTTTAAAAAAAATTATTTATTAGCTTTTAAATTAAATAAAGACAAATTTATATATCACGTTCAGAAAATAAATTAAACAGTCTTCATTATTTAGTATTCAAATCTTAATACATTTTAATATTCATATATTTATTCAGATTTAGACATCTAAATCTTAATGCACATCTTAACATGTGCATTCTGATTCTGACATCTTAATCTTAATAAAAGCAAATGATCTTAAATATACTAATATAATATAATTTCTTTTAAATTATTAGGTTATCTTTATCTGTTGTAAATGTGTTTTAAAAGACAGGGGTGTGAGGCAGGACGTCTTACTTAGTAAGGGGCGAGACGTAAGTCTCGAGACATGACGTGTAAGCACTAAGTATCTTTAATTTCTTAATTTATTTTGTAATAAAACAACATAATAACACAAAAAATATAAAAAGTACATTAAAAGTTTAAGGATATTAAATAAACTTGTAGAAAACAAAAATTTTTAGCATTTTTTACGAGTATAAACAATGCATAGCGTTAAAGTTAATTATCATGAGCTACAAATCAACTATGTCGTATTAACTTCGAAACAATTGAAAAATCACAATTTCTCAAAATATATTACTATCAAGCTACACATATTACCTACTTAAAAGTAAATAATCAAAACATTATCAGTACAATTATTTAGAACATTACTCTTCCGTGTATAAAAATGAAATTGCTTTCAAATGGCAAAATAATAAAAATTTGATAAGTTTGAGAGACATAGAGCTAAGACATGAAGACCAACAGAAAGCGAAGATACAAATTTCGGTCATCTAGCTATTTTCAGAAGGATGTTCAAATGATATTCATCCTCAAAAATGTTCTCAATTATTAATTATATATGCAATACTATGGCTAGTTATTGAGTTATTCTCAATCTCCATATTTCTATAGATGAATTGAACTTTTATTATTCTTTTGTTAACAAATTTGAGGGTCAATAAATGCTAATTAGATAATTTGACATATAATTTGATAGGAACTATTGAGCGAGCCCGAACGTTGAAAGTTAGGCATCAATCAAGCCCTTGAGGCGTAAGCCTCGCACAGAACTAAGCCTCACAAGTGAGTTTCAATGCATTTAATAAGTGCTCCGCCTCCGCCTAGAGGCAAGCTGCAAGCGAGTCCCATAAAAGCCTTTTAATAGAGATGCTGTAATAAATAATCTGCCTTACTTTCAAAACGTGAAGCTTACTCTCTATGAAAAATTACATATACAATATCTTTTGAGTAATTTAATACTCCTAATTTTTAATCTTTTTTTAACGTTCAATGTAGATAATTTTCCTTCATCAACATCTGAGGTGAGGCTTGGTGGTGAAGTAATGCAGTGCATGTGAATACCCGATTCCGGGTACCGTATTAGTGGCCGGTAACAAATTAATATCGGTTTTATTTAAAATTGTGTGGCAAGAAGAAATGTTATTGAATGACTTGACTTAAGGAATAGTTTAAGAGTTTTAAGTTATACTCCCTCGATCCGTTCTGTTTCTTTAAAAAGTCGTATTTTTATATCTGAAAAATCACGACGCTACACGTTTCATTTTATCATTAATTAGAAAATTTTATAGCCATAAAAATGTTATAGTATATTCTGTGAGGGCTTGCTTTTCCTCGAAGGAAGGACGAAAAGATTATTAGCTTATGCATGTCGCATTGACTATTTCGATCTCAAGAAATTTAAGATCACAAATTAAAAAAAAAAAAAAATTGTCACACAAATATTCTGTCATATATTTAAGATCATAAATTTCAAAGTTATTATTTCTTTCATATCTATCTATTTAAGTTATGTCACGTAGATTGAAATGAAAAGAGTAACTTAAACTCATATAATACGGGCGTAGCAAGAAGAAATGCTATATAATAACTAAGTTTAATAATTAATTAATACTCCCTCCGGTCCATAATAAATGTCCATTTGGTATTTTTATTTTTGTCCAAAATAAGTGGCCGTTATGATATTAATTATTTTCTTCCAAATTCCCTATTAAGATATATAGGTGTATTATTATGTGACCAATTATTAAATAAGTATTATTTAATTAATGGTAAGTTAGTCAAAATAATTATTAAGGACCTGAGAGAATACTAATTTATCAGAATTTGTTACAATTTACTAATTTATCAGAATTTGTTACAATTAACTGACGATCATAACTTAGGCGAGTTTGAACATCTAAGTTTATGTCAAGATAGACCATTTTAATTAAGTTGAGCGTTACTGTTGTTGTGAATTGCCAAGCCAACTCTTTCTGTATACTAATTTGTAAAGCCCCAGTTACAATTTAATAGGAGTAACTCGTCACTTATATACATTGATAATGATAGTAATATTTTTTGCACCAGTATCACATTTTATTTATCTGTTATAGCGTATACATTTGTTTTATTTTTACAATTAACTATACGTTTCTATTTTTATGAAAGGTTACACGTAAAATCTTTGGATGATCTGATATGGTAAAAAAATTATATTTTCCATATATATAATTAAACTCTTTTGGTTGAGCAATATTATTCTTTTTTCAACCTGTGTCCTTCAGCCATTTGACCGTGAAGTACTGCAATGCATGTGATGACCTGATTCCCAACAGCGCATTAGTGGTAGGTATTGAGTAGAATTTTTTTTTTTTTTTTTTAACGGTAAAGGGCCAAATATACCCCTATACTATTAGAAAAGGGGTCAAATATACCCTCGTTATCTTTGCATTCCAAATATATCCTCCTGTAGTTATCTTTTATTGGCAAATATATCCTTCTTTCGTTAAAGTTGTTCGCCTCAACATCCTATCTATGTGGCGTTAGCGTTTTAGATGAGGTGAATGTCGCGTGGCATTCACACCTCATCACCCCAACCCATTTTACTCTTTCCCTTTTCCACCACTAAAATTTTCACCTTCTCCACCACCGTTGCCACCATTAACACCTTATCATTATAGCTCTAAAAAAACCCCTAGTGACCACTAACCAACGTGAATCAACAACGAGGTTTCCCGTCAATAAATCTGGTCGGAGTTCATTTGTCCTAAGTTAATAAAAGGCCCATTATCTTCAGAGAAAAAAAAAAACATTAAATAGGGACAGAGAATGTCTCAATTCCAAAGGCCAAAATAGAAGAGACAAAGCACAATCGCATATGACAAACTTTAGATATAAGGTTCAATAAGTTTGCTTTCTTCTCTATGCTCCATAGATGAATTTCCTAGAGTTGTAACTATATGGCAATAATAGCGGCAATAGTGGTGGAGAAGGTGGAAATTATAGTGGTGGAAAAGGGAAAGAGTAAAATGGGTTAGGAGTGATAAGTGGCATCGCGTACTTTCAAGATCTACCTCATCAAATGTCGCTCTTGCGTAGGATAGGATGTCGAGGTGAGCAATTAACGGAGGAAGGGTATATTTGATCGATAGTATGAGTATATTTGGACCTAAAATATAACGAGGGGTATATTTGGCCCTTTTCCAATAGTACAGGGCTATATTCGGCCCTTTTCCATTTTTTTAATCTGATAATTTGAATGTGGGTCTGTAAGATAATTTGATAATGTAATTCTTTTTTTACATTAACCATACATATAACTTAAATTCATTTTTTACATTGCTCAAATGATATATACAGGCAAACCTCCTTAAAATATGAGATTCATAATTTTAAAAATAAAAGAATATAAATATTACAACAAATAAAGACTACTTACTAATGAAAATATATATTATACTGATGATGTATATATCTTAAACAGTAAAAATATTAATAGGTATACTCACGTAATAAAGCTAGACGTCACATATTCCACAGGATGACGTAAGGTACTCCTCTAGAAATTAAGTAGTGCCACATGTTTATGAGGCAGCACATGGGAGAAGTGAGACACTACTGTGAGAGTCCGGAATCAAAATGACTCAATAAAAGATCAAGTGAACCAAAATATCCTAATAAAAAATAGTTACAAAACTATTTTTAGCGCATGTTAAAATCTTGCGCTAAAGCGATCGTTAAGACTGGCAAGCACCGGCTTTAGCGCATTTTCTTTAAAGAATTTTTTTTTTTTTTTTGTATAGCGCGATATAAGCGAGCACTAAAAAAAAAATTTGGTAAGCTTTTTTTTTGCAACACTTAGTGTGTTTTTTCATACTTTGACCAACGATTAGTCGTGTGTCGAGACTCCGAAACGTCAATATTTTATATAGAGGCACGATTTTTTTTCTCGCGTACTATAATGTAGGCTCCAATACACCAAGGATACGTAGACGTTCGGATTGTCGTTTTAGGGGTTGAAAAGGTGCCGAAGTATGTTTTGTTTGAAAAAAACTTAGTGTTTGATAGGAGGTTGTTTTAGTCAATTTTATATGTCGAGAAAATTAGTCAGCTTTATTTTCAAAAATTGAAACCACAGAAGTGAAATTAACATTCACAGCTACATTACCTCGGGATTTTACGTTGAAATCTATTGCGTATCATCATATTATAAGTAAATAAAACTGAAAATTTCACGCTAAATTGGGGGAAAATTGAAATTGAATGGGATAAAAGGTATTTTTTTTTAAATCGGCTTGGCCAAACGCGGTTGTCCGCATAGATCTCGGAAAAATACCCAAAATCAAAAAAAAAAAAAATTGCGTAAATCGGACGTCCGAGGGCAAAGTTATGATGATCTAAAGTTTGACCATTTTATAACTAGCTTTTCTCCCTATATTTTTTAAATATTTTTTTATCAAATTGAATTAGATTTATATTCAAAATGAAGTTATGTCTTGATTAAAAAATAACACGCTTAAATCAAAATCTTAAAAAATAAAACACTTAAATCTAAACTTTCCAAACAAAACTTACTTTGGGAAAAATCAAGTTCTAAGTCTTGATACACGACTAATCGTTAGTCAAAGTATGGAAAAGAGAACTGTAAGTGTTGAAAAAAAAAGATTTATTAAATTAAGATGTTGCGATCTTTTTATGGAAAAAAACATTAAGTGTTTCTTAAGTATGTTATTTTTTAATGCGTAACTCTATTTCGAATATGTTGCAAAAAGAAATCGCATAAATCGGACGTCCAAGCGCAAAAAATTGCGTATATTCGAAATAAAGTTACGCATTAAAAAATAACACACTTAAATCTAAACCCTAAAAATAAAAAAATTTAAACTAATGACAATAAGTCTTCAAATAAAAATGGACGTATGTATATAGAATAACAGTAAACCTAAAGTTTACCTTAATTTTTTTTAAGTGCTCGCTATAGCGCGGTATTTTTCTTGCGCTATAAAAAAACAAAAAAAAACCTTTAAGCGCAATAAAATCTTGTGCTAAAGCGATTCTTCTCATCTCCGTGAACTGCTTTGGCGCAGTATTTTATTGCGCTAAAGTTAGTTTTGTAACTTTTTTTTTTTGTTGGAGTATTTTGATTCACTTAATTTTTTATTGAGTCATTTTGGTACCGGACTCCTACTGTGATGTCTGGATATGCAGTTGAAGTCAAAACTTAGCAGCACGTTGCATACTGTGTATATATGTATACACACACATACACATTGGATCCTTTTATTCAATCTTCATCCTTGACATATTGTGTAAAGGTGGAACGTGGTAAATAGTGCTCCAATAAACAAATAAGTTGACTCTAATTCGAGTCAAGTTGTTTAGGATGCGCACTTGATGGTGGGGGAAGGGACTAATATTCTGTTCTTTCAATAAAGGCTAGAAACGTGCTAAATATAATATTTCAATTTCAAGCGAGGTAATTTTACACCCCGAAATTAGGTAATAAGTTAAATTTGTAAGTGAGGTATAGGATATGTGATACTTTAATCTATTTTGATTAATGAGGAATGTATATGCAAATTCGTTTGTGACTTATATATATATATATATATATATATATATATATATATATATATATATATATGTGCTAATAACTTAGATGAATATGTTAATATTATGGATTTGAGCTAAATATATACGTACATTTCGGTGCTGCACATGGTCAATCAAGTTAACAACACCACAACCCGGACCAAAATTAGGAAGAGAGAGAGAGAGAGAGAAAAAAGAGAGCGAATATAAATTTAATACAATCTTTTAGATCGAAAAGTTCTCCCAAAGTAGGGAAGTGCCGTTTATTTATAGTTTTTGCTTTCGATGGCCTTTTTACATCATAAAGCCCTTTTAGAATAAAGGAAGCCCCTAATATGGATAAGGTTGGGTCGTATGGTCGACATCCGTATGCATCGGCGCATTAGGTGGCGAAACGGTCTTCACACGTGGCGATTGAATAGCGATGCGATTTTAACTAACGACGTTTCCATCAACTCGGCCGTGGAAAAAACGGACTAACGGCCACAATCGACTCGGCCATGGAGAAACCGGACCCACGGCCGCGATCGGCTCGCCCGCGAGAAACCGAACCGGGCGTGATAAGAAAGCTGTTGCCGGATAAATCGAACCTACGATTTTCCTCCGACTAACCTCGATCAAGCACTACCGATGCAATACTCCTCCGTCCGAGGGCGCTCGTGCTTGTTTTCTTCGTCCCCCGGTCTCCGTCACACGGGTCCATTAATCCGCCACCGTATACGGATAGTCCCCGTTTTCTGGATCGAAGCTTTGCGGGTAACGGGAAGTGGATGAGGTCACGAAACCTGGTTCCGCTAAGCTAGTTCTTATCTTTTCATTTGGCGAAACGATGTCCTTTTTCCTCGCCATCGACCCACGTGTCACACCCCGAAAGGCCAATTTCGCAACCGCTCGTTATGCACGTCTTTTCAAATCACGTCTCATTAATTATGGGACACGTGGCGTCCCAGGTTGGTTGGATGAGTCTCGAAGGATCCCATGCTTATATAAGGCCTTGATACTTCATTTCTCCGTTTTGCACTTCATTTTACTCCTTTCTTCACCCTCTTCACTTCCAAATCTTCATCTTTACTTACAAATCTCCTGTATTTCACGGTTAAACGTTGATTGAACCGTTCTAATACTCAAATTCGTTGCTTACATTTGTTTATGCAGAACCTTGTTAACTCCTCAAATTGCTCGCTCTTTGATTGAAGCGCTTCGTTCCTTCACTTTGTAGCTTTCAATTCTCCTTTCAATTCTTCTTCGTTTTCTTAATCGAACTTCTTCATACCAAATTTTCTATCTCCTTTCCATTCTTGAATGTACAACACCGAAATACTTTCGGACGTTCCCTCGGTTTCTTCTCGGAGCGAAACCGGTTTCTCGAACCGAAAGGAAAAAATGTAGCCGGAGCCATCTTTTGCTTTGGACATAATGCGAGTCTAAGCCCAACTACAAATAATTCGAAGGCGAGAAGCACTATGCTGGTTCTTGTGACGAGGGCACGATGTAAGGCGATATCCTCGTCCATTACCGAGGATAAACTTATCGAGGTCCGGGCTGATTGTGGATGGGATAACCGGTGCAAGTGTTAAGCCCCTCGGTCCTCACGATGAATCAATTCACCGACCGCGGGAAGAACAGCACATGTACGTTTACGCATATCCCTTCACGCTTGACTCGAAGCTGATTGATCCGGTTATATTGAGATATGGCCGGACTTATAATGTAACCGCCCGAAATTGGTCCGAATGTCTGGAGGACCGTAGCTCGCTCCTAAGTCACAAGAAGCCAACAACCTTGAAAAGAATTCATGATGACCCGTTTGATCCGCTTATACTTTCCCGAGACGATTCCTGGAGGGTGTAATAAAGCTACAAGCGAGGGCGAGAATTCAATTTTCTCAAATATGGATGAAGACAGAGACCGGGGCTGGTTAGAGCACTTCATCCGAGTGAAAACCGCGAAAATTATTCCTGATGAGTATATGACCTTCCCGGAAAAATAGAACGATAACCGTAAGTTTCCCGATTCTCCATTAATTTATTCTTGGATTATTTTATCAAACCCTTTGTATTTACATTCCCGCTTTTCTTTTTATCACCATGCACGGATACTGCGGCGGGTTCAACGCCGAACGAGTGGGTCGGGCACTTCTCGGCGACGTACCTGAAAGAAGCCCATACGGGAATTAATCGTCACGCGGCCCCGTGGGTTGCCCTAAAATCATGGTAAATACTACATTTGACTTGGGATAACGTGTCTTACCTTTTTCTTTTCTATAACTAACCCGATATTTAGGTTCACCCAAGGGCTCGGTGGACCGGCAAACGGATGGAGCAAGGCGAGGCACGGATTTGATTCGGGCCTATCCGCTCAGGCCCAAGAAAACAATAGGAGAAAAGGGCGAGAAAAAAATG
>NC_081347.1:65018942-65050302 GCF_029784015.1 Lycium ferocissimum
AATGAATATTTTATGGGTTCAAAAAAAACCAATTTATTGATATGGATTTTTTAATACTTAAGAAGAGATATACAAGTACCGATTGTCACAAATTTTGAGGATTGAGTTCTAATATTCTTAATAAAGTTCAGTTCTGGGAATGCTTGGTCTCAAAATGTGACAAAACACCGAAAGAACTTCTCACCGCAAACATAGAACTGAAAGCATTGAGATGTGATTATCCTCATTAATGTTCATGAATTTTGATAGTACATGACATAAAGTGCTACACGTTGGAGTGAAAGTTAGAACGAAATGTTTATGTGTATAGCGTCACCGACGTTATCACAAGGAATAACATGTTCAAAGTATTATGCTACATGATTTCGATTTCATCTTGTGATGTTATACTATGGTAATGTTCCAACAAAATATTACTCTACGCATAAATATTATTTGATTTTTAAGTCTTGATTTATATTTAAATAAGTGATTGTTGAGATTTTATTTAAATATAAATTATTTATAAAGAGTTTTAAATAGAAAGGTGTCTTTTAGTGAAAGGATGTACCTTTTCTAATTATCTGTAACTTCTCTTGTCTATTTAAAGACAACTGGTATTAGTTCTGAAGAATGAAAAACACGTTACTTTTTCTTCTTCCCAAATAACGTTTTTCTTCTACATACAAAAATCTTGCGCTTAAAAATCAGAAAAGTTTTTGCTTTCCTAAGATGGATTTGTTCACTATTTGCTCGGTGTAGATCTCCAAAAGGCTTGTCATATCCACTAAAACTATTTGCACACAATCCCATAGCAATTTTGCAGAGGAGAGGGAGCAAATTTTTGCTTTTGTAGTGCTTTCACGCGTTTTTTGCTGCCCTCCAATCATGTGTTCATTGTTCATATTTTCAAGTCTTCATCTTTGTGTTCTTCTTCATATACTTTTCGTGTTCTTGGTATATATTTTCCGTCACTTGATTGATCTATACCCATCCCTTTTAGTACTATGTCTAACAATGTGCAAGAATCAGGATAACTTGGACTTCTAAATTTGTATTTGCCGCCTCAGCAAACAGTTGTTGCAGCTACAATGAGTTGCCGAAAGCTAGTTCTTAAGCCCTTTTTGGTGTAGTCTTTTTCCTTTGTCTTTCATCTGTAGTAGAATACTATCCCATTTTAATGTTGAGGTTCCTACAATTCTACCTGTAAAATTTGACTGTTTAATTTGATCTTTGCTTTGATGTATTTAGACTATACTTGGACAGAAATGAGATGCTTTTGCTTTTGCTTTTGCCTTTGCCTTGCTATCCAAAGTTCAATGTAATCGAATTATGGTTAATTACATAAGCACTTGTGGTTAGCTGCTATATGTCCTGCTTTAGAAGGCTTCTCAATTTAAGTAGGCATTTTCGTCATAGATTCCAAAACAAATTTCACTTTATTTGGAATTTATGGAGTTGAAAGTGGAGTTGTGTTTAGTTATACTTTTTGCAAAGAATATTTGGAATAATGTTGATGCTTGAATGTACTTAAGTACAACTTCAAAAGTGAAAAGTGAGTTGGAAACAAGTTATAAGTTGTTTTTCAAATTTGAAATACAACTTCAAGTTGGATTTGGAATTTGCATGATCAAACACTAATTTTTAAATAAAAATTATTTTCGGAGAAAAAAAGTAAATAATTATTATGGTTAGTTTTGGTTACATGTATGAAGATGGTTCGGTCTAGCGTTAGAAGCTTCATTTGAAAGGAATTACATTGTTAGAGTTGTCCAATAGTAATAACAATAAGAACGACAATTGTCTAGGACCAGAGACAATTCGAATCAAAAGTATAACTACTTGGAAAACATAACAATTCATTATGTGAATTGAAATCTTCCATTCAAACAGATAAGTAGAACTCATCTTGATGTAAGCATAGCATGTCTATGAATAATAGTGTGTGTTGTATCCAAGCTTAAAACAGTGAAGCAAATTAGCAACACAGACGAAAGAGAAATGGAACAAGGGAACAATACTTTTATTACAACTTGGAAACAAACATGGTGAGCTGGAAATGTAACAAACCAACAGTGACCAACCACACAGAGATATTTTCAACTTCACAATACTTGAATAAATAAAACACAAACAACTTCTTTATTGGAATAAATTTATCAGATGAACAGAGTACTGAAGAAAACATGAAATTTGATGACTCCTTATCAAAGAGCATTCTACTTGTCCATGGTTCCAGGCTCCCAGCAACAATCATGCCTGGATCTCTCCTGCAGAAAGGATGAAAAATAAATAAAACAAAACAGAGAAAGAAAGAAATCACTAACAATCACAATACTCCTGATATTACTATACTACAATAAATGTATAACATACCGTAAAATAAAATGATGGATATTCTCTATTCAGAGTCATGTTAGAACAATATGATCAAGTAACAAACAGAAAAGAACATATAATCAGGATCGCGTTGTTGATATACGATGGATAATCAGACTTTGGCGTATAGCTTTACAGGACATTCGATAAGTATGAAAGACAAATCATGTAGAGATAGATGCAGTGTCTAGTAACAGTGATCGACAACAGCTGGACATGAATATAGTAGTCGTGTAATTTCCATGAATACTACAATGTATATTCAAGATCTCTTTAAGAGAAAAATAAAAACTGACCTTTTGAGAAGTATGTGGTCTTCTAATAATCAGCATCAGGAGGTAATGGTGAGTTCGAATTTGATGCTTTCCCGCTGCTTCTTGTGCTCTATTTCTCTTGCAGATCTGACTGCTCCGTGTGTGTTCTTCAGCCTCATCTCTTTAAAGCTATGTACATCAGCCAGCTTATATGGCACGGCCTTAAGACCTTCACAAGAGATAAAAACAAGGTGCCTAAGTCTTGGAAAATGAAGTTTTGAGGCCGTCCAAGTTTCCAACTCTGCCTTTTCAATCCACAGGACCTGGAGTTGACTGAAACCTCCTCTCTCCGCCTTCCAGGATTTCCCCATGAATGCATCCTTCTTTCAACTTTAGGACCTCAAGGGATCCCAATTGCCCCAATATGTTGGCATCACTCCAATCAAACATTGTGCCAGACAACGTTAACTTCTTCAGAGTGCTTAAAAATTTGAAGGACGGAGGAAGGTGTAATTTATTAGAACCATCGTTATACAGTTTCAAATGTTCTAGGCATCTTATGTCTTCAAGATTGCTGAATTCACCCTTGGCAGTGTTAAGGAAAGCCTCCATGTTCCCTCGAATACCCAACTTTTTGAGATTAAAAGCTTTTGCAAAGACATCTATCGTGCAACTTTCTGGTGCCACCACAGAAAGATTTTGTAGGCAAGAATCTTTACCAGTTGGGTTAGGCGAGGGCAGCAAATTTGCAGGGATATTGGTGTGCAGATGCCGCAATTGTAACAAATTCCATATGCTTGCTTCAATCTCAAGGGTGGGCTCTGATGTAGTTGTATTAATTAGAAGAGTTTGTAAGTTCCAGAATTTACCAAAGGCTTCGGGAAGAGCCTTGAAATCTCCCTTAATGGAAATATACTTCAAATGATATAGCTGGTTAAAATCCTTGGAGAAAACGGAGTTGAGGGAACCAATCTCCAAAACCCTAAGCAATGGAAAAGCTTTGTGGATGAGTTGGCTGTAACTGTCAGACAACCCCATTTGGCTTTGTTCTGAATGAAAACAGTAAAAAGATCTAACATGCTTTGCAACTGGCTTTCTGGAGAGAAAGTTTTTCAGAACAGTGGATTGAATACACAATCGACGCGTAGTCTCTGCTATATTGACAGTACCTTCAGTGACAGTATCTGAAGATACTAGTTTAAAGAGCCATTTTTCAGCCTTGACTTTGCAGAAAGCATGCAACAACTCATGAACACGACATGTTTTTATTTTACCATCAAGCCTCTTTCGCATCACTATTACTAGATTCCTATCGACAAGGGCGTTCAAACAAATTTCTGCTCTCTCCTCAAGTGATATCGAGTCGAAGTCGGAGTCAGACTTTATTAAGCACTCAGCAATCCACAAGCGAATCAATTTCTGAGCGGGAATTTGAAAATTTAGAGGAAAGACGCCCAAATGTAGGAAACATAGCTTCATGTCCTTGGTCAAACTATTGTAACTCTCCTTTACGAAGGGATAAATGCTTAGTTGGTCACCTTTATCCATAAATCGCTTCATCACATTTCCCTCAACAAGTTTCCCCTCATGTATCTCCCGGTGAAATCGTAATGAATGTGCAACAGTAGCTAACAAAAGTGGTACTCCACTACATTGTTCTGCAATTCTTTTCCCGATTTCAACCAACTCCTCAGAGAAGGAGGTATGTTTCCCGCCACATCTTTCAATTAACAACTCAGAACTTTCATCTCGAGAAAGATATTTCAGATAATGAGGATCTTCATTGGCATAAGTAGCCACATATCCTATGCGAGTCGTCATCAGAATACGGTGACCTTTTTTATTCTTTGGAAAAATTATTTTGAAAAGATCAACAACTTCCGATGTCCAAACTTTGTCCAACACAAAGAGACATCTACCACCACTTTCAGCCAAAATACCACATATTATTTTAGCTAATTCACGTACATCCATATCTTCATATTCTACATTACTGCCGAGCCGTTCAAGAATAGAAAGACAGATATCCTTCAGCTCGAATTGGCCGACGTTAATCCAAAATGTGCTTTTAAATTGTTCTGAAATTCGAGAATCACAATAGATTTGTTTTGCCAGTGTGGTTTTCCCAAGTCCAACCATTCCCACAATGGGAACAACATCTGGATCTTCCGGTCCTTCAATAAGTCGCTTGATCAGTTTTTCTGCTTCCTCATCAAAGCCCACCACTCTAAAGCGAATAACACGAATGGACTGCATATAAAAAATCAGATTGATTATACGTAGTAGAAAAGTTTAACTTTATGCTGCCAAAATATAAACCTCACTACGGGAAAGAACACATTTGCCAACAATTTTTTTTTGTATGAAGACTTAAAAAAGGCCTTAAGTATACAGTTGTATTTTACTAGAACCTAAGGAAACATTTGAAGTAAAAGTTACATATTTTGTATGAAGACCTTTTTAGGAGAAAAACCGAAAACCGGAGAAAATTTGAGGTTGAAAAACCCGATTTCTGTTAGTTTGGTTTGGTTTATAAATTTGAAAACCCGACACGATTGGTTTGGTTTGGTCTTTAAGAAACCCGAACCAACCAGGTCCATGTACACCCCTAGCTGCGACACATCTTGCCTTTACTAGGGTCCTATTACCCCCTAAACTATTTTAAAGTGTGATAAATGTCACCCTACGTGCTGATGTGGCATAGAAAACCAAACATTTGGCAGGCAGTGAAATACCTTTACTAGGGTCCTATTAAATTTTCTGATGTCAGTAATTATTAATTAATTATCTCTATAACAAATAACTATCTTTTTTTGCGTGTGCGCGCGCAGGTGTATCCGGTGTATACCATGAAATTGTCAATAACATACTAACCATCTTAAGGAAGACGTATGTTCAAATTTATGTACAATGTTTACAAAATACTACTTTCATTTACAACAACTTCTGTCATACGCGACTATAAAAAGAGCTGGGCGCTACAGTTTCTTAAAGAGAAGACACAAACTTCAAGTCGTGAAGCATTGCCAATATAGCTAATGTTGCTTATGTTCATAATTAAACTATGTGTTGTTGAAATATCAAAAGACAAGGAAAGTGACACTCTAAATATTTGATATATTAGAACTACGTAACAAAAAAGTTATACCAATTGAATTGATTGTGTATACCCACAAATTATTGTAGTTTCTTTCAAAATTTTAATTACTCACTATTTACATGTTAAATATTATATATAAGTTTTAAACTAGACATGAACACACATGTCCATAGACTAGTACCCCAAAATAAGCTAACAAAAAGAAAGGGCATGTAAGTAATGGAGAGCAAATTTGAAGAAATAAATCAAATTAAAGCATCAAGAAAAATAAATAGTTTTCCAGATCGTTTGGTATCAGGTCATACCTCGCAGCAAGCACAGGAGTCTCCTTCTTGGGGGGGATCGAGCACCTTCGGAGACTGCTGGTGAACTGTTTTAGACAAAGCATCACCCAAAACATTTGCAACCAGAACAAACTTTTGACCGGACGGAAGAGCTAGTCGTTCTCGGTCGGGAGGTTCCACCATACTGCCGAGGAGGTCTTTGATAATTTGAGAAGCACTCTTCAGTACTACTTTATTCCGGCGGCTAGAACTGATAATGAAGAGACGTTTTGCCGGCCATATATAATAGTAGTATCTCCGTTTTATCAGCATCCTCTTAACCAGCAACTTATCAATGACGTCCTCAATTCTATAAATAACAGATGGAATTTCCGCCATCAACTCTTTTCTCAATCGATGCCTCTTAATATCTGCGACATAAAGTAGGCAGGCATTTAGGCGTCGAACTTGGTCGAGCAGATCTCGAAACTCACTCTCTGAACCTGAGATCAGCTTCAAATCATCATTATCTTCATATAACTGCTTCGACAGGTTGTTCAACAGAATATTGACCACCGCGATCTCTTTCATTTGTGTTTCCTGGGTCTATACGCAATAACGTAAACGAATAGGATAATTTGTACAGTTTCTTCAGCTTTTAGACATTAGAGATCTCCATATTTATACTCTCTCTCTTTCTGTATGAGAAGTGAGAGTGTGCAGTACTTGGTTGACGAAATTTTTTAATATGTGCGTCACACAACTTTCATTAGTATAGTTGTGTGGGACTTTTTTTAATTTACACTTAGTTTATCTCTTATTTTTCATAAGCAAATCTGCTTTGGAGCCCATTATGGTAATTGGATTTTAGACTGCTGCGTAGTTAATTTTTGCTTGAGCAGCTTTGTGTGAAACGTGGGCCCGCTTAAAAATCTGTACTCTTCTGCGTCCTTTTGGAATACTTTGGTCATGTGGGCTCCATAGGTTATCCTGCATTTGACACCTGTACTCTGCCTGTTCTCAATTTCAAAACGGATCTGGAAACAGATCTGCCCCACCTTTCCCTTTCTTTCTTTCCGTTCTCTGACTCCACCGATGCAGCGGATTTGAATTGCAGCAAAAGCCCATTTTTGTTGTTTGTCCCATTTCTTTTCTTTGTCATCCTTTCCCTTTTCCAACAAATCTCTCAGAATCATAAATTCAAACAAAAAGAAAAAAAAAACAAATCTCACAACTGCCAGCACTACCAGTGCATTAACCACAGCTCAACCCTTCATATACATACAACCCATAAATATATGACATGTTTAAATTTTATTTTCTACATGGTAAGTACATAAACAATATTAAATTTGTGTTAACATTGTATAAAAGTTGTATCCAATGTTATTGGGTTTAAATTTTCAACAAGCTAACATAAACTTTGTACTGTAAAAAATTTATACAGTTATATACGTATATGCATATCATTTTTATACCGTCATTTATGAAAAACGTGAATTTAATCCTTGCATGAGATATATATTTCATAAACAAAATTTTGAGAAAATTTTTTAAGCCCTCGAAATCGCATACACATATTTCACACGAGCTATATACAAAATTTTAAACGAAATTTTTAGTTTTGAAATGAGATATATACACATTTCATACACAAAATTTTAAGCCTTGAACGAAAAACTTTTTGTATATGTTTTGTAAGAAATTTATTGTTATGTTTTGTAAACTAAAAGACGTCATATTTTATAAATATACCTTATTCTTAGGTATATAGACGTCATTCTCCCTTTACGGTATCTCAATGGTAATATTTGTGTCACCCAAGCGACAAAAGAAATCTTCAGTAGCAATTTTTAACATACTCAATTTTTTCCTTTTTTTTTTTTTTTTTTTTTTTTTTTTTTTACCTAAATGTGCTTTATTAGAGTTATCTAATATCTAATGTTCATGAGAGTGTTTTCTTTATGATTGTAGAAAAAAGTATTACACCTTCAAAATAATCCTCATCTAAACATGCTTATATTTTTCAAAGAGCTTTTCCAAGACACGCGTTTTAGCAAATATGAGAGAAAATGTGAGGAAACGCTAAATCCTTAATCAGATGATTTATTATCACTCAAATACATAACTTATTTTAGATGATAAGTTTAAAAATTATGTAATCAACACCGCTTAAAAAATTAAATTTGTGACAACATGTTGTGCACGGGCTTCTTCCCGCTAGTATTCTATAAGAGGGAGGTAGCATGCAAAGACTCCGTCAACGTACCTGCTTGCTTCCGAGGACATTTCTGATTTTTCAATGTTCTTGTGCTTTAACTATGTTGTACTAAATGTTGTAGCGTATGCAGGGGCATAACACCCTCGACAAAAAATTAGCGTATGCACGGGCAAAACACCCTCGACAAAAAAATACACTTTAAGGTGTTTTTTTAATTGTTTATGTAGATATATCGATTGTGAATAAGCTAAACACAAGAGAAGGAGTTGGTTAAATAGTTTGTTGTTCAAAATTCACCTTGAAGTTTCAAATTCAAATCTCAGTCATTACATTTTGTTTTTCATACTTCTTTAAAGAAAGTCCTGAATCCGTCATACTGTGTACCTTTTCTCTTTATGGACAAAAAAGTGCGCTGCTTTATTTAATTTCGTATTTCAATTTATACCTTGGGGCCAAGTGGGCTCCCACCTTTACCGAGCAATTTGCAGGATTGCCTTTCTTTTGGGATGGTCTTTAGTATTTACCCCTCAAAATATTGATCTTTAATTTTTGCCCTTCGCGTTAGAATTCTGAGCTTTGCGTAAAAATTATGAGGTTCTGAGTTCGAAATTCCGCTCAGACATAAATTAAAATAAAAAAATCACAAAGCAAGGCTTGCGTCGCGTGTATGTCGAACCCGGCATACACTTCTTAAGGAATAACTAAAGTTGTGTCGGACCCGGCATAACTATAAGTTCCGCCTTATAATGCAAAATTTATGCCTTAAGGAAAAGTTCCGCTTTAGGGGCATACTTTTAGTTATGCCTTAATTAAAAGTCTGCCCATAAGGCATAACTAAAAATATGCTCATAAGGCGAAACTTTTCCTTAAGCCATAACGAAAAGTTTTCCTTTTAAGGCAAAGACTATGTCTTAAGGAAGCATGCTTTTAGTTATGCCTTATGGGGTATACTTTTAATTATGCCTTAATTAAAAGTCTACCCCATAAGGCATAACTAAACTATGTCTTAAGGAAAAGTTCTGCCTTGTACGATAGAGATTTTTAGTTGAGGCTAACTAAAAGTTTTGCTCCATAAGGGTATATCTTAGGGCCCACCATAACTTCGATTATTCCTTAACAAAGTGTATCGCGCCGGTCCCAAGACACACGCGACCCAAGCGTTGCCTTGTGATTTTTTTTTTATTTATGTGCTAGGACCGTTCGAATCAGGTAACCCTGGATATAAAGTCATTTTTCAAACGAAGGACAAAACTTAAAGATCACAAATATAAGGAAAGAATATTTAAAGATCACCCCAAAAGAAGGATAATCTGCTCAATTTTTTGGCTTTACCTCCACACATAATTATCAACAGTTGTAGAGCCTTTTGATGCTACTATGACCATGTGTGGGCTCCATTTAATTAACCATTTCATACCAATTTTTGTATTTGACTTAGTATTTAATTACTCATTGTCAAGCCGTTTGATGTAATTAAAGAATCACTATTTCTTTCTAGAATAGAACTCTGATGAAAAGGAGTAACATATGCAAGAATTAGACATGCTCAGAAAAAGTTTCCACTTCGAATCCAATTATGTCGAAAAACAAGTTGACAGCAAACTAGGACTTGACTCAATCCAAATTCTACTATGTTATATGCATAGATATGATAAATTATTATATTTTTGATTTTGAGTACTATCTTTCAAATATTAATACAATATATATATACAGGATAATCTATCAACCTTAGCTAAAAGATTTAATAATCACATACTCACGATTTATGCTTATATGATACTAAAATAAAGCTTATTTTACATTATCAATCCAAATTTAAAAAAATCATAAATTTCAATATTTTCACCTGCGCTTGGGCTAGTGCACAACACGGGATCTTAAAACTAGTAGTATATATAAGGACTGCAGGATACAGATAAGAAACAAGTAATTGAGTCTTAATTATTTCTCAATTAAGTAGTAGAGGTATTTATTTAAATCTAGTCTTTCTATATTGAGTTGTGCTCTCTCCGTCCCAATTTATGTGTGCATTATTTGATTAGATACCGAGTTTAAGAAAGAAAGGAAGCCTTAGATATTTGTATGGTTCTACATCATTTTATAAGGTTAAACTGTTTCTAAATACCTAAGTGTAATATCTTTTTGGGATAGACTAAAAAAAAGTGTGTCATATAAATTGGGACAATTTTATAACTCTAATGATAGCTTATTTTTCTTGGTGTTATGTTTGTGGACCTGATTGCGATTAGGATTGGAGGATATTCTAAAAACTATACAATTATAATTTTTTTTGTGCCTATATATCCATGGCTTTTTCGCATAAATATGTATCATGCAATCATCTTTCATTGAGAAATAATAAAAGTTGGTGACAGTGTCAATATTCTTTTCGTTGTTATTGCTTTTATAATTGTGGACACATAACAATCAGGTATCGAGCTCTGTCGTGATAAAGAATGGAAACAGTTATAAAGCGCAGATGTTCGAGAGATTCGGTGAAAACAATTTTGGCTTTTGGAAGATGCAAATTAAGGAGTACTCTACCTAAGGATTTCAGAATTACCGTCCGATGAAAGGATAACAAAGGCGTAGTTGATCGACTTGGAACAGTGGGACTTACGGGCTTAACCCGGCAGTTCAGCGCGCGATTCATGTATTGTTAGCGCCGACGGTTTCCTTCAACATCTCCAAGGAGAAAACAACCAAGGATCTCATAGATGCATTGGCAAGGATGTATGAAAAGCCATCAACATAAGCATAAAGTGATTGATGAAAAAACTATTTAATATTAAGACGATTTAATGGAGTAAATACGTAAGATATTTTAACCATTTCACGATCGAATATGACAATCGAGTAAGTAGGAATAATCTGTGATCTAGATCATGACGCAGCACTTTATCAAGTCACGACTGGTTGATGGTCTTTAATCGATCCTCACACCGACGGTACAATAGGCAAAGCGCCTGCAGAATCGATCCGCCACCTGGGATTCGAGCGCAGATGTCCGTGGATTTATGTCATGTTGCGAATGCATATTGGTGACCTTCCGTAATCTTTCCTGCTGTGATACACAGTCACCGCAGAGCTATCTTGCTTTGCGAGCAAATTATATCCATGTTGATCGTCGTAAGAAAATTCGCGAATAAAGACGCGTTTCTTCGTTAGTGCCGTGTTTTAATAATAACCGTGGAAGAAATGACCTGGGAAGTCGATATTACGAAGAAGATATCCTCACCTATTTCTGCGTACCTACAGTAATCCAAATCCTTTTGCCGACTATGTCGATAAGGAATGAATCAGAGCGTAATGGCTATAAAAGAAACTCCCCCCTAATTTTTAAGACTCAGAGCCAATCCAACATTCGAGGATCAATGTTCTAAGGGGGAGGATGTTAGTGTCCCGTATTTTTTATATGCCACTGGGACAACCTGCATTAACTATGATGTTGTACAAGACTATTCCGGATTTGAAGCCTGGACTTTGACTTGTGATTTTAATTTGAGACATATGTTATATATGAAATTGTTAAGTATCAACACTTAGGAAAATTAGACCAAAATTCATATAATTGAAAATTAAAAATCTTGTTGGGTGTTTGGTGTCTTCGCGTCGTGTATCCTCAATGGCCCTCACATTTGTATCAATTTTAATTAGTCCACCATATGTGTGGGCCATGGACACTTGGACAATGCATAAAGGCTCAAAAGATGACCTTGTATTCATCTTTTCCTCATTATACACTTAGAAAAAAATAGCAAGAAGTTGAAGACCACTTCAACTCCTCTCTCGGCCACAAACCAAGAAAAACCAAATCCAATCCTGCCCTCCAAAATTATTTCTCATGTCAAATCAAACTATTTTGCGGTCCCTATGGAACGGGAAACGGGTCGAGCGATCAATCCATCACCTTGTGGATTGCAAACCCTAGCCTAATTGTGGAGTGTACAAAGAAAGGTAAGAATTTCTCTTGCTTACGAGTCGTTAATGTTTTCAGGTACATTGGTAGTATGTTTAATATGGATGAAAATCATGATACAAGATGTCGTGGTGCCGTGGCCGCGCGACGGGTGTGCTAGCCGTGTAAACGGGTATTTGGGATTTATTGTCGAATAAATTCCTTGTAGCTTGTTAGTCTGTTATACGTGTAGATGACTATGAATCATCAATATATGCGTATGTGTGTTTTAGATGTATTTAACATGTATTGGGCGTTTATATGTCAAAGAACATACTAATGTCGCTTAGCGTTTTAACGGTTGTCAGATGACTTCTATGCTTTAAAATGAGCTATCGTCCCAAAATGATACCGTGAATTGTTGCGGACTGATTTTATACCTTACCAGGCGTTGACGTAATTTGTATATCCATGAAAATGATATCGTTATATTGTGAATTGTCGATATAAATCATGACTTGAAAATGAGGAATGTGGTAAAGGGGCTGCTCTCGGTTTAGGGGCTATTTTCGGCCCAATTTGGAGAAATTGTTGGATCGTGGAAATATTATGTGAATTGTTTAGAATGTCTTTGAATATTGTTGGTAAAGATTCAGGTTGATAATTGAATGTATGAGCGATAATGTGGCTTTGAATGTAGTTTTGCCAGTTAATTATTAGCGAATGTTGTTGAATGATGAAAAAGAGAGTATTAATGTAATATTGTCTTTTGATTGGTTATTGGAGTTGCTAGTTTTGTTATTGTTGTTGTTGTTGTTGTTGATTTCGATTTCAGTTAAATTCTGTCGTCTATTTATTGGGTGTAATGCCGCCTAATTTTCCGTAACTTAGTTAGTTTGGAATAAATAGCTTATGCCTATGTTTAATATTGGATATCTGCTGGCATATTTCAGGTGGACCTTGGGGAGCCCGAGGTACAGATTGGGATTAAATTTTAGATTGGCTAACTCGAGTGCGTACGAGGTATGTAAAGCCAAACTTTTCTTCTTTTGGCATGCCTTAGTTTTCAATAGGCTAGATTATAAGCCTTGCGGAAAATCCTACATTCTAAATCCGAGCATGTTATGATCCTTATATATATATTCCTGCACTCTTATTAGGATGATTTGATGAAATATGAACTATTATACCAAATAATCGCTTCCGAACTTTGCATGGAAAGATTTCACTTTAAAGAATTTCGTAATTTTTGAATGCCATATCTTTTGCATAAAGGCTCGGATTGCTCCAATATTTTTATAGGAGTTTGCATGATATATAATGAGTATGTTTTCCATCGGCGGGCTCGACTCGGGTCAATACCCGTCCGTGGGTCCCGTGACTTTCCTTTATGTAATTCGGAGAATTTTTGAAAGAATTTGGTACGACTATTATTTCGATTTTCCAAGTATGATCATTTTATCTATGTTTGAGTTCATGATAATGATTTTATGCATATGACTACTCACGACTCTACTCGTGCATTATGCCGAGCATCTTTCGCCGAGTCCCGGGCTCTCTGCTTGTTTGCCGCCATTTGATATACTCCGGAGTTATGCCGTGTTTATGATTCATCGAGCCACTCGTTAGAGGGCTATGTTCCACTTAGCATTCGGTACATACCGTGTACGGCGTTAACGCGATGTTATGATATGTGATCAGATACAGATTTGAAAACCTTCTCGTGCTATGTTTGTGCGCGATGGCGCTCATCGACGGCGACCATATTTTTCTGTACCCTATGCATGACTTATACTGTCTGAAAATTAAACATTTTGATATATTGGATTTGTACTTATTTTTTGTACTACTATTTCGTTTATACCTCGACGGTTTCGTATCTTTCGTTGCATACCCGCACATATTTCGTACCGACCTCCTTTCTTCGGGTCAGCAAGCTACGCCCGCAGTGTACGTACGTTACGCTTGGTGATCCACCTCGCTTAGGACACCCTCTTCGCCGTCAGAGTGCTCTTCCTCATTTCGTAGCATATATATTTTGGTATATATTCGTTCGTCGTGTATGTAACATTTGTTCAGTACGATGTGGGCCTCGTCCGCCCATATGTTTCGACTGTCCGTTGTGAGTCCGTAGACGTATTTGTGGGCGTTTGTGCCTACTGTTCAGATGTGTTGGTATGATCCTATTTCGCTATGGCAAAATTTTGTCAAGATGTATTCGTATATGTTTGGGGGCCGTTGTGCCATTTGATAAATTGTTTTCTTTTGATATATATATATATATATATATACGTATACTATCATATTAACGTTGTCGAGATGCTTTGATATAATTTAAGGCAACATGGTGGCAATCGTGCTGCAAGATATTCTATCTCAGGCGGTGATTCCTCGATTGATAAGTATGTTCGGTGCTCCACCTCGGCACTATCACGCCGCTGTCAAGGTCGTACAGAATATAGCACTTCGTCCGTACAAATTCAGCGGACGTAAATCGGGCGTAAAATGGTCCGAAAACAAGTTTAAAACTTCATTTAACACTTTTCACTTCATTTCTTCACACCCCATTCACGAAAACTCACCCCAAATTCAGAGAAAACAAGTCCCAAACCTCAAAACCTTCCAAGGTAAGTTTCTATCATGATTCTAGATTGAATCCAAGTCCCTAATCCCTTTCTAACTTAAGTAAACCCTTCAAATCCAGTTTGATCGTTTATTTGCTGACGTGGAAACCCTAGAACCCAATTCAAGAGTATCGACTTCAAAAAGGTAATGTTTCTACTTCCTAATCATTTATAATGTAAATTGATGAATTCTTTGGGAGAATAAAGAAACGGGTTTGATAAAGAGAATTATACGAACTATGCTGGTTTCGGATTGTTGACTCGGGATTGTCAGACGCATACGGGCTACTTAAGAATGATGCTAATTACATCTAATCGAGATCAGAGAATCGATAGAAGTAATGTAACGGGGATTGGGAGAAGAAACACCATTAACAAAGGTCAGGAGCTTCATGCCCACCAAGCGTTTGATAAAATGCTTACGAACAAAGCATGGATATCGTCGCTAACATAGTAGCCCCTATGACCTCGTATCGTTTGCGATTGAAAGTCGTGGCGGATCAAGGATATCAGATACGCTCAAAAGCAAGTGAAGGTATGTAGAACTCATCCACACGTGGGAATCTCACGTTCTTCCCATGTTTCCGTTTCCTCGATATCCACGGTTCGCAAACCCAGGCATTAAACCCAACATATTGGTAGCCCGTATTTATGTATTCATGCATACGAATTTTGTATCTATATTCGTTATTGTATTCCTAATCTTCCATTACTATTAGTGAACCTCAACTTAATCCATGAATCATGAATTCTTCCTCACGTGTTCTCATTATAAGCTATACGAAACTTTATGATTTTATCTAGCAAGTTACAAGCATGTTTTCAAGTCAATTATATATATGATTACGAACTGTTCTTATTACTCAGGAATCAAGAACATGTTTGCAAGACTATGACAAGTTATCTTATGAAACTATTTTACAAGTTATGTCATGAAACCATGTTTACAAGTTATTTCATGAAACCATGTTTACAAGCTATTTCATGAAACCATGTTTACAAGTTATTTCATGAAACCATGTTTACAAGTTATTTTCGAAGTCACGATTATGGCTGCTATAAGTTAATTCACGAAAATCATGGGTTTATTAGCCAACTATATCATGTTCATGTTTTTGGGAGCTGCACGAATTACCGAGAAGACTCGTATAGCCCGAAACTATGTAGCCACCATAGACAAGGACGCTCCGCCTACGGACGATACCTTAATTTTACACCGAACGGATCCATCAAAGACGTTACTACCTTATACCCCGTGCTGTAATCGGCTCGCCGGGTCCGCGAGAATACCTACGTATCCACGCGGTGATACCATGTTGCTCGCTTTTGCTTTTGAAATGCTCTCCCTACTTATCATGTTTTTACTTATGTTATATATATACATATGTACTCATGCTCATGTTCATGTCCGTGCTCGCCGCTCTTATCAGCGTTATTCCACGTCCCATGTCGTTTCTTTCTACGTTTACATACTGCAAGATATCTAACGTGGCCGACGTCCCTTTATCGCTTCCGGCTCGCATTTCACGACGCATGTACCGATATACAAGCACGCACACATCTCGCTCGCAGTACAACATTCGTACGCCCACGCGAGGGCCCCATCTCATTTCCGCTTTAGTCAACTTTTGTTTTGGCGTACACATGCATCTACAGCCGTCGGGGCTCTGTCTCTGGAAGAAGATGTTTTCCGCCGACTACGATACGTTTGGCGACTAGACAAGTCGCTTATATCATGTCGACATTCGAGTCGTATAGCCATTTTCGTCTATTCATGTTATTTCCGCACTCATGTTTAAACAAGTATTTTTTATTATATATTATGACTTATTATGTTTTTTTTTGGCGAAGGCTCATCACGCATTCACGTTATATTCCGCTTACGTTACGTATCATGACGATTCAAATAGTTACGTGGTTCGCCTGGCCGCACGCAATGCGCATCGTGAGCGCCGTGTTACGTCCCGGTGCCGTGGTTCGAGGCGTGACAATTCTTAACTTTTACTTTGCTTACATTTCATCTATATCAATCTTAACTGCATATTACATCGTTTACTTCCACGCCGTCCACGTGTCCTTTTCGATCACGGCACACAAATTCAATCGGTCGCTGCAGAAATAGTTTCCTGGCTACGATGGTTTTATTGAATTTGGTTGAAATCCTACAAGAGCGTGGGTCGTGATGTTTTTCAAGCCATGGTGATTTTTCACATAGATCACACGTTTATTTTCTCTTTTTTTTTTATTGATTTAGTTTATCAAGTCGCCGTAACTAAGTTGAAATACCCCTTGGAAAATGTCCTTCAAAACTGTTTTAACATTTTAATAGGTTTAATTAAAATTTAAGCAAGCACAAAATGACCCAATTCATCCTCTTTTGTGTCATGTGAGTGCTAAATCTATCACAGGTAAAATAGAAAATTATGATTAATTAGATGGAAAATACATCTCATGGCTTCTGGCACAATCTTATATCAATAAACCATCATTCCATTAACTTGGATAGGCCCATCAATCGACACACAATTGCGTGAATGGAACAGTGAAGAAACACCATCGTGGTGCCATTAATACAAAATAAATAGACCAAAGTATATGATTACACCAACTACTTAAAGAGTACTTACGAAAGTTAGAACTGTTTGCATAAGTGTGAGGACGAGGAGAAAGACGGCCGCTGCAGTTGAAAGTCCCACCCAAGGACCATTAAAGTAATTGTGTCTCAAATTTGCCATCCATCTATTCCATCTTTTATCACAATGCTTAACCACCTTTTTGCAAGTTTCTTTGTAATAGAACTGAGTTGAAGGGATGACTCCTTCTCCAAGTTTGTTAAATATGACAGCTACCTCATTGTCGTCCCCGATCCGGTTTCTGATGATTCCCTTCAAGCGAAGCAATTTCACATCTTTTTCTGAGTTGATAAGCCGATCCATAAGAACTACATAATCTGTGAAATATTTATGATATACATCAGAAGAATGTTGCTCATAAGCAACGAGATTTCTCAGCATAGTCTCTGTTCCAGTAACGACTTCGAAGCAAGGGATTTTCATCAATCCAGCATCAAAATTGATATCAAATAAACTCGTACTATCACCCATGTTATCTTTGTCCAGCATTCTATAAATATCACCAACTTTGGAGAACTTGACACCAGCTTCATCAAGCTCTGTTGCACTTCTCACTAGATCATGCCATATTTCAGAATCCTTAGCTTTTAGCGTCCATTCGGACTCAAATGTTACAAAATGAGATCTCTGGCGGCTAAGTTGGTGAGAAGCTACACAGGTGTGTACGACGTGAAGTAAATGTTTGATGCCTTTGACATTACAATGAGTTTGACTTAAGTATTTAGGAGTCACCCTCGGTAAACTACCACAAAAGTTATATTTAACCATTTTCAATAATGATTCTTCAGGATCCAGCTTGGTCATGTCATGAAGCTTGGTGAGGACAAAGAAAGGAAGTTGGTTTTCTAGCAGGAGCAGGTCTCGGTCTATTAGGCTTACCATCCATTCCGCATTGACAATCTTGTCTTCTGCTTCTCTCTTAATCTGAAAAACCTCTCGCATATACTCGACTATAAAACAGCCATCAAGCAATAGCATTTCCGAAAATTTGCCAACAATATCAGGGTCAAGGTCCCCTATATCATCATAACACTTTAGTGCTTCATCCTTCAGTTTTTCCATTTCCCTAATGCAACTCTCCACATCAATCCCCAATTTCCTCTGGAGAAACTGTTGTAAATAACGCAGTTTATAGTTCTCCATTGAGCGAAGTTGTGGATTCTTTTTATGGTAAGGACCAATAGAGATCAATTTTGGCTTATAAGCATCTGAATTTGATTCATGTAGTACCACATTTGCTTTGAATATAGTACAAGATTTGGTTGACGATTTATTCAAATCCTTAAATCTTTCTTGACCATCTGTTGCGCATATCTTGATTAGGTGATCCCCTTTCCAACCTTCTTGTATCTGTAATTAGTGGTAAATGGTGATCGTTATTCCTTTGTGTTTTTTAAACATAAAATTTTCACGGGAAAATTATTAGAGAAATTAAATGCTAAAACTGAACATTTTCCTCAAAAATATTGTAATAAAATGTGAAACGCAGAAACAGAGCGTAGTAACGTATCTTTCAGGGGCCACAGATCTTTCAAAACACATTACAGGTTTCCTTTTTATACAAAAAAGAGAACCAACATTCCAAAAATTAAAGACCGATTCATTTGAAAGGCAATACATGCAAAAACTTCTATAGTTGATCTCCATATGGCCAAACTCCACGATTAGGAGCCCTTTGATTGGCTTATTTTAAGTCTTTTTGAAGAGCTTTTGTAGTGTTTGGGTAAAATAAAAAAATGCTTTTTAAGCTTATATTTAAGTCCAAGTGACAAAAAATAAAGCTCAAAAAGCTCATGCCTGCACTCTAACCTACGCTTGGCTTACGAAATGAGTCAAAAAGCCATAGGCCCATCCAAACGGGCTCTACATGACTATCAACGTACTTCCTATGACTAGAACTTTAGTGCAAATGACCTTCCGCATTGTGGGCCACAACGACCATCGCATGTCCAACCTGCAACTCCGCCCATGTAGCCGGTTACAGAGTCTCAGGGAATAATGTTGGGAGTCCCAAATACTCCTCAACCGTATATGAGATAATTATTGAAGTGTATGATCATCTCATCTAAAATTTTAAGCTATTAGAGAGCACACTTTACTTATTTAATTATATTCTCAACACATCTCCTCACACGCGTTCGATTCTTTCTTTCGGGGTCACACATATTCTTTTTTATCATGGGTGGCGGTGAGATTCGATCCCACTTCTACCTGCTCTAATACCATATTTGAAGTATGTAACCATATCATATAAAATCTTAAGCTGTTAGAGAAAACACATCTTAAGCTGTTAGAGAAAACACACTTTATTTACTTAATTATATTCTAAAAAATAATTGAATGACACATTCTCATGGCAACGATTAAGTATCGATTCACATCTATTCAACAAAGACTCCTCTAAGACTTGGACTCCCTAAGACCAATGTCCCATAAATAGTCGGGCTCCAAAATGGAAAAGTGGATCTGTCCACTTTCACAAGACAATCAAACTAACATTTCCGCCATCATATTTTATACTTTCTAGCATTATCTTTATATTTAAATTTATTAAATTATTGATACATTATTTGTGGGTGATCCAAATAAGTTGCGCCACAAAAAGAGATTTAGCTTGCCAAGAAAGTTCACTCAAAAAAGTGTAAAGAGCCGATTGTATGAGAAATCCTTCAAGAAGTTATGCAGGGACATCCTGTATTGCTGAACAGAGCACCCACTCTGCATAGATTAGGCATACAGGCATTCCAGCCGACGACCAATCGCGGCTGGTGGCGACTTGCATTATTTATTTATTTATTTATATATATTTTTTTTTTTTTGTGGCAAAATGAATCGCCTCAAATACCTCTTTTAGTGGCAACTTAATTATGTCGCCGTAATGCAATTTTCTATTTGTCGCAACTAGGATTGCCAAAAAAAAACCTCACTTTTTAGTTCTAAGGACTCTGTGTGAGAGACAGAGGGGTTGTTACCTCATCTTTTGTAGCTTCATTTGGAGGAGTTTGATCATGCAGTGGGGTAATTTCAGGCATCTCTCGCTCTTAGATGATTGTGCTGCAACTGTAATACCAACGACCGGGGGGCGGGGGGGGGGGGGTTAAATAGTACTGTAGTTTGTACACTGGTTCAACAAAAAATATGAACTAGTTTATTCAATTGTAGAATTCTATTCTGATGAAAACTGTATATATGGCATAGAATAGAATGAGAAATGCAGAAATTAAAGTTACCTCTTTGGGTTGGGTAATATTTTCTTCTTTCCTTGTTGCTCTTCCTTTTCCTGAAGTATGTCATAAGAGCAATTGAGGTTAATAATTAGGAAGAAAGATAATGAAGAGCCCCACCAAACCCCAACCCAATGTTTGACTTGGTCAATCCCAGAATTTAACCATATAATGTTAGCTACCGTTTGGACATAAGAATTATTCACTTTATTCAGAATTTTTTTTTCAGTTTTTTTCGGAATCAACATTTAGCCATGAGAATTTCGAAATATCAAAAACTCAAAAAACTTATTTTTCAAAAAATTTCACTTTTTTCACTTTTTTACAACTATAATTTCAAAAATTATGGCCAAACACAACTTCAACTCCAAAATTCCAAAAAAAATGAATTTTTTTTTTGTATTCATGGACAAATGGGGCCTTAATTTGCAGCCACACATCAATTTAGACATATTGATGTGTGTCTAAAACTCCAAATTGGCACAAGATGTTAATTACTCCGTCCATTCCACCTTATTTGAGAGTACTATATTCTTTCTAATCTATTTAAATACTATCACATATTTAAGATTACAAATTTTAAAAATTTTACAATGATTAAAAAAAAAACAGTAAAATGGCTTCTTCTTCTTCTTCTTCTTACTTTTTTTTTTTTTTTTTTTTTGTTGGGGCAATGGTTGAACATTTTTGTTGGACTGTTGGCTCACTATGAATCCGCGACTTAAGTAGCACAAAAAATAAAAAGTTGAACCAAACTAGTGCAAAAAATAAAATAAAATTACATTAGTAGTATTCACGCACGAAATTAGTGCGTGAAAGGATAACTTAAAAATACGAGCCTTTCACGCACGAATTTTGTGCGTAGATATTGTCAACTGTTTTTTTTTTTTTTTTTTTTTTGCGTTACCTTTCCAATCACGTTTTTTTCCATACTTTGTGATACGATTCAACCTAGGAAACTCTAGAAAACAAAGAATAAGAAAATCAAAATAAAAAGGGGGATGAAGAATAGAAATGGAAGAGGGTAATGGATAGATATCTTGACCCAAAGCAAGAAATCTATGGACAAGAAAGATATATCAAACCCTAACCCTTCCAATCGGATTTACAAACCCTAGAACCTAAGCAATTCGAATCAACAAACGACCAAATGAATCCACAAATGAGCAACATCGAATTCGATGAAAATAAGCAATTCACTTCACAACTAGAAGCAACACTTCGTTAACCAACCAAACAATCTATATTAATCTAAAGCTACCAACTACAATCTCTCAAGAGTTCTTCATTCAACATAATCTAAAGATTTAAGATAACCTAAGTTAGTATTTATACCAAGAGACTTAAGAGATAGGCTGTGTATTACAAGTTAATGCCATTAACGAGCAGCATTCTGTTGCTACTGACGTTGGCTCGAAATCCAAAAAGGCTCCTTCACACATATAGCCATCATCCAATCCTTAAGCTTGCAATTGTGACCCTTTGCATCTATGGCCCTTCTTTGCACATCTAGCCACATTTGCATTTATGTCCCTTTGCGACTCTAGCCACTTAATGTTGGCCTTCTTTCTGTAGCCTTCCTCTTTCATTCCTCCAAGCTACTTTCCATACTTCATAGGCCTTCTTACGGGGCTTTTTGCGTGCTCTCTCCACGGGTCTCCAATGCTCCTTTGGTCATCTTCCTACCAACGGATCGGGAGTCCCACGCTCGGTCTTCAACGCGAGTCTTCAACCGAGGTATGCCTAGTAGGGTCATATCATCCTCCCCTTCTTGAAAAGGATTCGTCCTCGAATCTGAACCTTGAAAAAGCCAACGGAAGATGGAAGACAATATACTCCTCAAAGATCGAGGGTTAGCACACACAATAATAACCACATAATCATGCCAAGGATGAAAAAAAATATGTAGTACAACCACACATCAATAGTAATCATGCATAGGGGGCGCATACAATGGGATTTCAACAAGGTGAATTCCAAAATTCAAGAAATAATTCACTCCCAAGCAAGTTCTACCTTCATTTTGACTAAGTGTAAGATGTAAAGTAAGGTCATTCCAACCTGTAGCCCAACCCTCTACACTAGTCTCCTCAAACAATGGTTTCACTACCAAGACATAACAAGAGGACACTACACCGGGTCATAAACAAAAATATGCCTCTGTGTCAGCGGTCTACACATCCCACTTGAAAACCTATCATAAACTTAAGCAACAACATACAAAGGGTTTTATAAGCAAAGAGGTCATAAGGAAAGGTATCACACAAGGTATTGTTAGCAATTTGTAGCCAAGTTTTACCCTCCTTTTCAAGATGTTATATCCCGTATTTTGTACGTCGGAATAATCCAAGTTAACTATGACAAGTTGGGGACAAGACTATTCCGGAATACGACGTTGAGACTTTTGACTATGATCATAAGTTAAGACCTAAGTGTTTAGGATTTTGGGTATGCAATATTAAGGAAAATTTGAAATAAAAATGCATTTTGGAAGACTTTCAATTCATGAAATTTAGAGCATGTGGCGGCCACATATAGTGTGGGCCATGGCCACATGGAAGTTTATTATATGAGACATTGATGACTTATTAAGTCATATTCATCATCTTCCAACTCAAAACCTCTAAACTTAGAGAAAAAAAATTAAAGGGCCATTCGGCCATCCTCAACCGAAGAAGAACAAGAGAGTTGATCATCCAAAATTATTTTCTTCTAGCTTCTCTACTAATCAAGGGTCCTACAACGTGCAGTAGTCGTTGGAACAAACAAAACGTTCTATCTTGCAAAACAACCTCTAGCCGAGTGGGAAGAAGTGAGTGAAGAAGGTATGGTTCAATCTTCTTTATATGTTATGAATGGTTTGTGGATGTGGTAGCATGTGAAAATGAATGAAAATCATGAAAACATAGATGTTGATGTTGAACCGTGAACATGGAAAGTTGTGTGTGTAGCCGAGTTCGTGTAATGTCAGTGGTATGACGGATTAACTCTACTTAGCATGTTTGATTGTTCTAGTATGTTGAAATGATGGGAAATCATGAAACTTGGTGTTAGGGAGGTGGTCGAATATGGCCTACTTTGTATTGCTAAGAACGAATTAATTCTAGTTAGTATTTTAGTTGTCGTCGCTGTGAATTTTATGATGAAACTGCAAGTTCAATGAATCAATTTGAAATTGTAATGGTTGTGGGCTGATTTGGGAGTCAATGTAACTTTTATGGAAATTCTATATTTAGGATAATGACATTGTTAACATATAGATTGTTGATGTAGTTTATGAGTTTTGGAAGAAGGAAATATGTTAGTGTTGTTCTCGGGTTTGGGGAGGATTTCGGGTGAAATGGAGTAGTGTTTGATTGTTGAAAATATTGCAATGAATTGCTTAAAACATTCTTTTCGAATATTGTTCGAATGGGTTCGGATTAGTAATTACATGTATAAGCGTTATGTTGACTTGAATGCGAGTAGTCGAATTGAATATAATGAAATGTTGAAGTGTGTGGGAAAGAGTTACTAATGCTAGAATGCGTTTCGAATTGATCGTTGATGTTGTTATTATGATTGTTGGTATTGTTGATGATGATTTGGCGAGTTGAATTCGTGGCGTCGCATTTACGGGAAATGCCGCTAAATTTCTCGAGAATAAGTGTTAGTTGAAATTGAACTCCTAAGTGCCTTTGGTTAATATTTGGCATTTAATGACATATTGTAGATCTTGGGAGTTCGCGACGTAAGTTTGGATTATCTCGAGAATAGACGAGGTATGTAAAGTCACTTTTTTCTTTCTCGGCATGTCTTAGAGTAAATAAGCTATGACACGATTCTCGAAGTAACTCTACTCGGTGATCCGAGCATGTCCATGATTTAGCTCTCGATATTCGTATTCTTAATGTAGTCGGATTATAGTTCTTATGTCTTTCGTATGACTATATTTTAAAAAGTTGCATAAAAGTTTTGTCTTCAAAGGAATTTTGTTCTTAAACGAATCAAAACTACGAACGTCCGTAACTTTCACAAACGGGCTCGATCGCTCCGAAACGCTCATAGGAGGTTCCATAATGTATAACATCCCGACGCTTCATAAAGCGGGCTCGACTTGGGTTGACACCTATCCGTGGCCCGCGAAACTTTCCTTTGTATACTTCGACGACTTTTGGAAAGTTAACCTAGAATGACTACCACCCCCGACCCCCAAGTATGATCACTTACCTATCCGTTAAAATCAGAATGAGGAATTGCATGTATATATATGATTTTGATACGTAACTATGATGGCTAAAGTTCTACGTGATATGTTTCCGAGAAACATTCGGAGAAACCGGATTCGACTATTGGTTAGCTTTTAGACGAAGGTTCGGTTTCGATTATTCCGTTGAATTGGTAATGATGATTATGTGTGTGTGACTTCTTACTACTCGCTCGCGCGTATGATTATGACCTCTATTCACCGAGTCCCGGCTAGGACAAGTTTTCGTGCTACTTTGCTATACTATTATTCACCGAGTCCCCGAGGGCCGGACACGCTATACGGATATGTATACGATGATATGATCTTATCTACCGAGTCCTCACCGTAGGGCCGGGACACGCTTATATGTATACGTACGCGGTAGAATGATTGTTCGATCGTGTCACTAAGCCCATGACAGTTGGATATGATATTGTTAGCCCGATTTGTGTTTAAGGGTAAGTTGTGTCCGATATCCGATTATTGCCCTCACTTCTCGTACTTTTACTTAATTCAAGCCACATCGTACTTGTGCTTTACATACTCGCACATATTCCGTGACCCCTTTGGGGGGGTCGCGTTTCATGCCCGCAGTACGGACGATCATTTCGGCGCGCCGCCGCGCTTAGGGACTTCCGTTACGCCGCCGGGAGCGTCTCCTTGTTCAGAGCCCGTATTTTGGTACCCCCCCCCGTTATATATGTATATGTTTATTCGGGGGGGTACGGCGGGGCCCCGTCCCGTCATATGATTCGTTATTACTCTTAGAGGTTCGTAGACACAAATGTGGGTTGTGGGTAGCAAATGTTTTTAGTGGTGTTCGTTCGTATATTTTCGGGTACGTATATGTGATATATGTATATATGCGCGTGTACGTTGTGCCTTTATGTGCGAATAAGTTCTTATTATGTTGATTATGATCCGATTATACCGATGTTAGGTGAAGTACGAGTGCCCGCCGGCACCAGTCACGCTCACGGGGGTTGGGTCGTGACAAAAAGCCGGTATCGAGCGGTTCGTCCTCGGAATGTCTACGGGCCGTGTCTAGTAGAGTCTGTTTATCGGTGTGTCGTGCGCCACATCTATAAACGGAGGCTGCGAGACATTTAGGATCTTTGCCCTTCTTTACGATCTTAGATCGTGCGATAGGCCGTGTTATCGGGGATGGTTCCCTTCTAACGAATTGTTATGTTTTCGGCGATGCCTCCGAGAAAGGCGAATAACCGCCGGAAAGGGCAGAGTCCGCGGCCGGCGGGGGATTCTTGGGGCCGTGCCGAGCTCGCATTTCGAGGTCGTGCCCCGACAACGCCCGCCACACCGCCGCATCGACGTGGTTCGGAGCGCATGACACCGCTGGTCGGGGACGAGCGCCACCCCCAAAGACCCGAGCCTCGGCCCGGGTAGGGGCGGAGGATAGGGCCGTACGCGAGACGCGATCCGAAATCGTTGACCGCAGTCGTGGCGGGGCGGGCCGCGGTATGGTTTGAGGGGGTGATTATGTAGACAGACGTGACGGCCGTGGAGGCCTCGCTATTTCTTGACCCGTAATCCGCCGCAGTTCTTCGTGTCAAAGCCCGAGGAGGACCCTCAGGAGTTCATCAGACTATTTTGTACAGTTATCCTATTTCTATTGAGCTATGTTGTAACAGAATTTTATTCCTCCACCATGTGTATTAATTATCCTTCATCCAACTGTTGAGATTAAATCTATCAACTCCTCTATGTACGCCATATGTATGCCATCTGATGTTGCCATGTGTGGAGTCAAATAAATGAGTGTTTATTCAGTCAAACACCACACAACTCATTTGTGTTTCTCAAAACTAATTTCATCTTCTTTCTTCTTTATCTTCTCTGCGTGTTCCATGGTGATTTCACCATGGTTTCCGGTAGAAAGCTTTGATGTCGACTTCATCTTATCAAGATATATGCATAAAAAATAATTTTAATCTTATACATATTGAGTATTTTCTTGCCGACCCCCTTGGCCCAACCTAACTCCACCCCTGCGTACAGGAATCAGTTTTCGGATTATCAAACCTCCTATCTTTTTCTTCATTCAGTGACTTTATCTAAATAGACGGAATGATCATAAACGCACAACTATTGTTTTGTTGAGGAGATTACAACTTCAAATTAATCGGTATGCTTATGTTGAGAGACAACGTAAAATTTATCCGCCCCATATATAGTTATTGTTCCTTCAACACTCTGGTCATAGTTCGAGGAGTGTTTGGTACAGCAGATATATTGTCAATATGAATCAAATTTATAGTTCGTACATACTTAAGAGCACTAAGCAAACTCTTTTCGATTCTATTATAATCCAAAGTCGCATGGACAATGTTCAAACTTCAAACCCCCTCTTTTTACATGTTAAACAAACCACGTCCTCGTCCCCAAAATCATTGAAACACTCATTCAACCGCGGACACGTTAAGGTGCATTAAGGGAAAAGTGAAATCACCCGTGGAATTTCGGAAAACTTACCTTATCTCAACCTTGTCCTTCAGGAAGATAACCAATCTCAATCAAATCATATTCATTCAAACTCAACAAGACCCATTTAGGATTCAAACAAATGACGTGTAAATGGACCTAAAACAATCATTCGGTTTGTTTCAGTTTTTTTCTTTTTCTTTTTCACTTTGGTGTTTTGGAGGAGAAAATTACATAAAGAATTTCGTAGAATCTCTCCCATTTGTCAACTATTGAATATAAATATGCTAATATTGTAATTATGTGAATTGAGATATTATTAGGGTAAAGGAATATTGTAATCCTAATAGAATAGGGTTAGAAAATTCTACCAAAATATTCTTATCTCTTTACTGTTTTCGTTCCTTTCAATCTTAGCATTAACTAATACAAACAATAATTGTTAAAAGTGAAAATATTGCAAGTGGGATAGAAAAAAGAAACTAAATTCATGACCTAAAAAAAGAGAACAACTGATAGTTGAGGTATGTTTTAATATATAGATGGTAATGGTTCACGTAGAAAAATGGAACAACTGATAGTTGAGGTGTGAAACTCACGAAAAGCACCTCACGAAAAAGCATAGTTCAGATGTGCTTCTGATCATTATCTCAAAAAAAAACATATGGTTGGTTTTAATATGTAATCGATTGTCAACTCGAGATAGTCTAGTTTAGATATAAAAGTAGAGCATGTTCATATGACATGATTATTCATAACGTTAATCTAGAGTAAATACTCATCAAGTCCCACTTTATATGATATTTTCTAGTCGGATACAAAATTTGGACAGGGACAAAAGACTGACGAAACTTGATGTCTAAAACAAATTATAGGCATTTGTTTAGCTATTAGTTTCTCCCTTTGTTCCCTTTTTACTTGTTTAGTTTGTATTTTGCTCTTTCTTCAACAAAACACTAATCAAGTGTTTATTTTACTAAATTATTGTTATTAATGATATTTTTTTAATATTACTTCAATTTGTATGAAAAAAAATTAATTCTTTAATTTTAAAGGTAAAATCAAAAAATGTAATTTCTCTTGATTTGTTAAAATAGACAAGTAAAAGAACAAAAATATTTTTAGTATACGGGAAACATAAGAACTGCCTCACTAAGAGTACAATTGAAGGTTTAAAATTAATTATTCTTAAATTTATAAAAGTCTCATTTGATTTTAGACATAGTAAAAATAAAAGTGTGACGCATATACCGTGACAAGAGAAATTTATATTTTTTTTCTTACTAAACATTATTTTGGTAACGTCAAAAAAAAAATAAAAAATCAAGGTAGATGAATAATCACCTGTAAAAAAGTGCATCAGCGTCACAAAGCCATACGTCATAAATTATGACTTATGATCCATTAGTCGCAACGAAGATGTTACTTCCTCTGGCTTATAATAAGTGTCACTTTAATCAAAATACATATATTAAGAACTCAATAATTGAATGTGAAGTGTACTAAATTATCCTTACATAATAAAAATAAATTATTTTTTACTTTTGATTGGAGCATGCACAAGTAATAATTCTTAGCATTGGGAATCCAATAATACCAAGTTATTATATGACTTTTCCAATAATCATTTAGATGTAACTTTAACTTGTCATTTTTTGTCTAACGGTAGAGTTAAAAAAAAAAAAAAAAAAGCTAGATAATTTATGTCTTGATTTTCTAAGGTGACACTTATTATGGGAAATATATTTTTTTGCTAAGGTGAATCTTATTATGGGACGGAGGGAGTATAAAATAGTGTAGCCACCTGTTCCTATATTCCTTTGGGAAAATACATAAATACCCCCAACATATAATGGATTAATTATGACGCGTTTTCTTAACCTTACATAGGGCGACCTATTACCCCTGCCTTATTTTTTTCGTATTTTTTGTACCATTTTTCAGCTGACGCGGCACAAAAAAAAATTGATGCCCAATTACATAGTCGAGAGTGTTGCACACTCTCCGCCACAATGGCACCGCGTCAGTGTCCACTTATTAAATCAAGAAAGAATTAATCTTATTTTTTTAGATTTGCCCCTATTAAGTGTTATGTGATCAGATCCCAATATCTTTTTATTGGGACAGTTTAGTCAAATTACCTATTTTTTTTCTAGGAGTTAGTATTTTTATAGGGGTGTGCAAATAACTAAGTGAACACTCTTTTTTATTTGGAGGGAGTATTCATCTTGTACTATTCTTATAAAATACAAATTAAATAATTTTTTAGTAAATAATTTATATTTATTTAGAAAATCTAATTTAGTTACTAGTGCTCTAATAAGTTTAAAAAATAGTGACTTAGTATTTAATAAGAAAGGTAAAATTTTAAAACATTAATTAATTTTCTGTTGATTTGTTAAAGCGAAGTAGTAAAATTAGCCTACGTATGCACTGCCTTCTACCTTCACGAGATAAGGTTTTTCAGAATCCACTTGTGAAACACACCGAAAGATATAGTTGTTGATGAATAAGAAAAAAAAAAATTATTTCTAATATATTACTAAACAAATAATAAAAGAGAAGGAATGAAATATTATTTAATAAACAACTAGTAATGTGAAAACCAACTTCCAGCTAACAACCAGGCTACAAGTTTAACGTTTATTCTAGCAAAAAGCTTCTGTCGTCCAATGGTGTCACGTGATAGATTAATTAATGATTGACGATTGATCATGTGTCAAGTAGCTTGTTGAAGTAGGTCGGAAAATCAAGTAGCCCAAGCACATAAGACGTATAAACAAGTAGCAATTGATCTGAATTGGCAGGTTATGACTAAAATTGATTCCCATTACACCTAAGTCATTTTACAATCCACCGATTAACTTTACACCTTTTCACAACTAATATGTAGTAAAACAAAAAAGTGTGTTGGAATTAATCAAATCATGAAATCTGTCCTATTGTTAGACTTGTCGTAGTTTTGCGATTGTGGACTCGTGATCGCAAACTTTCTGACTTACTGATCAATCCTTAGTTGTAATCGCGGACTTTAATTGAGATCTTGGAATCATTATTCATTCACGACTCAATTTCCTTTAAAAATAACCAATGGCAGTTCGCCAGCTTTTTGAATAAAAAAATAAACTAATAATTTCCGATAGACTATCCCCTGAATATCAGAAAATTGATTTAGATTATTTATATTAAATTAAATTGTATTTTAAAAAATTAATAAAAGTATTATTCATCAACCAATCAATAAGCATTATCGTAAAAGGTTAGAGAAGAAAAAGAGTCAAGCCAGAGATTGACAGTCTATCTAAACTTTGATATAGGAAATATTAATTAAACGTTCGCACTGACCATATAATAAGGAGTCATCATGTTGTTTGGCCAAATTTTCAAATGCGTTCTATTTTGAAGTGAGTTATGTGTTAAGAAGTGGTTTTCAAAAAATTAACTTTGAAGGGTAATAATTTGTGAATGTCAAATTAATTTGAAAAATACTTTTGTCAATATTATAACAATTCATGTTTAATCAAGATGTCAAAAGTACTTTTTGACTTATTGGTCAATCCTTACTTAGTTGCAAACTTGCAATCACGGACTTTAATTGAGATCTTGGAATCATTCACGACTCAATTCCCTTTAAACAATAACCAATGGCAGTTCATCAGCTTTTTGAAGAAAAAAAAAATGGAAAAATAAACTTATTAATATCCGATAGTGTGTGTCGTTTACCTTAACAGAATAGCTGACTCGTCTCTCGAAAAAAATATACTTTTTAGTAATGACAACCAAGAGCGATAATTACTTCCTTTATATACTTTTACTTATTAGCGTTTCGTTTAGGCGAAGAGTCAAATCGTATTTTCACTTTCGACTAATATTTTTAAAATGTAATTTTTATCATATTAATATGAGAAGAATTGCAACATATTTATTTTTCGAAAAGTTTTTGAACGTTTCAATTTTAAATTGAACAAATTGAATCACGCTGATTCAATTTAGCCCCGCACATTGGTCAAATTGACTTCGTTAAGCAAAATGTTACAAGTAAAAGAACAAAAAAAATTTATTATCAAAAAAATACATACTTTTTTTAAAAAGGGCAACTAAGGTTAAAGTCCCAA
>NC_081347.1:65050402-65067870 GCF_029784015.1 Lycium ferocissimum
TGGGTTTTTCCTTTTTAATCTTTGGTTATAGTTCGGTTACTCTTTTGTATCCACATACTCGGTACACCCCCGTCGACCCCTTGTTCTTCGGGGGTACAACGTTTACGTCACATACCAGGTACTCCCGGAAGGAGAGTGACCCTTACGAGAAGATGTTCCGGCGGAGTTGGCGGAGCCCAGTCGTTCTGGAGTGCTAGCAGGTCGAGGAGTATGTGTGTGTGGTGTCGATTCGTGGTAGAGACTTTGCGGACGGCGGCGTGGGTAGGATATGTTAGTACGTAACGACTCCGTCGAAAGATGTGTCGACATGTGTTATGTGATATATTTTGTATAATTACGATTTTGTTTCACTTGCGAGCTTTAGTATGTATTTCACGAATATTCGGATTAAAGATTTGAATAAAAATTGTGTGTGTGGAAAGAGTCGGTGGGTTCGCTCGACTCCGGATGTGGGGTCGGGTGCCCATCACGTCCCATGGAATTGGGGCGTGACATTTTCGAACCATGGTCGAGCAATAATCCCCTGGAGGCTGTCTGAATGCCTCGAGATGATAGTCTTCGGATGAGATCGATGTCCAGAAGGTAACTCTCAATCCGCTCATGCGATTTGTTCTTTTCTTGAATATTCCTCCTCGGATTACCTCCGGCGGTAGTCCCCTTTATATAGGACTTTCGGCACCCCTAATAGGGGAATCGGATTGCGGTACCTCCGTCTTTTGCGGCCGCGGCCGCTTCCCATTCTCGTCGTGAATTTCGCTCGGGGAGCGGCTGGTTGCTCACGATGGCACACCTCGCTATGCTAGCGGATGTGGAGAATGAGCCCCCTGCGGTGGCGAGGAGTGTGGGGCGGTTGATGCTGCTCGGGGAGTGGTGGCCTGTGCCCTCGATCTAGTCGTTGGGACCACGCTTGACGTTCGAGTCGGAGGGTTCGTCCCTAAAGTAAGGGTTGTTTGTCCCCCGACCTCGGACTTTTGGGACCGCCCACCCCGGCTAGATTAACTTTGGAGGCATATCTGCAAAAAGAACACCCTTCGTTGTTGAGACAACCATAGAAATATAACAAAACCAGAAAAAAATGCAAAACATGTGATAATGTTAAAGCTGCCAGCGGTCCGTCGATTTGCTAGAGGAGTCGTCGAACAGATCGACGGAGCGTCGAAGTGTCCGTCGAACCGATCGACGAGCCGTCGATCTCATCATCGATCTCTTGTTAGCCACTGAAAATTGAAACTTAAAGATGGTGGGAAGGACGCCAATCGACGGGTCGTCGAGTCGACCGTCGAGTTTGTTTTGGTCCCGACTTCAGAGAGACTCATTCGGTGTTAAGAAGGATGGTCCGTCAAATGAATCGACGGACCGTCAAACTGAGCGTCGAATGATGTTGTAGGTTGCTGCTAACAAAGTCAATACAATCCTAGGGCCTTGGTGCAAATCCTCACGTAGTTTGGGGTTACTCAGACTTCACCCCACGTTGGCTTGGGTTAGAAAAGGGGAAACAATTGGCGGGCAAAACAACCCTGTGGTCATAATGCCCTCCAAGCCAACATTACAAACAACACCACACTTTGACATTTCATCAAACTGGTGGCGGGAAAAACAACAACAATCTCATGAGTGAGGTATGTTTGTCGTAATGCCCTCTGACTCGGCGACCCTTGAATCAACATCCAAAAATAACCCACCCTCCAGCAAAAAAAAATTGAGCATCCTAGGCGAAATAATAGAAAAACACGAAGCAATTTGAAAGGCAAGCAAAATAATCAAAACACACCACGGAATGCGAGCAAACAAGTAAGAAGAAGGGAGCCAACAAACCATGAACTCACATACCTTAAAATGGAAAGAAGATTTGATTTGCAGCCCTTAAGGAAGGAAAAACACACGAATAGGCACTACTAGGGATACACACACACAGAGGGACAGAGTAATGGAGGGAGAGAGTAATGGTGAAGGCGAGGGATGATCGTGCAGGGGTGTATTGAAGAGAGGGGGTAATGTTTATGGGAGAGGGAGAGGTAGAGAGAGAGAGAGAGAATTTGAAAAAGAATTGAATGAGGGGAGAGAGAGAGAGAGCGCCGGGTCATATTATTAGAACCCTGAACCGACGCATCAAAAGTACTGAGCGTCGATTCGTTCGACGCTCTGTCGAGTGAAAACGTCCCCCTCCCCCCCTTTTTTTTATAAATGAAAAAAAGAGAAGAACGCCCCGTTGAACTGACAGTCGATCAGTTTGACGGAACGTCAAACCTGTCGTTGAACTGCCATTATTTCCAGTGATGAATCTTTCAGGTGGTCCACTCCGACGGTGCATCCGACAGCTCGTCAAACAGATTGACGGCCCGTCGAATGCGCCGTGTATCTGCTTTCCTGGCAATTTCTGGGTTCAACACTTAGGTTCCTCGGCACATCAACAAACATCAAAACAACACAACAACAAAAATCAACGAAATGGATAAACATAATGCGAAAATGAACATGGGTTGCCTCCCAAGAAGCGCACAATTTAACCTCGCGACACGACGTAATACCACTTTTGGTGTTAAGGTCCGGTGCCATGTTTCAACCGGTGAGCATCAACAATCTTGTCCTCGTCAACTATCTAATGGTAGTGCTTTACCCAATGGCCATTCACCCTGAAAGTACGAGTCCGATCGTCGGACTTTAAGTCCATCGACCCATTGGGTGACACACTCATCAAAGTAAAAGGGCCAGACCACTTGGATTTCAACTTGTCAGGAAAGAGCTTCAACCTTGAATTGAATAGTAACACCGAATCACCCGGTTGAAAATTTCTCTTCAGAAGTTTGACGTCATGATAGTGCTTCATCTTTTCTTTATACAAACTCGCACTCTCAAAGGCATGATACCGAAACTCATCCATTTCATTCATTTGAAACAACCGCAACTTGGCTGCATCATCCCAATTCATGTTCAATTTTTTTGATGCCCACAAAGCTTTGTGTTCAAGTTCGACAGGTAGATGGCAAGCTTTGCCGAACAACAACCGATAAGGAGAAGTACCAATGGGCGTCTTGAATGACGTTCTACAAGCCCAAAGAGCATCATCAAGCTTAGATGACCAATCAATTCTATTTGCATTAGCCGTCTTGGCTAAGATGCTCTTTATCTCCTGATTGGAGACTTCGACTTGCTCACTAGTTTGGGAATGGTAAGGAGTTGCCACCCTGTGCTTCACTCCATATTTCTCCATGAGATTAGCGAATTGCTTGTTGTAAAAGTGAGTGCCACCATCACTAATGATTGCCCTTGGAGTGCCAAACCTTGTGAATATGTTCCTTTTGAGAAAAGTGGTGACACTTTTGCCGTCATTGTTGGGTAATGATACAGTTTCGACCCACTTGGACACATAGTCAACCGCAACATGGATGTATCGCATACTATGAGAACTTACAAATGGTCCCATAAAGTCGATGCCCCACACATCAAATAGCTCAACCTCCATGACAAAATTCATTGGCATTTCATGCTTCCTCCCAATTGTCCCTTGGCGTTGACATTGGTCACAAGATTTCACCATCAAATTTGCATCATGATAAAGGGTGGGCCAATAATAACCACGTTCAAGCACTTTGCTTGCCGTGCGGTTCCCACCGTGATGACCCCCGCACAGAGAGTCATGGCAAGCTTTCAAGATTTCCATGGCCTCGGTTTTGGCCACACATCGCCGAATGATGTTGTCGGCACAAGTGCGGAATAAATAGGGCTCATCCCAATAGTATTAATGACTATCTCTCAAAAATTTCTTTTTTTGATAAGTCTTGATGTCGTCGGTGATAAGACCCGTCACCAAGAAGTTGGCGATATCTGCATACCAAGGAGCAACCTCACAAGATACAGCCAAGAGTCTCTCATCGGGGAAAATATTATTTAATTCAAGATCTCCACTCAGTCTCCCAGCTTCCTCAAGTCTAGATAGATGATCCGCAACTTGGGTTTCACAACCTTTTCGATCTTTGACCTCAAAGTCAAACTCTTTTAACAACAATACCCAACGAATCAACCGCGCTTTGCATCTTTCTTTGTCATCAAATATCTCGAGTGCATGATCGTATGAACAACCACTTTAGATCCAAGTAGATAGGCCCGTAACTTCTCAAACGCATAGACAATGGCTAGAAGTTCTTACTCGGTGACGGTATAATTCATTTGAGCTCCATTGAGGGTCTTGCTAGCATAATAAATTGGGTGCATGATTTTGTTATGCCTTTGCCCAAGCACCGCACCAATAGCAAATCGCTCGCACACGTCATTCACGAGCTCGAATGGCAACGACCAATCGGAGATACAATAATTGGAGTAGAGGTAAGCATTTCCTAAGAAGCTACGAACTCCTTTGACAGAGATAGGTGGAGGGAGCTTGGCTATAACATCAACTTTTGCTTGGTCTACCTCAATACCCTTCTCAGAAATCCTATGGTCAAGGACAATCCCTTCCTTCACCATGAAATGACATTTCTTCCAATTAAGTACAAGGTTGGTTTCTTCACACCACTTCACTACCTTACCGAGATTGGCAAGACATTCGGCAAAAGAGTCACCAACAACCAAAAAGTCATCCATGAAGACTTCCAAGAAATCTTCCACCATATCTGAGAAAATAGACATCATACACCGTTGAAAAGTAGCTGGGGCATTGCATAAGCCAAAAGGAATTCGGCTAAAAGCAAAAGTGCCATAAGGACAAGTGAAAGTAGTTTTTTCTTGGTCCTCTAATGCAATGTTAATTTAGTTGTACCCCGAATAGCCATCCAAAAAGCAATAATAAGATCTTCCGGCTAGCCGATTAAGCGATCAATAAAAGGCATAGGGAAGTGGTCTTTACAAGTCGCGGTATTGAGCTTTTGATAGTCCATGCACACTCGCCATCCGGTAACTGTCCTTGTAGGAATCGACTCATTCTTGGAATTATGGATAACGATGATGCCCCTTTTTTGGCACACATTGCCCGGACTAACCCATGGTCTATTTGCAATTGGGTATACAACACCGCATCCAACCATTTGATTATCTCCTTCTTGACCACTTCTTGCATAGGAGGGTTTAGCCTTCTTTGATGCTCTACACTGTAAACTATCCTCCTCAAGTTCGATTCTATGTTCACAAATACCGGAGGGAATCCCCCTAATATCCGCAATATTCCACCCAATAGATCTTCAATAAGCCCGCAACACTTTAAGCACCTTTTGAGTTTGTTCCTCATTTAACAAAGATGAGAGAATAATCGGTAAAGTATTATACGGGCCAAGAAAAGCATACTTCAAATGAGAGGGAAGTAGCTTGAGCTCGGGTTTTTGGAGGCTCAATAATTGAAGTCTTAGCGGGAGGAGTGGTTCTTTTATCAAGATCAAGAGATAATTTTTTTTGGCTCATAAGAATACGAACCCGACCAAAAGAGAATTAGTGCCTCAATATACCCCTCCATGTTATCCGCCTCAAAATTCACCAAAATAGCCAAAAGTGTTTCGTCAAAGTGCTCCTCCTCTAACTTATGCTCCACCACTTCATCTACCACATTGAAAGAATCAATGACCGAAATGCTCTCATAAGCACTAGGAAATTTTAACCCCTTGCTAGCTTAGAAAGTTACCTCTTCATCATTGACCCGAAATTTTATTTCATTCTTTTCCGAGTCTATTAGAGCTCTCCCGGTGGAAAGAAATGGTCTTCCAAGATAATTGGGACTTCTTTGTCAACCGCACAATCAAGGATGACAAAATCCGCGACAATAAGAATCCCCCCACTGCGGGACGTCATCAACAACCCCTACCGGTCTTTTGATGGTTCTATCAGCCATTTGGAGACGGATGCTCGTTGGTCTAGGTGTTCCCAAACCGGATTGTTTATAGATGGCTAGTGGCATCAAATTAATGCTAGCTCCATTATCACATAAAGCACGAGCAAAATCATGGTGACCGATGGTGCAAGGGATAGTGAAAGCCCCAGGTGTTACACCTCTCATTTTCATACGATGAGTTTCGCCAAATGCTAATTGTTCTAGCCTTGGGAAGTAGGATAAATATTTTTTTGAGGTCATGGGGATAGATATGTCCATCTTGAGTATATAATGGAGTAAAACCATGTTTAGTAAGCCTCCGGAAGGTTTAAGACTCGTCAGATCATCGGAGTTAAGTTTCAGTGGAAGTTTGGTAGAATGTCACATTCTGGCGCACTTTGTGGCACAACATGCGAGTAGCAAAACGCGCTTTGTGGACACGCAATTGCGCAGCAAAGTGTGCCAGTGAAATTTGGTGATGTTGCGAAGTCTGTGACACAACAAACGCCTAGCAAAGCACGCTTTGCGTCTAGCAAAGCTTGCCGCATGTTGTGTCAGTCCAGAATTTTTTGGACCACTATAAATAGACCAAATTCGACCCCAACTCATTATTTGACCATTTTTGGACATAGAAACCTCTAGAAACTCTCTTAACAACTCTTCTTATGAGCTAAGACCAAAAATCAAGAGCAAATCCAAGAGAGATCAAAGATCGAACACCAAGAATCAAGAGACTCAAGTGCAAAGAGGCTCACTAGGGTTAGTGGAAGACAAGAAAATCCTTTGATATTAGAGTTGGGGGTTTTTCTCAAGCAAAGTATCTTCATCCAAAGATCATTTCTATACTATCTAAGGTAAGTTTATGGTATTTTCATGTTGTTTAAGATATTGAGAAGTTGAAACACTTGGATTGTAGAAGAATATAGAAAATGGGTCATAAATGTGGGAATAGTATCATTGTTGAGCCATAGCTTGGATTGAGTCATGGCTATTGATATGTTGTGATTGTAAGTATGTTATGAATGACATTTAGAACATGGGATAAGTATTATATGTGAGAAAACATAATAGTGAACTATGACCATGATGATGGAGAAATTGAAGTGAAATTGTGAAATGTGGATAATGTAGATGAATGATGATTGTTGCCTATAATATTGTGATTGTTGTTGTGAATGTTTGGGAGTTGATATAGAATACGGAGGAAGTTGTATAAACAAAGGAAATGCTGCCCAATTTTCTCTAGCATTAGTAAGCACGTTCGTATAATCGATTAGCTAATGTTAATGCGAATTCTCTTGAAGGTAGAAACGTGGGCATTGAAGCAAAACGAGCAAGCGATAGAATAGTTAAACGAAAAAGGTATGTGAGGCTAGTCCTTTCTTTCTAAGGCATGAATTTTATGGCATGAATTTTCTCCTTCTTCATGAATTTCCTATCTTCAAGAAAACTACGAGTCCTTGTTCATGAATAGCTATATGAGACAAGAGATACACGATGAGTACGATAATGATGATGATAAGCTTAAGTCTAAAGATTCTAGAGTCCAGGATATGATATTCCTTTAAAGCTAATGATACTATTTATAATCTGTTAATGTTGATCATTATACACACTCACCTTATGCTAGTTCCTTCAAGGTGAGGCAGAATGCTTATGAATGCTCCATAATGAAATCGGAGGTCCACGACCTTATGTCACCCCGATAAAGTATAGTTGTCCTTGAGTCTTCCATGCATTATGATGAGTTATGATAAGTATATTATGATGAGTATATTATGATGAGCATATTATGATGACCGCCTTATGATGAGCGGGCGATGATATTACACGGCGCCTATAGGCGGTAGTCACCGCCAAGACGGAACAGACGTATACACCATGGCCGGATGGCATGGGCGGACACCACTAGTGGGCGGCATGAGATGGTACCTCGGACGCGGGAGGCACCGGACGCGGGCTAATGTTATTGATTATCACACCGTACCTATATGGTCGGGTAGCTTATATATTTATGCATGTATGATATGATGATGAGTATGAAAGTAAGCCAGCTTACGTTATTTCTTTTATGATTCAGTCAGTCACAGATTGCTCCTCATTTGATGCCTCCTCATTTCATTGATGTTTTATTATTATTTATGCCTTACATACTCAGTACAATATTCGTACTGACGTCCGTTTTCTTTGGATGTTGTGTTCATGCCCACAGGTAGACAGGGAGGTGATCCAGACTCATAGGAGCCATTAGCTGATTGAGAGCACTCTACTTTTCTGGAGGTGCCATTGATTATTCTTTTGGTATATATGTGTATATATTTTGGAAACGACGGGGTCCTGTCCCGTCCATATATCTAGTACTCTAGTAGAGGCTCGTAAATGCGCGGTGTGGGTAGTATGGTCTCACAGTCTTTCATGTATATGCATGTATATATTTTATTTTGATAGCTAACGGGATGATGTTTATAAAAGTAAATATATTTCGGATGATAATAGTTTCTATGATTATGAGCATATATTATGAATGAGAGCGGATGAATACTAGAATGAGAGGTGTTCGGTGGTTAGTCCGGATTCCGTCACAAAAGTGACGTATCGTAGCCGTTCGGTCTTAGGAAGTGTCTACAAGCCGTGTCTAGTAGAGTTTTATTTATGGTGTGTTGAGCGCCACACTAATAAACAAAAGGCTACGGGGCATTTAGGAAAAATGACCATCTTTCTCTTAAGAGATCATGCGATAGAGCCAAGTGTATAAGATTTAATCCTCCCTAATAAGTGTGCTATGATTTCGAAATGCCTTTGAAAAAAAAGCTAAGAAAGTCGGAAGGGCAAAATTACGATGAAAAGGCGGGTAGAAAGAGAGCCGCCAATGAATGTAGATGAGGGTGAATCACATAACGCGGCTCCATCTAATGCTTCTTCCACCTCTCCTATTACAGAAGAACGAGAAGGGGGTTCAGCTCCAGCTCCTATGCCTCCAGTTCCTCCACTGGCTACTTCGGGTCAACAAGTGACCAAAGCTATTCACTTATTGACACAATTGGTTGCCGCCCAGGCACAACGGTAAAATATGGGCCCAAGTGATCAATCAGCTAGTACCAAAGCCCATGATTTTATGAGTTTGAATCCTCCGAAATTCTTTGGGTCAAATCCGAATGAAGATCTGCAAGGCTTTATTGATGAAATGTTGAGAACATTGCGGATTATTCATGCCTCCAAGATTGAATCCATGGAGTTGGCAACTTATAGACTCCGGGATGTGGCGGTATTATGGTATAATAATTGGATAGCATCGACAAAAGAGAATACGCCTCCTCCCGTTTGGCAAGAATTCATAGATGCCTTCATTCGCCATTATTTACCACCCGAGGTCCGTCGAGCTAGAGCGGATAGATTCCTAAATTTGAAACAAGGAAACATGAGCGCCCGAGAGTATCGCCTTTAATTGAATTCCTTGGCTAGATATGCCCCGATTATGGTGGCCGACATGGGAGATCGGGTACATAGATTCGTGAGTGGCTTAGGGTCACATTTGTTTAAAGATTGTTTGACGGCTTCATTGCAAGATGGGATGGATATTTCCTGCATTCAAGCCCATGCCCAAAATCTAAAAGGACAATAACCTCCGCAAAGGGGTGATCGTGATGTTAATAGAGAGCAAAGTAAAAGGGCCAGATCTATGGGCGCAGGCAGTGATTATAGAGGGGTATCAAGGCAGACACATTCTAGACACTCAGGCCAGTCGGTGACTAGTGCATCTCCACGATTTGCAGGTAGGAGATTTGATTGCTCCTTTCGTTCAGGACAAGGTCAGAGTTCGAGGGCCTCAGGTTCACAGTTTGGGGGAGATTATAGTTAGAGGAGACCTCCGATGCGCGATGCGGCGGTCGGTAGATTACATTCGGACGGTGTCGCCGGGGTTCGGATGCTTGCCATACCTGTGGCTAGGTTAGGCACATGATGAGAGACTGCCGTCGATGAGCGGTAGAGTTGGGGTCTAGCCCACAGATCAGCGGCTGGTTCTTCTTCGGTGCGCCGGTGGGGGCGACTCCCCGTATTCCGCGACCGAGGTAGAGGCTGAGGGGGAGCATCTACTTTAGGTGCCACTCAGCCCCGCATATATGTTTTTGCCAGACGACAGGATCTTGAGTCCTCTCCAGATGTGGTTACAGGTACATTATTCGTATTTTCCTATGATGTGTATGCATTGAGAGATCCGAGTTCTGCCTTATCTTATATTACTCCGTATGTTGCTGGTCGTATTGGGGTGAAACCCGAGCCAATTATACCTTTTGAGGTATCTACTCCGGTTGGTGATCCCGTGATAGCAAGACAGGTGTATAAAGATTGTGTAATTGTGATATGTGATCGCTAGACTAAGGCTAATTTAGTTGAGCTGGAAATGTTAGATTTCGATGTGATCATGGGTATGGATTGGTTAGCTTCATGTTAATCTAATGTTGATTGTCGAATGAAAGTAGTTCGATTCAATTTCTGGGAGAACCCGTGCTTTAATGGAAGGGTAATACAGCATCTCCAAGAGGTAGGTTTATTTCCTACCTTAAGGTAAGAAAGATGATATCTAAGGGCTATATTTATCACTTAGTCCGAGTCCATGACACCGAAGCAAAGTCGCCAAATTTTCCAATCCGTTCGGTAGTGAATGAATTTTCGGATGTATTTTCGGATGAACTTCTAGGCCTTATCGGAAAAGAGAAATTGATTTCGCTATTAATGTGTTGTCGGACACCAAGCCTATTTCGATTCCTTCTTATTGAATGGCTCCGGAAGAATTGAAAGAGCTAAAGGCACAGTTGAAAGATTTGCTAGAGAAGGGGTTTATTAGACCCAGTTCATCACCATGGGGAGCACCAGTCTTATTTGTGAGAAAGAAGAATGGCTCCCTACGAATGTGCGTTGATTATAGACAGTTGAACAAGGTGACGATAAAGAATAAGTATTTGCTTCCAAGAATCGATGATTTGTTCGATCAGCTGCAGGGTGCCAAATGGTTTTTCAAGATTGACCTAAGATCAGGATATCATCAAGTGAGAGTTAGAGAAGAAGATATTCCCAAAACAGCTTTCAGAACGAGATATGGCCATTACGAATTTCGGGTGATGTCATTTGGGCTAACTAATGCCCCAGCAGTGTTCATGAATTTGATGAATAATGTATTCAGGCCTCTCTTGGATTTATTCATAATAGTATTCATCGACGACATTCTGGTGTACTCTCTCACGAAATCAGAACATGTAGACCATTTACGTATTGCTCTCGGAATTCTTTGAACTCGGGAATTGTATGCAAAATTTTCAAAGTGCGAGTTTTGGGAATTCGTAACATTTTTAGGTCATGTTATTTCGGATGATGGCATTCGAGTTGATACGCGAAAATTGAAGCCGTGAAGACTTGGCCAAGGCCTACGACGCCTACGAGAAGTCCGTAGTTTTCTGGGATTGGGCTGGTTATTACGAAAGGTTCGTAGAGGGATTTTCATCTATTTCAGCCCCATTGACGAAGCTAACCCAGAAGTCAGCTAAATTTCAGTGGAATGATGCTTGTGAGCGTAGCTTTTAGGAATTGAAAGATAGGTTAACTTCAGCTCCAGTCTTAACACTCCCAGAAGGGCAAGATGGCTATGTTGTATACTGTGATGCTTCCGGTGTTGGGTTAGAATGTGTGTTAATGCAGCACGGTAAAGTCATCGCTTATACTTCGAGACAGCTGCGAAAACATGAAAAGAACTACCCAACTCATGATCTCGAATTGGCTGCAGTTATACATGCATTAAAAATGTAGAGACATTACTTGTATGGTGTGCATGTTGATATCTATACAGATCACAAGAGTCTTTAGTACATTTTCAAACAGAAGGAGTTGAATCTGCGGCAGAGGCGGTGGCTAGAATTATTGAAAGATTATGATGTGAGTATTTTATACCACCCCGGAAAGGCAAATATAGTAACGGATGCACTTAGCCGCCGATCAATGGGCAACCTATGTGAAGTTCCTTCGGAGAAGAAAGAATTGATTCATGAGCTCCACCAACTAGCTAATCTTGGAATACGTCTAATTGATTCAGGTGGTGCAGGAGTTAGTGTTAATAATCCCACAGTTTTGTCCTTGAACATGGAAGTAAAAGAGCGCCAATATGAATATCCTCAGTTGAGCCATTATAGAGACACATTTCATGAAAAAGAGAAGTCTCCATTTGAAACTTCTATAGATGGAATTCTTAGATACCGAGGCAGGCTATGTGTTTCGAATGTTGCAGAATTACATCGTCGAATTCTAGAAGAAGCTCATTAATCTCGGTATTCTATTCATCCAGGAGCAACAAAGATGTGCCATGATCTCAGGTTGATATATTGGTGGGATGGCATGAAGAAAGACATAGCAGGATTTGTAGATCAATGTCCAAATTGCCGGCAAGTGAAAATCAAACATCAAAAGCCAGGAGGATTATTGCAAGAAATGGAGATTCCTGTTTGGAAATGGGAAGTGATCAACATGAATTTTATCGTAGGGTTGCCCCGTTCCCGAGGCAAGTATGATTTCATATGGGTGATCGTGGACAGACTCAAGAAAGCAGCTCATTTTCTTCCTGTTAGAACCACATATTCAGCAGAAGATTATGCAAGTTTGTATCTCAAGGAGATTGTGAGGCTCCATGGTATTCCGATATCCATTATCACAGACAGAGGAGCACAATTTACAATCAAGTTCTGGAAATATTTCCAAGAAGGCTTAGGTACTCAAGTAAAGCTCAGCACGACATTTTATCCGCAAATTGATGGATAAGCCGAAGGCACCATTCAAACCTTGGAGGATATGCTAAGGGCATGTGTTTTAGATTTTGGTAGTAGTTGGGATGACCACTTACCTCTAATTGAGTTTGCATATAATAATAGCTACCATTTCAGTATTCAAATAGCTCCGTATGAAGCTTTATATGGAAGGAAGTGCAGGTCTCCAATTGGATGGTTTGAAATAGGAGAAGTACAGCTAATAGGCCCTGAGTTGATCCAACAAGCAGTAGAAAAAGTTAAGGTTATCCGAGACCGACTATTGACAGCCCAAAGTCGGCAGAAATCTTATGCGGACAACCGTCGGCGAGACTTAGAATTCCAAGTTGATGATTGGGTATTCTTAAAGGTATCACCGATGAAAGGCGTGATGAGATTTGGTAAGAAGGGAAAGTTAAGTCCTCGATACATTGGACCTTATAAGATTGTCCGCAAGATAGGCCAAGTAGCTTATGAACTAGACTTACCTCCAGAACTTGAATCGATCCATCCGATCTTCCATGTATCAATGCTCCATAAGTGTGTCGGAGATCCTACTAGAATCGTGCCGGTAGATGATGTTCAAGTGACGGAAAGGTTGACCTATGAGGAGGTACCCATTGCCATACTAGATAGGCAAGTACGGAAACTTAGAAACAAAGAGGTAGCCTCAGTCAAGGTCTTATGGCGGAACATTAATCGAGAAGAAATGACCTTCGAAGCGGAAGAAAACATGAAGTCCAAGTAACCGCACTTATTTTAACCCCCGAAAGAGATCCAAGATGAGATATCAACATTTTGAGGTATGTAATGCTTCTCTTTATGATGTTGTGGTCGTGTGTGGCCTTTATTGTTGTCGTTGTTGTGGCCCTGTGAGGCATTATGTATTTTGGGTCGTTATGACAAGATGATAGTGGCATATTTACAAGGAAAACTCTGGCGAAATTTTTATAAGATTTCTAAGAGTCTAACATTCGAGGACGAATGTTTCCAAAGGGGGGAAGGATGTTACACCTCTCATTTTCATATGATGAGTTTCGCCAAATGCTAATTGTCCTAGCCTTAGGAAGAAGGACAAATATTTTTTGGAGGTCATGGGGATAGATATGTCCATCTTGAGTATATAATGGAGTAAAACCATGTTTAGTAAGCCTCGGGAAGGTTTAAGACTAGTCGGATCATCGGAGTTAAGTTTCGGTGGAAGTTTGGTAGAATGTCACATTCTGGCGCACTTTGTGGCACAACACGCGAGCGAAAGCGCGCTTTGCGGCCACACGATTGTGCACGACAAAGTGTGCCGGAAATTTGGTGATGTTGCGAAGTCTGCGACACAACATGCTGCTAGCAAAGCACGCTTTGCGTCTAGCAAAGCTTGCCGTATGTTGTGTTGGTCCAGAATTTTCTGGACCACTATAAATAGACCAAATTTGACCCCAACTCATTATTTGACCATTTTTGGACATAGAAACCTCTAGAAACTCTCTTAACAACTCTTCTTATGAGCTAAGACCAAAAATCAAGAGAGATCTCGAAGTGCAAAGACTCGGTGCTACTCGCTGGGTTAGTAGAAGTCAAGAAAATCCTTTGGTATTGGAGTTGGGGTTTTTCTCAAGTAAAGTATCTTCATCCAAAGATCATTCCTACACTATCTAAGGTAAGTTTATGGTATTTTCATGTTGTTTAAGGTATTGAGAAGTTGAAACCCTTGGATTGTAGAAGAATATAGAAAATGGGTCATAAATGTGGGAATAGTGTCATTTTTGAGCCATAGCTTGGATTGAGTCATGACTATTGATATGTTGTGATTGTAAGTATGTTATGAATGACATTTAGAACATGGGATAAGTATTATATGTGAGAAAACATAATAGTGAACTATGACCATGATGATGGAGAAATTGAAGTGAAATTATGAAATGTGGATAATGTAGATGAATGATGATTGTTGCCTATAATATTGTGATTGTTGTTGTGAATGTTTGGGAGTTGATATGGAATACGGAGGAAGTTGTATAAACAAAGGAAATGCTGCCTAATTTTCTCTAGCATTAGCAAGCACGTTCGTATAATCGATTAGCTAATGTTAATGCGAATTCTCTTGAAGGTAAAAACGTGAGCATTGAAGGAAAACGAGCAAGCGATAGAATAGTTAAATGAAAAAGGTATGTGAGGCTAGTCCTTTCTTTCTAAGGCATGAATCTTATGGCATGAATTTCCTCCTTCTTCATGAATTTCCTATCTTCAAGAAAACTACGAGTCCTTGTTCATGAATAGCTATATGAGACAAGAGATACACGATGAGTACGATAATGATGATGATAAGCTTAAGTCTAAAGATTCTAGAGTCCAGGATATGATATTCCTTTAAAGCTAATAATACTATTTATAATCTGTTGTTGTTGATTATTATATACACTCACCTTATGCTAGTTCCTTCAAAGTGAGGCAGAATGCTTATGAATGCTCCATAATGAAATCGGAGGTCCACGACCTTATGTCACCCCGATAAAGTATGATTATCTATGAGTCTCTATGCATGCATTATGATGAGTTATGATAAGTATATTATGATGAGTATATTATGATGAGCACATTATGATGACCATATTATGATGAGCATATGATGATATTACACGGCGCCTATATGGCCGGGCAGTCATCGCCAAGACGGGCAGCTATACACCATGGCCGGATAAGCGACGCCACTAGCTGGGCGGCATGAGATGGTACCTCGGACGCGAGGCACGGACGCGAGCAATGTTATTGATTATCATACGTACCTATATGGTCGGCACTTATATATTTATGCATATATGATATGATGATGAGTATGAAAGTAAGCAAGCCACTTGCGTTATTTCTTTTATGATTCGATCGACACAGATTGCTCCTCATTTGACGCATTCTCATTTCATTGATGTTTCATTATTATTTATGCCTTACATACTCGGTCACAATATTCGTAGTGACGTCCGTTTTCTTTGATGCGTGTTCATGCCCACGAGTAGACAGGGAGGTGATCCGGACTCATAGGAGCCATTAGTCCGACGAGAGCACTCCACTTTTTCGGAGGTGCCATTGATTATTCTTTTGGTATATATGTGTGTATATTTTGGGAACGACGGGGTCCTGTCCCGTCCATATGTCTAGTACTCTAGTAGAGGCTCGTAGATGTGCGGTGTGGGTAGTATGGTCTCACATTCTTTCATGTATATGCATGTATATATTTTATTTTGATAGCTAACGGGCTTATGTTTATAAAAGTAAATATGTTTCAGATGATAATAGTTTCTATGATTATGAGCATATATTATGAATGAGAGCAGATGAGTAACAGAATGAGCTGTGTTCGGTGGTTAGCCCTGGATGCCTGTCATGGCCCGTAGAGGGGTCGTGACACCGGGATCTCCCTTCTTCTCAACCTTTGATGATGAAATAATAGCGCTCACATGGTGAGTGACTCCCACCGTATCATGCTTGATTGGTGTTTTCTTCGTCAACAAGTCCTTCAAGTATTTAGCAAATCCCGATATTTTTTTGAATGCATCAAGAAATGGGATATTCATTGACAACCCTTTCAATTGGTCGATGAAGCGTTGGCACTTGGCATCCTCTGTTCTTTTCATCAATCTTTGTGGGAACGGGGGAGGATATTTATATGTTTGAGTAAAGGGTTTAATTGCCCCCGTGACCTTGCTCTTTTGAGTTCTACCCCTGTTAGTTATTTCAACACTTGGTACCTCATCACCCTCGGGAACAATACGGTGTGCCTCCTTCTCTTTCTCAACAATAATAGGCACTTTAATTGGTGCCTCCCAGTCTTCTTCAATTTCTTCCTCAATAACCTTATCAACAATCGGCTTGACAATGATAGGTTCAACCACCCTCTCATTCACCGCATTAAGGATCTTACCACTTCTAGTAGAAATATCTTTGCATGAGGCAATAAGATCACCTCTACTACCCCTTGGGTTCAGAGTTGTGTCGCTAGGAAGGCCCCCTCTTTGTGGTGGATATTTCTCATGAGAAAGATCTCGCATTTGTGACTCCAGTTTTTGAATCGAAGCGTGTGAGAGCCTACCACTTCGGTCAAATTTTCCATCTTCTTGTCACTCTTATTTTGGTTGTCCAAGATCTTTTCAAGCATAGATTCCATTCGAGAGGTCCCGATCATTGGAAGGACCCTCTCGCCAATTTTGAGAGTTAGAAGAACGTACAAGGAATATAGGCATTGGAATTCTGATTACCATAATTGTTGTTGTTGTAATCCCTCCTGTCCGAACCACCATATTCATTTTGGCCATATTGATTGCTTTGTTGTTGGGGTCTCCATTGCTTTTGATAACCCCCTTGAGAGTTATCGATATAATTTGCATCATCACGTTGTGGCTGCCCCTCTAGATAAATTTCCTCCGAGACTTGGTACATTCCGGGAGCATGAGATGGCATCTCTTCAACAACATTCACACTCTTAGCTTCTTTCTCCGCAAGCCTCTTTGACAGCAAATCCACGGTGGTTTGCAATTGAGCAAAAGCATGATCTCGCTCATGATTTTCTTTGGCCGGTGCGACAAATGGGTGGGACTACCGTACGACAAGATTTCACTATCATTCGAGTGCCAAGCTTGATTGTGGGTGCGAGCTTATCGAGCAACCTGGTGATGTTAACAAATGATTTGTCCAAAGATCCCCTAGCCGGCAGATTGACAAGAATATGATTCATTGTATCTAACCCCTTGTAGAACTTCTTGGTGAGAATAGCATCCGAAAACTCGTGAGTTAAGTAGATCGAGCTAGATAGTACTTGAAATGCTCCCATGCCGAATATAATTGTTCCCGGAGCCGTTTCGAACTCAAAGATCTTATCTCAAAGTTTTTTTGCCGGT
>NC_081347.1:65067970-65096417 GCF_029784015.1 Lycium ferocissimum
TTTTTTTTCAAGAATATTATTGTGGAGTATCCTGCTTGGCTTAACACCTAGATAGCCCCTTAAATTCTAGATATTTTGTAAAGATGTACACGCAAACTTAATTAAATGCACTTACGTAATAATTGAAAACAAAAGCGTATCTTTAAACACTCATTTACATAAAGGTAAGTATGTGAAATTCAATTGCTTATGATGTGTTGAGTGAACCAATTATTGAATGACACATGTAATTTTTAAAAAAGTTTATAAAAATATAACTAAATTATATATTGAAAAGTACTTACGTAGAAGAAATATAATAAGGAAAAAGAAAAAAATAACTCCTCCCACCCACTAACCCTTCACACCCCCGACCCCCGGCCTCCCCACCCCATACCAATTGTCCATCTTCTTCCCAAAAAAACCCGGCCCTTCAAAATAATCACTCAATTTGGTCATATGAGTTAAAAAAACTTTGCTTAGAATAAGACCTCACCTTCAGACTTTCTCCCAGTTTTGACGCCATAAACCACCGCCAAGAATACCCATTTCTTGAGTACAAGATTTATTGTTTAGAAATATCCATTTGTTGGGTTTAATGCTTCATTTTCACAGTAAGCACATTAGAAACATCAAAAGACTTATTTGTATAATTGTATCTTATTGGGTTTTCTTCTACTAAAATTATATTTTCTGGTGATATAGTAATAACTTAATTACCATAAAAAGGTCATCGTAGCTATGGAGAACATGAAGCTAATGGTGAAGAAGAAGAATATGAGGCTATCAGTGAAGGAGTTACGAGACCCACATGAAATTATTTTTGGAAATGTAAAAAGTCAATTACATATGTAAAGTAATTTGAGTAGAAAAGAGAAAGCATAATTTGAGTTATTCAATCGCTCAGGTGCGTGCAAAACATGCATTTGCCATGTCATCGTGAGATGCCTATAAGATACACTTTTGCCAACTTTAAGGGTTCATTTGGTTACTGACAAAGTTTGAATGTCTATCTTACAAAACGCGCTGTTTTAATACCTATCTGCGATTAAGCCATCCAAATTTCGCTTGAATTAATTAGTAAAAAGAAATTGAAATTCACATTTATCATTTGAGAAGGGAAGTGTTAGGATTTGTTTTGAATTTTCTATATTATTTTGATTCTGTCATAATTGTGTTTTACTTTGAAAAGATTTTTCTTGATGAAAAAGATTTCACCATATATATATATATATAATTACATATGAGGCAGGGGAAGGAGAAATGGAGGAGTGAATGCAATGGTGTGATTTTGAACCCCTCACCAATAAAAGCGAACGTTCGCAGCTCAACCAACCGAAATTTTTAGATCCCTAAACTCTACCATATATATCATTTTATTGGGAGTGAAGTTTTGTACTTCTACAAAAATATTATCCTTTCTTCTCATATCAATATATTATGCCTCTTTTAGTATAATTCTGTTTTTACTTTCTAATTTATCGTCTATGGTTTGCAATTATTAGCTTCTAAATAAAGCCTGAATATTTCGGTGTCAACAAGTGGTATCAGAGTTAGTGGTTTGAAGAGGTTCAACACGGTTTCAAATCAAGCTACAACCAGTTTCACATTATAAATATTTTATTCGGAGTATTACAAGTGGAGATGAATAATCAGCTATATTTCAACAGTCATGCTGCTACATGTTTAACCCAAAAAAATAAAAATTAACCTTATTTTTCACCAGGGCAAGCAGCAGTGATCAAGATTGTATTAAAAAGGAGAATCAAGATTATTTTGCCGTAAAAATCAAAGTAGAGAGATTTAATAGATTTTGTCCTGAATTTAATACATTATTTAGATTTTACCATAAAAGATGTTTTACATCGAAAATATTTTCTTGGTTAAAAAGGACTCTACCATATCTATCATTTTCTTGCAAGAGAAGTTTTGGACTCATACAAATAGAAGATCTTTTCTTTTCATACAGAAATATTATTAACGAATCCACAATGTGTTCATAAAAAAGTCTCTTGTTTAGGAGGAAATTATTCTTTTAATAAGATTTTATGCTTTATTTTAGTTTTAATATGTAGATCAATTGATCAAACCATATCAATATATTATGCTCTTTTAGTGTAATTCTTTTTTTGTTTCTGATTTATCATCAAATATTTGCAATTATTAGCTTCCGCATAACATTAGATTATTTCGATCCCAACAAAAAGGAAGGGGGGAAAAAATAGAACCACCTTGTTTGACTGTTGCTCAAAATCCATCCGTGTGAATAGATAGATATCATTTAATTTCTTTTATCTAGAAATCTTAAAATACTCTGGAGATAATACATTTTTTAGGAAATCAAGCTGCCCAATATGTAACTTTCCCTAAAATAAATTGGCACGTGTATGGTTTTATATATAATGAATGTAATCAAAATTGTTTTTCTCTTGCTTTAAATGTTCAACTGTTATGTTGCCTACCAATATTTAACACACTGCTTTTTGTAACATATTCCAACATCACTTTGCTAACTGTTACACTTGGGAGTTGTGTTTGAAGTTCTAGAGTTTGCTTCATGATTTAACCGAGTTTATTCTTTAATTGAACGTGCAAGTTTGGAAAATTGCCTTCAAATATCACTTTTGTTTCTTTTTGCCAGACAATAAAGCTCACTTAACTATCACTATATTCATCAAAATGTATTAAACACCTCAAAAACATCATTCTCTCCGAGTTGACATGCCATGTCATTGAAGTCAATTGTTTGGATGATATACATATTTAACTCATCAAACTCATTTGACCAAATTCATATTTTATACTCAATCAACTATGACTCGATTAAAAAGCGGCAATTGAATCAAACCATACTTTCTATAAGACCCTTTTCAAATCTAAGATTCTTTTATCTCAGTTCAAATACAGTATCTTTCAATTTAAATTATAATTGAAGTAGTTTTATCTTTCTATTCAAATTCAAATATTTTTAAATATCATTTTTTCCCCAAAACCCTCTAACCTGTTTAATCTGATAGATATTTGTTAAAATGATTGTTGAAATTACACACAAAATTTGGCAGTTTTTCTTCCATTGCATTGAAAAAAACAATCTTTTACTATACTTACTGTAGCCTATAGTTTCAAATAAAAATAAATAAAAAATAAAAAAAGAAGAAGAAGAGATAAACACATAAGTATATACATCTCCTATCGCATTGGAACAAAAACTCTTATACTAATAATTACTGTACACTTGGAAACGAAAGAATAAGAAACAAAATAACTATCTGGTAAAAAAAATTTATATCTAATTAAAATTTAGGTTAAAAAGAAACGGGTCAGTGAATTTGAATTTCAAAAGTGAGTGGGTTTATTTTTTAAGCTAAATAATAGATGTGGCCAATCATAATAAGCCACGTGACTTTTTAAATTGAAAAAAAAAGGATCATATTTGATGAGGTATAAAACATGAGTTCGGTTAAATGGATTTGATGTTAAATAGGTCTATTATTAAGAAAATGAGCTTTAACGACATGGCATGTCAACTAGGAGAGAGGAGGGTTTTTGAGGTGTCTAGTATATTTTGAGAACAATATAGTGATAGTTGAGTGACTATATGTTGTCCTAAAAGAAACAAAAATGATATTTGGAGGCAATTACCTAAACTTGGATGATCATCCAGGGAACTAACTCTGATATGACCACAACTCTGTGTTACCGATGTGAATGTAGAGAAAGTAATGTTTAAATTTATGCACATTACTTTCGACGGACTTTTCGTCCGATTCGAGTAAACCTTCGCCACGCCTCTATTTATGAATTTAGCTTCTTCCTCTTAACAGAATTTGTAACTTTCATTAGCAGATTTATTTTCTGTGCTTTCCCTGCTCAACCTAGAAGTTACGAAGAAAGTATATATAGCACCTTGTTTTAATAAGGATGTTCCTTTTTGTCCACATTCTACCGGGGATGTTTAAACCACAAAAATCAAAGGTATGTTGGTAGTACTTTTGATCTAAAATTAAATGAAATGGAGGGAATACAAGTATGATTTCATCTAATTTGAGTGCGTTGATATATTATGCATAGAAAAGAGATGAATATATTCACCAGATTTGCTTAGCGAGATAAATTCACAATGCATGTAAACATTTCTAGTTGAATCGTCACATAAATTGTGTCTTTTTAGGAAGTAGCTATCTGAGTTGTTTCTTGATAACATTTTAACGCTGATAAGAGCATGTTTCATAATAAATAAGCCATTTCTTGAATCCGCGACTTTTGGACAAAAAAAAAAAAAAAGTTGATAAGATATGAATACCAAACTAACACAAATAAAAAAAACAAAAAAAAAAAAATATATATAACATAAAGTTTACATAAAATTTAAAAAGAAAGAAAGGAGAATTTTAAAATTTGTACACGCACTAATTTAATTTAGTGTGTGAAAGGACCAAAAGACTTGTAAAAATAAGAAGGTATGTTGGTAGATTTTTGATCTAAAATTAAATGAAATATTTTCACGCACAAAATTCGTGCGTGAATGAGCCCAACAAAAGTCGTGCGTCAATTAGTATATTTTTATATTGGTTCAAGTCTACATGGATATGTAACCACATCTGCAATGTGATAACAAGCTATATAAGTGTCAAATGGTCCCTTTCCTTTACTTCTTCAAATCCAAGCTAGTCAACTTCAATATCCACCTAATTCACAAGCCTGCATTTTTTCCTAACCACATCAACCTCCAACTCTTATATTAATATATATTGTGGAGGCGAATTTAGGATTTAAGTTTGCTGAGTTTAATTTTTAAAGTTCTTCATATTGAATTCATTATATATTTAAATTATGGATTCATATTTATTACTATTTGTTATAATTTTAGTTAATTTTTACACATAAAATTGCTCTCTATGGTAAGTATTGGGTTCAGATGAATTTGGTATCTGCTATCCGCCTAGGCATATTATTTTTTTTGGTACGTCGCCTCGGCATATATACATATACAAATTCAATACATATTTAATTATGTCATCACGTAAGTATTATACCTAATGTTAAAGCGAGAGATTTACTTGTAATTGTTGTATTTATCATAATTAATGAAGATTAAAGATAATGATGACACGCGATTCAATCAAGTTAATTTTGAATGTTGATTGATGTATAAAAATAATTAAGAAAATTAAGCATGCATGGAGATGGTGATAAGATATGAATACGTTACCGCTGAATTCCAAGATTTCAACCTTGATCCTTAAATTAATAGCTTTATAAGCATTTTAATTCGTCGAAGCTACCGAACACAACAACTAAAATGATCCAAGTTGTGGTTAAGAAAATTAACATGGACGATGTCATCGTAAAAGTCTTTCGTGGAATGCTTATCATCATATATAGTAATCGAGAACAATTAAATATATAATAATTTCAACTCCCTCCGTCTCATTTTATGTGATGCATTTTTTTTTGACATAAAATTTAAAAAAGAAAGAAAGGAGAATTTTTAAAATTTGTACTCTAAAACAAGTGTTCTTATGCATATTTGTGTAGTTACAAATAATCTCATTAAAGATAAAATAAAAAGTTTAAAATTAAATTGTTTATAGATATAGAAGAAATTATCGTTCTTTTGCTATATACCATAAAATTTATTGTTTGTAGCATGTTATCACATTGAAGATGTGGTTACATATCCGTGTAGACTTGAACCAATAAACAATAAGGATGTTCCTTTTTGTCCACATTCTACCGGGGATGTTTAAACCACAAAAATCAAAGGTATGTTGGTAGTACTTTTGATCTAAAATTAAATGAAATGGAGGGAATACAAGTATGATTTCATCTAATTTGAGTGCGTTGATATATTATGCATAGAAAAGAGATGAATATATTCACCAGATTTGCTTAGCGAGATAAATTCACAATGCATGTAAACATTTCTAGTTGAATCGTCACATAAATTGTGTCTTTTAGGAAGTAGCTATCTGAGTTGTTTCTTGATAACATTTTAACGCTGATAAGAGCATGTTTCATAATAAATAAGCCATTTCTTGAATCCGCGACTTTTGTAGGACAAAAAAAAAAAAAGTTGAACCAAACTAACACAAATAAAAAAAACAAAAAAAAAAACATAAGTACGTTTCACGCACTAATTTAGTGTGTGAAAGGACCAAACTGTAAAAATAAGAGTTTGGCCTTTCACGCACAAAATTCGTGCGTGAATGAGCCCAACAAAAGTCGTGCGTCAATTAGTATATTTTTATATTGGTTCAAGTCTACATGGATATGTAACCACATCTGCAATGTGATAACAAGCTATATAAGTGTCAAATGGTCCCTTTCCTTTACTTCTTCAAATCCAAGTCAACTTCAATATCCACCTAATTCACAAGCCTGCATTTTTTCCTAACCACATCAACCTCCAACTCTTATATTAATATATATTGTGGAGGCGAATTTAGGATTTAAGTTTGCTGAGTTTAATTTTTAAAGTTCTTCATATTGAATTCATTATATATTTAAATTATGGATTCATATTTATTACTATTTGTTATAATTTTAGTTAATTTTTACACATAAAATTGCTCTCTATGTTAAGTATTGGGTTCAGATGAATTTGGTATCTACTATCCGCCTAGGCATATTATTTTTTTGGTACGTCGCCTCGGCATATATACATATACAAATTCAATACATATTTAATTATGTCATCACGTAAGTATTATACCTAATGTTAAAGCGAGAGATTTACTTGTAATTGTTGTATTTATCATAATTAATGAAGATTAAAGATAATGATGACACGCGATTCAATCAAGTTAATTTTGAATGTTGATTGATGTATAAAAATAATTAAGAAAATTAAGCATGCATGGAGATGGTGATAAGATATGAATACGTTACCGCATGAATTCCAAGATTTCAACCTTGATCCTTAAATTAATAGCTTTATAAGCATTTTAATTCGTCGAAGCTACTGAACACAACAACTAAAATGATCCAAGTTGTGGTTAAGAAAAATTAACATGGACGATGTCATCGTAAAAGTCTTTCGTGGAATGCTTATCATCATATATAGTAATCGAGAACAATTAAATATATAATAATTTCAACTCCCTCCGTCTCATTTTATGTGATGCATTTTTTCTGGACATAAAATTTAAAAAAGAAAGAAAGGAGAATTTTTAAAATTTGTACTCTAAAACAAGCCATGCATATTTGTGTAGTTACAAATAATCTCATTAAAGATAAAATAAAAAGTTTAAAATTAAATTGTTTATAGATATAGAAGAAATTATCGTTCTTTTGCTATATACCATAAAATTTATTGTTTGTAGCTTGTTATCACATTGAAGATGTGGTTACATATCCGTGTAGACTTGAACCAATAAACAATAAGGATGTTCCTTTTTGTCCACATTCTACCGGGGATGTTTAAACCACAAAAATCAAAGGTATGTTGGTAGTACTTTTGATCTAAAATTAAATGAAATGGAGGGAATACAAGTATGATTTCATCTAATTTGAGTGCGTTGATATATTATGCATAGAAAAGAGATGAATATATTCACCAGATTTGCTTAGCGAGATAAATTCACAATGCATGTAAACATTTCTAGTTGAATCGTCACATAAATTGTGTCTTTTAGGAAGTAGCTATCTGAGTTGTTTCTTGATAACATTTTAACGCTGATAAGAGCATGTTTCATAATAAATAAGCCATTTCTTGAATCCGCGACTTTTGTAGACAAAAAAAAAAAAAAAAAAAAAACTAACCAAACTAACACAAATAAAAAAAACAAAAAAAAAACATAAGTACGTTTCACGCACTAATTTAGTGTGTGAAAGGACCAAAAACTCGTAAAAATAAGAGTTTGGCCTTTCACGCACAAAATTCGTGCGTGAATGAGCCCAACAAAAGTCGTGCGTCAATTAGTATATTTTTATATTGGTTCAAGTCTACATGGATATGTAACCACATCTGCAATGTGATAACAAGCTATATAAGTGTCAAATGGTCCCTTTCCTTTACTTCTTCAAATCCAAGTCAACTTCAATATCCACCTAATTCACAAGCCTGCATTTTTTCCTAACCACATCAACCTCCAACTCTTATATTAATATATATTGTGGAGGCGAATTTAGGATTTAAGTTTTTGAGTTTAATTTTTAAAGTTCTTCATATTGAATTCATTATATATTTAAATTATGGATTCATATTTATTACTATTTGTTATAATTTTAGTTAATTTTTACACATAAAATTGCTCTCTATGTTAAGATTGGGTTCGGATTAATTTGGTATCTACTATCCGCCTAGGCATATTATTTTTTTGGTACGTTCATATATAATATACAAATTATACATATTTAATTATGTCATCACGTAAGTATTATACCTAATGTTATTTACTTGTAATATTTATCATAATTATGAAGATTAAAGATAATGATGACACGCGATTCAATAAAATAATTTTGAATGTTGATTGATGTATAAAAATAATTAAGAAAATTAAGTTAATTGATAAGATTACACCGCCGATTCCAAATTTCATTGATCCTTAAATTAATAGCTTTATAAGCATTTTAATTCATAAGCTACTGAACACAACAACTAAAATGATCCAAGTTGTGGTTAAGAAAAATTAACATACGACGATGTCATCGTAAAAGTCTTTCGTGGAATGCTTATCATCATATATAGTAATCGAGAACAATAAATATATAATAATTTCAACTCCTCCGTCTCATTTTATGTGATGCATATAAAATTTAAAAAAGAAAGAAAGGAGAATTTTTAAAATTTGTACTCTAAAACAAGCCATGCATATTTGTGTAGTTACAAATAATCTCATTAAAGATATATATTTAAATTAAATATAGATAATTATCAATACATAAAATTTATTGTTTGTATTGTTATCACATTGAAGATGTGGTTACATATCCGTATATTATTCCTAATGTTGTTTAAACCACAAAAATCAAAGAGTTGGTATTTTTGATCTAAAATGAAATGGAAATGTATGATATCTAATTTGAGTGCGTTGATATATTATGCATAGAAAAGAGATGAATAATTCAGATAATGATAAATTCACAATGCATGTAAACATTTCAATCAAATTAATTTCTGAATAACATTTTAACGTTGATAAGATGTTTCATAAAAATAATTAATCCGCGACTTTTGTAGAAACACAAATAAAAAAAACAAAAAAAAAACATAAGCACGCACTAATTTAGTGTGTGAAAGGAGATGGTGATAAGATATTAATATTTTTATATTGGTTCAAGTCTACATGGATATGTAACCACATCTGCAATGTGATAACAAGCTATATAAGTGTCAAATGGTCCCTTTCCTTTACTTCTTCAAATCCAAGATTTCAATAGCCACCTAATTCACAAGCCTGCATTTTTTCCTTCAACCTCCAACTCTTATATTAATATATATTGTAATAGCTTTAGGATTTAAGTTTGCTGAGTTTAATTTTTAAAGTTCTTCATATTGAATTCATATATTTAAATTATGGATTCATATTTATTACTATTTGTTATAATTTTAGTTAATTTTTACACATAAAATTTCTCTATGTTAAGTATCGTCAATGAATTTGGTATCTACTATCCGCCTAATATTATTTTTTTGTACGTCGTCATATATACATATACAAATTCAATACATATTTAATTATGTCATCACGTAAGTATTATACCTGTGGTTAAGAAAAATTAATGAAGATTAAAGATAATGATGACACGATTCAATCAAATTTTGAATGTAAATAAAAATAATTAAGAAAATCATGCATGGAGATGGTGATAAGATATGAATACGTTAATCGAGAATTCCAATTAAATATATAATAAGCATTTTAATTAAATCCGATCTTGTGGTTAAGAAAATTAACATTTTGTCATCGTAAAAGTCTTTCGTGGAATGCTTATCATCATATATAGTAATCGAGAACAATTAAATATATAATAATTTCAACTCCCTCCGTCTCATTTTATGTGATGCATTTTTTTTAAAAATTTATTAAAATTTAAAAAAGAAAGAAAGGAGAATTTTTAAAATTTGTACTCTAAAACAAGCCATGCATATTTGTGTAGTTACAAATAATCTCATTAAAGATAAAATAAAAAGTTTAAAATTAAATTGTTTATAGATATAGAAGAAATTATCGTTCTTTTGCTATATACCATAAAATTTATTGTTTGTAGCTTGTTATCACATTGAAGATGTGGTTACATATCCGTGTAGACTTGAACCAATAAACAATAAGGATGTTCCTTTTTGTCCACATTCTACCGGGGATGTTTAAACCACAAAAATCAAAGGTATGTTGGTAGTACTTTTGATCTAAAATTAAATGAAATGGAGGGAATACAAGTATGATTTCATCTAATTTGAGTGCGTTGATATATTATGCATAGAAAAGAGATGAATATATTCACCAGATTTGCTTAGCGAGATAAATTCACAATGCATGTAAACATTTCTAGTTGAATCGTCACATAAATTGTGTCTTTTAGGAAGTAGCTATCTGAGTTGTTTCTTGATAACATTTTAACGCTGATAAGAGCATGTTTCATAATAAATAAGCCATTTCTTGAATCCGCGACTTTTGTAGGACAAAAAAAAAAAAAAAATTGAACCAAACTAACACAAATAAAAAAAACAAAAAAAAAAATTTGTACATAAGACGTTTCATGCTAAATAATTTAGTGTGAAAGGACCAAATCGTAAAAATAAGAGTTTGGCCTTTCACGCACAAAATTGTGTGAATGAGCCCAACAAAAGTCGTGCGTCAATTAGTATATTTTTATATTGGTTCAAGTCTACATGGATATGTAACCACATCTGCAATGTGATAACAAGCTATATAAGTGTCAAATGGTCCCTTTCCTTTACTTCTTCAAATCCAAGCTAGTCAATCCACCTAATTCACAAGCCTGCATTTTTTCCTAACCACATCAACCTCCAACTCTTATATTAATATATATTGTGGAGGCGAATTTAGGATTTAAGTTTGCTGAGTTTAATTTTTAAAGTTCTTCATATTGAATTCATTATATATTTAAATTATGGATTCATATTTATTACTATTTGTTATAATTTTAGTTAATTTTTACACATAAAATTGCTCTCTATGTTAAGTATTGGGTTCAGATGAATTTAGTATCTACTATCCGCCTAGGCATATTATTTTTTTGGTACGTCGCCTCGGCATATATACATATACAAATTCAATACATATTTAATTATGTCATCACGTAAGTATTATACCTAATGTTAAAGCGAGAGATTTACTTGTAATTGTTGTATTTATCATAATTAATGAAGATTAAAGATAATGATGACACGCGATTCAATCAAGTTAATTTTGAATGTTGATTGATGTATAAAAATAATTAAGAAAATTAAGCATGCATGGAGATGGTGATAAGATATGAATACGTTACCGCTGAATTCCAAGATTTCAACCTTGATCCTTAAATTAATAGCTTTATAAGCATTTTAATTCGTCGAAGCTACTGAACACAACAACTAAAATGATCCAAGTTGTGGTTAAGAAAATTAACATGGACGATGTCATCGTAAAAGTCTATCGTGGAATGCTTATCATCATATATAGTAATCGAGAACAATTAAATATATAATAATTTCAACTCCCTCCGTCTCATTTTATGTGATGCATTTTTTTCCGGACATAAAATTTAAAAAAAGAAAGAAAGGAGAATTTTTAAAATTTGTACTCTAAAACAAGCCATGCATATTTGTGTAGTTACAAATAATCTCATTAAAGATAAAATAAAAAGTTTAAAATTAAATTGTTTATAGATATAGAAGAAATTATCGTTCTTTTGCTATATACCATAAAATTTATTGTTTGTAGCTTGTTATCACATTGAAGATGTGGTTACATATCCGTGTAGACTTGAACCAATAAACAATAAGGATGTTCCTTTTTGTCCACATTCTACCGGGGATGTTTAAACCACAAAAATCAAAGGTATGTTGGTAGTACTTTTGATCTAAAATTAAATGAAATGGAGGGAATACATGTATGATTTCATCTAATTTGAGTGCGTTGATATATTATGCATAGAAAAGAGATGAATATATTCACCAGATTTGCTTAGCGAGATAAATTCACAATGCATGTAAACATTTCTAGTTGAATCGTCACATAAATTGTGTCTTTTAGGAAGTAGCTATCTGAGTTGTTTCTTGATAACATTTTAACGCTGATAAGAGCATGTTTCATAATAAATAAGCCATTTCTTGAATCCGCGACTTTTGTAGACAAAAAAAAAAAAAAAAAAGTTGAAAAACTAACACAAATAAAAAAAAAAAAAAAAAAAAAAACTAAGTACGTTTCACGCACTAATTTAGTGTGTGAAAGGATTAAATCGTAAAAATAAGAGTTTGTCCTTTCACGCACAAAATTCGGTGTGAATGAGCCCAACAAAAGTCGTGCGTCAATTAGTATATTTTTATATTGGTTCAAGTCTACATGGATATGTAACCACATCTGCAATGTGATAACAAGCTATATAAGTGTCAAATGGTCCCTTTCCTTTACTTCTTCAAATCCAAGTCAACTTCAATATCCACCTAATTCACAAGCCTGCATTTTTTCCTAACCACATCAACCTCCAACTCTTATATTAATATATATTGTGGAGGCGAATTTAGGATTTAAGTTTGCTGAGTTTAATTTTTAAAGTTTTTCATATTGAATTCATTATATATTTAAATTATGGATTCATATTTATTACTATTTGTTATAATTTTAGTTAATTTTTACACATAAAATTGCTCTCTATGTTAAGTATTGGGTTCGTATGAATTTGGTATCTACTATCCGCCTAGGCATATTATTTTTTTGGTACGTCGCCTCGCATATATACATATACAAATTCAATACATATTTAATTATGTCATCACGTAAGTATTATACCTTATGTTAAAGCGAGAGATTTACTTGTAATTGTTGTATTTATCATAATTAATGAAGATTAAAGATAATGATGACACGCGATTCAATTAAGTTAATTTTGAATGTTGATTGATGTATAAAAATAATTAAGAAAATTAAGCATGCATGGAGATGGTGATAAGATATGAATACGTTACCGCTGAATTCCAAGATTTCAACCTTGATCCTTAAATTAATAGCTTTATAAGCATTTTAATTCGTCGAAGCTACTGAACACAACAACTAAAATGATCCAAGTTGTGGTTAAGAAAAATTAACATGGACGATGTCATCGTAAAAGTCTTTCGTGGAATGCTTATCATCATATATAGTAATCGAGAACAATTAAATATATAATAATTTCGAACTCCCTCTCCGTCTCATTTTATGTGATGCATTTTTACGGACATAAAATTTAAAAAAAGAAAGAAAGGAGAATTTTTAAAATTTGTACTCTAAAACAAGCCATACATATTTGTGTAGTTACAAATAATCTCATTAAAGATAAAATAAAAAGTTTAAAATTAAATTGTTTATAGATATAGAAGAAATTATCGTTCTTTTGCTATATACCATAAAATTTATTGTTTGTAGCTTGTTATCACATTGAAGATGTGGTTACATATCCGTGTAGACTTGAACCAATAAACAAATATTTTGTTGGGCTCGTTCACGCACAAATTTCGGCGTGAAAATGCCAAACCTTATTTGAGTCAGCTGGCCCTTTCACGCACTAAATTAAATTAGTACGTAAAGCACTTTTTTTTTTTTTTTTTTTTTGTCCTACAAAAGTCGTGGATTCGCTCCTGGCCAAAAAAATCTCATTCATTTTTTTTTATATAACCATTTGAAATCTGATACCACTTAATCGATTAAGGTTGATTTACGCAAATATTCATTTTTAGGTTATCATTTAGATTATATTCTTATTTTTAAAAGTTGTGCAAATATAACTCTTAAAAAATTACTCTCCGAACAAATTAGACTCGAATTCAATATTTGCGATAAAACAATAGACTATTGAAGGCTTACAATTATAACTTGTAAAATTGTAGATTGTGGTCCAATATTTTCTCATAAGATTTTTGGTTTGCTCAAAATAAATCTTTAGACCGTAGTCTAAAAGATTCATAAATTGCAAGAAAAATGAAAAGAAAATCATTTACCAAATAACTATCCAAAAAGGAAAAATTGATGAAAATTTCTATCCAATTGATTTGGATTCACACTACTTATGACCCGTTTTGAAAAAAAAAAAATATTCCAGTTTAGAAGAAAATAAGGAAATTGCTAGAGTTGTTTCACGGGAACAACTCGGAATATTCGACTTGTTGACTTCGTGGAATTTACCTAAACTAAATGTGATAAAATTGTCTTTCGTTAGTTAAAAATAGGGCTGAACTTGAAAAATTGTTATTCAGTATCAAACTGAAAATTTGCACATACAACATATTCAATCGCTTGTACCTATTATTGAATATTGTCAATATTTGCTCAAGGCTAAAAATACCACAAATAGACATGTCTGGAGGAGGCAAATCAGTATTACCTCTTCTCTGGCAAATGAAGAAACTAATCATACAGAAACTTTAATACTCTGAAGTAATACGCTTAAGAATATAGAATTTTTTTCTCCTAACAAATTTAAACCGTGTTGTTTATGAACAATTTTAAGATCTTTATTTGATTTGTTTCTTTCATCCCACCAAGAAAAAAGAGCCAGCCACTCCTTTTGAAGGCCAAGGCAGGACCATTGGGGATATTTCTAAAAATGTGCCTTTCGCTTAGCTAGCATCTTTGTCCCTTTTGAATATTGTTCAACATCACAATTATTTTTCCACAAGCCCTATGTTCAAGTGTCGGATTTTCCAGCTAAACTTTAACCACCTAATGAAATGAATGGACCCTCTTCAACACGCGTATCTACTCGAAATGAATGACCAATGACCATAACAATATTCATGTTATGGGTAAATTTCATTAATGGTCACGTAATTACAGACTTTTGTTTTTATTTAAGCAAAGTCACCTAACTATGTCTGTATTTTTTAGATTAAAAAAATATAGAGTGAAAAATTATCGTTAGGTTTTCTATAAATTGTGACTTTTGTGCTAACATGGGTGAACATATTGTGATTTTTCTGTTAGAAATCATAGTAATGTGACATTTGTGTTAGTATGGTGAAAGTTGTGATTTTTCTATTAGAAAACATAACTATGTAACTTTGGTAAAAAAAATAAAAAATAAAAATAAAAATTATACTTATGTGACCATTAATGAAATTTACCCTTCATATACCTTACTACAATCAAACCTCTTTATAACAACATTTTTAATAAAATTCAACTGCTTTTTGGAGTCAATTTACATGATTTGTTTTACCTCTAGCTCTATAACATTTTTTTACCTATAACAACAAAATTCATCTTTATAACAACACATTTTTTATAAAATTACCCCTCTATAACAACTACAGTAATTATTTATTTTTCAAAATATAACAACCACTTTTATAGATATAGAATTTTTAAAATTACCAATAATAAATCTAGAGGTTTTGATAAAATATTTTCAAAACTCGAATACATATGCATCGAATAAGAGCCGTTGTCCTCATTAACAATCATGCAGTACAATCTTCAGAACCCACATGCTCGCGTCAGATTGTCAATCACATATATTTAAAGCTTATATATATGTGAACACTGCCAAGTTGTCCTTGGCAAACAGTGTTTGTGTTACCACAATATCTTACCAAAATCTACCACTCTGCAGCCAAATTCAAGATCAATGTCGTATCCCTTATCATTTTCCCCATTATTGTCCAAACAGAATTATTAGGTGGTGGACCATTGTACAACCCATATTATTGTTACTTTTAACTTTTCCCCACATAGATTTTTCCACAAGCCCCACGTTCATCTGTCGGATTTTTATGCTTTTATCACTTTATTAATGGACCATCTTAAACACTCAATTCATTAACACAAAAATAGTATTCATCTCTTATCAAACTCACACTCAACGGCTTCAGTTTCTTCAACTTGATCTTAGTTTTATCTCTACTGTTTCTCTTTCTCCAGCTTTCTTCCAATATTTTCCATACAGCCCCTTTTTTTTCCAGCTCTGAGTATATTAAATTTCAAGACTCTTGAAAATGGTTGATGCCTTTGTGTCATGTGCAGTTCAAAAACTGGGGGATTTTCTCATACAGGAAGATCACTTGCGGTTAAGTCTGAGAGAGAATGTGCACTGGCTGAGAAATGAGCTGCTCCTCATGCAGTCTTTCCTCAAAGATGCAGAAGAAAAGCAAAGTGAAGATCAAAGAGTTCAACAATGGGTGTTTGAAATCAACTCTGTTGCTAATGACGCTGTCGCTATACTAGAGACTTACAGCTTAGAGGCTGGTGAAGGTGATGGCGATGGACTTGCTAGTCGTCTGAAGTTGTGCGCTTGCATCTGTAGGAAGGAGACCAAATTCTACAACATTAGCACGGAGATCCAATCCCTCAAGCAGCGAATCTTGGATATCTCTCGACAACGAGAGACTTATGGTATTAGAAATATCAATAATGTAGGAGAAGGACCAAGTAATTGGCCAAACCATAAGTCTGCCATGATTAGAACATTGAGGAGAACTACCTCCTATCTGGATAAGCAAGATCAGATTTTTGTTGGCTTTGAGGAAGTTGTAGAAAGATTGTTTGCTGAACTTGTCAAAGGAGAGCCACGCCGAACCGTCATCTCCATTTATGGCATGGGCGGGTTAGGCAAGACTACTCTTGCAAAAAATCTCTACAACTCCTCTAGTATAACCAATATCTTCGTTGCACGTGCTTGGGTATGTGTCTCCCAACAATATAACTCCATGGATCTCCTTAAGGATATCATCAAATCCATCCAAGGATGTGACAGGGAATTTCTAGATCTGCTTCAAAAGATGACGATCAGAGATCTAGAAAAGCACCTTTTGGAACTACTGAAAGAGAAAAATACCTTATGGTGGTTGATGATGTATGCCAGAGAGAAGCATGGCAAAGTCTGGAAAGAGCACTCCCAGATAGCAATAATGGAAGCAGGGTTATTATTACCACGCGCTATGAGCATGTGGCCAAATGTGCAGATGACAACGGTCATTTCCATAACCTTCGTTTCCTAACAGAAAAAGAAAGTTGGGACCTCTTTCGCAAAAAACTACTCAACGTTGACGCAATGATCCCAGAAATGGAAAGGCTAGCTCGGGAAATGGTGCTTAATTGTAGAGGCTTACCTCTTGCAATTGTTGCACTAAGCGGGCTTCTTTCATATAAAAGGGGGCTAGAACAATGGGAAAGGGAGAAGAAAAACCTTTGGAAACATTTGAAAAATGACTGCATTGCAATCTCGTCCATACTATCAGAGAGCTACAATGATTTGCCAACTTCTCTCAAACCTTGTTTTCTTTACTTTGGTATCTTTCCAAAAGATCGTCATATTGATGCCAAAAACCTAATGTGGTTGTGGATGGCCGATGGATTGATACCAAGAGGAGAAGAAAGAATGGAGGATGTAGCTCAAGACTTCCTGAATGGCTGATAAGGCGAGAGCTTGGTTCAAGTGGTAGAGACATTTTGGGATGAAGTTGTTAGATGTAGGATTCATGATGCACTTTGGGATTTTGCCATAGAAATTGCATTTGAGGGAAATTTCTTTGACATTTATGATCCGATAAAGCATTCCATATCCTCTTCATGTCGTAGACATACCATCAATGGTCAAGGAGATAGGTACCTCACTCTTGATTTTTCCAGATTGAACTTAAAGTCAGTTACATTCTTTAATCAAAAGATCTTGAGCTAGATAGGATAAAGTTCTGCAATATGTTCCGAAATTTAAAGGTGCTATACTTGGAGAATGATTCTGCCACATTTACACTACCCGGATGCCATAGAACGTTTGTACAGCCTCAAATACTTAAGCTTTACAGGTATTTGTGATATCCCCTCTTCCATAGCCAACCTTAAGAATTTACTAACACTCCAAGACTTGAATGCTTTCGTTGATAGAGAATCCCGACTACCTCCTGAGATAACTAAACTAGTAAATCTAAGACATTTAGTCATTCCATACAAAGAACCTTTGCAACATATAAACCAACTCACAAGTCTTCAAGTTCTTAAATACATTTGTTGTGATCAGTGGAAAGATGTTAACCCTGTTGCTTTAGTCAATCTTCGAGAATTAAGCATGTCTTTTATTAAGAAATCTTATTCCCTTTACAACATTAGCAGCTTGAAAAGCCTTAGCACTCTCCAATTATCGTGTGAACCTGATGGATCATTCCAGCCCTTGAATTTCTTAGTTTTTGTCAGAAGCTCCAAAAATTGTTCTTATATGGAAGAATAGAAAAACTACCCTTGTCAGACCCATTTCCAAATTCAATCACAATGATGATCATACTCAAAACTCATGGAAGATCCCATGCCTATTACGGGAATGTTGCCAAACCTAAGGAATCTCGAATTGGTAGCGCTTACGAAGGAAAGAAATTACTGCACCGATGAAAGCTTCAATCAGCGGGAGTTCCTTCGTCTTATTAGTCTTGAGAACCTAGAAAGATGGCATTTAACTGCCAAGTGCAATGCTCATTGGGTTATCATATCCATGGTCATTAAAGCTAAATGAGATTCCCGAGAGAATGAAAGACGTGGAGTGGTTGAAGGAATGTTTGGGTTTTAAATACAGAGCCCTCTGATTTTAGAGTTTCACAGAGCAAAGAAGAAGAAGAAGATTCATGTGGATCCAAGTACTAAACACGTTCCCAGCAACATATGCAGCAAGAATGAGTTGTAAAGCTGTAGCAACAATAAGGGCAAAAGCAGAATAAATTAGTTTACATTTGTTTTTAATAGTTTGTTTGGGAATTAATTATTGGATTTCATCTTCAGCATCGTACAAGGATCCTTTCCTTGTATATAAATACAGCATAGAGTCTTGTACAAAAGTCACTCATTCATCAATGAAATTTCCATATTCTCTTTAGGTTGAAAGAGAATTGTTTTTGGGATCCTACACAAAAATAATTTTGTGATGTTCTAATTAATTGTTCTATTGTACGTTATCTTGCTTATCCACATTTAAGACAATGCTTTATGTAATACTATGTTAGTACTGCTTAATCTGAGTATCTCCCCACATAACTAATTTGATTAACTTAAGACATTTAATTTGCTTGATATGGAGAAACTCGGCAAGTTGGAAAATTTGTAAATCTACAAATACTTAAATACATTCGTTATAATCTGTGGAAAAATGCCGATCATAGCGAGTCTTAAAGAATTATTTGTGGAAGGTATTAGGAATTCTTACTTTCTGAGTACCATCAAACTCGGGTATACTAAAGACTCATGGAAGACTCAACTCGTGATGCCTCATTATTTCTAGTTTCAAACGGATTCTGCAAAATATAAAGGTATCATTTTTCTTTTATAAAAAGCAGACACGATGCATGCCAAAATAATCCATCATATCCCAGAAGTCTAATTTACTGACTAAATTTAATTACATGCCTTCTTAGCTAATGGGATCTATCCTTAAAAGGACCTAAATTTGTGTGTCATTAAGAAATGATGTGTCTTTGATATAATGGAAGTAATTTTATGTTGAAAATATCATGGACAACTCCCACTTCCGATGAACACACTGAAGAGCATAACTGTTTAAAAAAATTCAATATAGGGGCTGCTTTAAGCTTACCAGATGCTGCCCTCTTCGATTCCTTTTCCATCTACTTAAATGCTGCGTCACATTCATTTCATGCTAGTTATTAAGATGAAGATTGCATCAATGACAGAAACAACACCAAATACCACTACAGAGTAACAAAACCGAAAGATAATGGCACACAACAATTTTTCACAAAAAACTATTTGCAAAGTACATGCTGCTACTAGTAGAGATTCAGGATCACATTGATGTTCATGTGAGCATGAGTTGGTTGAAGTGTTTAGTATTATTTTGCTCTCTTTTACTTATATCTTGTTTTGATTTCTTTGAGATGAGAAAAAAAAAAATTAAAATGGGTCATTTACCACCCGTTGGCCTTGTTTTATGCTAGTCTTTAATTGCTGTCCCTCAAGGCAAACAACTTTTTCACGGTCCATAAATTTATATTTTTTCATCATAATATCTCACAAGTTATGTCCTCATGTTCAAAAAACTTATGGCCCGCTAGGCATAAGTTTAATTGCTAAAGGAAAAATTTAAAGACCAGCCCATTTGAAGGACAAAACGTGCAATTTCTCTAATTTCAAAATATAGCTAACATAGATGGTCACAGTTAACAATAAAACTCCCAAATCGTGTCTTTTTATGAAGAAAAAAATAGTCACAGTTCAAGTCAAGATGCCAACTAACTCAATTCCCAGTCAAATTACTCAATTTGTCAAACGAATCCGCAAAGCAACACATTGTTTAGAGTTACCCGTATCCACTTCATAATTTAATCAATTCAAGTGCCAGAAAATCAATCACAATGTAGGTTACCTCAACTATGTTTTTCATAGTGACAAAATTAATGTCACCATGATCAATTAGACACCAAAATACAATTAAATATGCCTGAAACCCCACAATTTCCAAGTTGTCATATCACAATTCAATCTCTTAACTTAATTGTACTTCATACATAATGATACACATAAGATTAAAAGCTAAATTCATAGTTAGAGTTCGATTCTTACCTCAAATAGGTGAAATCCACGGATTGACAGGGGACATGTAACCTTCTGTTCTTACAACTCCAATAAAAACTAGTTGAGTAATAGAGGCTCAAAATTCCATCAGTTCAATGTTCTCTGCTCCTTCAATCCCAAAGTATTTTGAATGAATATGAAATTTGGGTAGAAGAATTGAAACTACTACTCCCATTTTTTACAGTTTACTTGTCTTAATTTTTTTTTTTTTGTCTGTTTAAAAAAATGCTACTTATATATTTAGTAAGTTTCAAGTTGTAATTTTAATTTTTTATAATATATATTTTGACTCATAGGTTTATATTTTGCAAACAAAGACCCGTCATTTTAAATTTTGCAAGAAACGACCCATGCTCGATGTGAAAGATTGTTCGTATCATGTGGGAGAGTTATATTAAAGAATAACTAGTTAGTACTATTGTTGATTTATTGGGCTAGTGAATCTTTTTAAAATTATGTATATATAAAAGTTTATAACAACATGTAATTATAAACATCTACTTATAAAAGGGGGTCATTCGCCCAAATGCCCATATTTGGGGGTGGTCTCTAATTTTTGCCCTTCTCTTTAATTTTTGCCTTTTTGGAACTTTTAGCATGGCATATTTTAGATATCGCTTTGTAAGAAGTTTACATTTAGCTTGAAATATGTATCATAACATCCGCAGTTATACCGGACATAGCAAAACTTTCAAAACTCAACATAATTTGAAAAAAAAAAGAAGCATAAGTTTAGAGTTCTTTCGACAAAGTTTACATTTCGCTCGGCATATATATCATAACATCCCACAAGTTATGCCGGACGCTGCAAAACTTTCAACACTTAACATGATCTAAAAAGTAATACACAATTTATGCCGCATAACTTAATTCCTATAGAACTTGTGTTGCGCGAAGCAAAAGTTCAGTTTCCAAAGATAAAAATGTTACAGAACTTATGCCGAGCGAAGCAAGGTCTGGATATTTTTATTAAATTGAGCAGCAGGGACAAACAATAAAGACCACAGTTATGAGAGGCAAAAATTTATAATCAGTGCGTTTGAAGGGCAATCCGTGAAAAAACTTCTATAAAAAGAACATGGAGATATGCTATTTAATAATAATGCAGCAGAAATATAACTTGATTTATAATTTGGGACATTTCAATGGGGAGAAACTCTGCAATGTGGAAAATGTAGTAACCCATAACCCTAGTAACCGATAGTGTCTAATTATTTCGTCAAATAATCAAATAATTAAGATCAAGAATAAATAAATAACCCAAAAATGGAAAATCACTAGATATAAATGATAATCAAATGTCCACTTTTATGTTTGAGCCAAAATCCTAGAACTAAAGAGTTTAGCTCCACATAGACATAGAGAAAAAACAACAAATCATCCGAATAAAAAACGTAAAAATAAGTATTACAGAGAAAAGAAGGTAAAACCCTGTAACTATGGCCTCCACGGTGGCTCCAAGCTCACTCTAGGTCAAAAGTTATGTAAAAACCATGTAGAATATGCATTTATAGGGTACCAAAAGACTTGGACTTTTAAAAACCAAATCCAACTCGAACCGGGAAAAAATAGCAGCCGGATGTTACGGTTCACTTTTACACGGGGGCATAAAAGCTACTAAGAAGTTTTTGGTGCTCTAACTGGATTTTAGTATTTTTAAAATCGCCACCTAATTTATTAAGGGAAATTAGGAAAATAGGGTAAAAGGGTTTATCAAGCTAGAGAAAAATTCTTTTTGGACTAGAGTTAGAGGTAAGAGTTCTGTTGATCCCCTAGGGATGATTTTAAGCACCCTAGTATTAAGGATCCGTAGAATAGAGTTGACCTACAAGCTTTAATGTGTGATTATTGTGATTATCTTAAAACATTTTCTTTCTTGCAAAATGTCATACTTATCATAAATTTAAAATTTCGGCAAAATCTTCCCCTTTAAAAAAGGGTTTTGGTTTCAAAAATCCTTATAAGTGTTCAATTCACTTCATTTTTTGGACCAAGACACACTCGGGATTTATCCCAAATGAGTCGCTACTATTTTGGTCCTAATAATATGAATTTAGTCCTTATAGGTTTTTATTACGTATATATAAGAAAATATTTAGAGTACGTCTCCCTTTATAGTATATAAATATAATAGACAAAATGAAAAGTTTATTAAGTCCAATTTTAGCCCATTGAAGCTCATATATGCCAAACATATTCCACATCCAAGATCGTCTTAACCCAAAATTTGGTCCAAGTATATTCCTTTTTGATTTTGTCCCTTTAAGTTGAACTTTGGCCCAAAATACTTTGATCTTTTTCTGTAAATTGGCTTAAGTCAAATTATGCAAGAGTCCATTTTACTTGGTAAAATTGTGATATCTTGTTTTTCCAATTTTTTTTTAATCGGTCATAATTCTACATATGTGCTTTGTGTCCAAACCATTTTGAGGTTCAAATTCCAGTCCAATCATCATCTCGGCCCAACGGGCAAAACAATTTATATAAAATGGTTCAAAGTAGGATTACGGCCCAAAACTAATTTAATCCTTCATCCATTATGTTTCCGGATTTCGTAAAGGGGGCAAAAGGCCCAAAAATACAACTTAGCTCCATTTCTAAAAAAATCATTATCTTAACCATATTACCAAACTAGTTTATACTTAAAAAAATAGTTGAATACTGATTTCATGCATATCTTAGAGTTAAGTAGAAAACATATAAACTTACTTACTCAATTGCTAAGAACTTAAACAAATAAACTTTCGAATTAAGCATATATACATCATGTATATAGAAACACATATGCACTTATAACAGATTAAGCAAAAACCTTCATGACACCTGAAGGCCCAAGGAAATAAACATGTATGAACTCAAGTAGTAAGCAGGTTCAGGCAGCCCATTAACAAAGCTCAAATAATCTAGGCAGCCCATTAACAAAGCTCAAATAATCTAAGCACACAAGAAAGTCATACTCGAAGCCTTAATGTTATATTACTCAGAAAGAGGTCTTGTAAGATGTAGGCGCATGATGCACCAGATATACCCTCTTTATATACACCGGAGTGTATACAAGGCTAGTATATCTGGTGTATTTCCAACACCATATCACGTACAAGCAAGCAAGATAAGAGAGTAAGGGAGGGGGTCACTTAAACAGATTTAAACAACACACAAGGCTTAGACAAATACCAACAAGATGACAAAGGTGCAACAATGAGCATTTGACAAAGCCAAACTGAATGCAGACAGACATGAGAGCAGAAACACAACTTCAAAATCATTTGACAAATGGATATGCATACTAGATAGTTTATCTCTTATTTGTAGTCATATTATAGCCAAAAGAAATCAGAATAAGCATGAGCTTCCACATGAATGGCTAATAGACAAACAGGACACCAACATTTTTTCTAGGTTCAGACCAAACATCAAAAGGGAAACAATGCATTGCCAATTCATGTGATGCCTCTAAGACAACATACAAACATTTAGAAAGGGGAAACATGCTCAGATGCAGAGAAAAAAAGGAATGTCAATATTCAACTTGCCATTTTGGACTTATACAATCATATAGGATCGAATGACACACATACTAGCCATTTAGCATAACTTTAGACCCTCATTTATGCAATACCTCTTACTACAGATTGACAGGGAGACATATATTGAGCATATTAGTGAAAGACATGTAGAGTTTGATATCAATCTGCACAACAACCATATATTTGATTCAAATTTAGAAAGAATAGGCAGGATTCCATAGACACAGAGGCATTATACATAAACAGATGCACCTACAAACATTTTCCAGGACTAAATAGGTTCCCATATAACTCATTCATGAGAAATTAATGGTAGGTTTATGCTATTCTAGGTTGGCTTCTTAGGTTTGTGTCCTATATTCCATATCAGACCATTACAATTGTTGGGTGGACCTTAAGTTTAGACTAATTGTGACATGATAATCTTCTAAATCATTTTAAGCAGAAAAAGCATTCATTTAGAGATGCCCTCTTCCTTCTGGTGACCAAAATTAAGTTCAGACTCCCATTAACCTTGTCTAGACTTATTAGAAAACATTTGAACCTTATTCATGCTGTGGGCTAAATGAATCGACAAGCCCATATTAATAGAACACTTATCAGAATTGGTTCATAAATCAGCATAGGGACCTTAGTGGTACCATATTCGGCTAAAATGGACAAACTTGTTATTGAAAGTCATTAGTCATGCCACTTTAATCAACTGAGCCCTATTTAGGTGTAAACTCATACCTAGAGGGTTCAAACAATACAAACACAAGTTGACATTTCATTCAAAATCAAATGATACACACAAACTAGTTCTGTACTTATTTTAGACATGATAAACTTATGTTTGATAGTGAACTTCAAGCAACAAATTAACATCCATAAGGCATAATAATAATAAACCCAATAGGCAAACAAAATGTTAAATGAACTTCTTTAGCACAACACACAAGATATAAACTAAATCATTTAGAATATCCCTAACTACGTGACTTGATCAATAAAGGCAACACTGATCCCATTAAACCAAGAAGATTCCACAATGAGTGAAACATATGCTATATTAAGGTATCACTAACAAAGATTAACTAAGCAGTGAACAAATACACACTAATCATGATCAGTTACTATTAACAAACCATTAACCCATAATGCAATTAAAGTGTCATGACCCATTTAGCCTAGGCCGTGGGGGCACTTACCTTCCTACCTCAGTAAGCGAACCCTCACCCCAACAATGAACCCGAACATAAAAGTATTAAAATTAAGTGATGGAATAGAGCAAATACGTAAGTCTCACGATATATATATATAGGTAGTAGAAAAATGCGGAAGACAATAAACACTCCCGGGGTCTAGTCTGAATAATACAAAAGCATCTAAGGGGAAAATAATACAATCTGAAATACTAATACATAAATGTCTATGTCGGCGAAGTAAGTAGACATATGATAAGAAAGACTTCAAGGCCGCCGGATGACCATGCTCACCTAGAAACTCGGGAGGAAGCTAAATGGGTCAACCCACACGGTCACGGAAGTGGATCCGATCCGGTACCGTGCATTAATAAAAGAACGCGACAATTGCGAGTCAAGACAAACAACGATGATCGGTAGGAATCATCAGCCAACTAAGCATAGTTAACACAATTCAGAAAATAAAGCAGATAAGCAAAGAAGCTAGCAAGTATAAGAGAATGCAATCAATTCCAATTATCCATCATCACCTACGTAGAGCATCTAATCCCTAATGTGCCAAGTCTGAAATATCCAATCTAATATCACAAATACAACACCAAACATCTCAATAAAGTCATAATGTAATGCAATGCAGTAATGGTATGAGTGCAATGCAATGCTATGCAAATGCGGTGTACACATGTACTTCCGACGGAAATATCAACTTCTCGGTAGCACAACCCAACGTGACTCATGAAGTCTAAGTGTCATCCGTCGCGAATCTTTGCCCAACAAACAAACTCTGACCCCGCATCTTTGCCCATAGGGGTTTCTCACAGGCACCAACCTGAGGGACCCATGGAGTCCATGCATCAATAATGATTCCGGAACTATCATCGGATATCGGCCATGCGACAGAATGCCGATTCGAATTGATCATCCGACATTGTCCATCTCACGTCACTCAAGTAAAAGAGTTTCATCAATATCACTTCCACTCAATCAATGATTCCGGGATGAACATCGAACATTGACCATCTCACATCACTCAAGTAAAACTGAGCCAAGCTCATCAAGTACTTTATCAAATATCATTAATATCTCAACAATGTATCATGAAAATGGGAGTGCATGCAATACATGAATCACAAATACCAACAGTAGGTATGCTAATAATATAATCAAATCACAAGTACCAACAGCGGGTATGCCAACAATATATCCAAGTACCAATACCAACAACGGGTATGTCAATTATATCCAAATCCAGGCAATAAAATAGAATTCAATATCTATCAACTACTCATGGCATCAACCTAAGACAATAGAATAATTAAGCACGCATAACGGGGTGACTATTCCCAACACACATCAGGGCCTGACCTAAGGCTATATCCAACCCGAATTCATACCCAAAGGTTCACATGCTATCTCCGACATTATAATCTAAATATGTGCTTCGTTATGCGAAGTCTCACAAAAGGTAAGCTATAACCTACCTTGATTGCCGAACTCCAACACCAACAACTCACTCCTTTGCCTTGCCCTTCTGCTAAACCTCAGAAACAAAATAGTCTAAGCATAATCGAATTCTATATTAGAAATCATGAAGAATGATACTGATATTGCTAGTATTTCAATTAGGTCAATTCTAACCCTAGAAATTGCGAAAATGGGCCCACAACGGCCAAATGAGAAATTCGATAACAAAATACCATATTAAGTACCAGGTAATCATAACCCAACAAATAATTGTTGATTTAACTAAAGGATTAGCCCAATTTCTGATTTCAAGCAAAACCCCTAAATTGGGTATAAACCCTAAGTCTTTAATTCCGAAATTCAATGCTAAAAGTGGAAGATATATGATTAATAAAGTTAGATTAGTCAATATCTAACATAAACATCACCAATTTATCATTAATAAGCCTAGGAACAATGTTCTTCCAAAACCCTCTTTCAACTCCCATCACCATTAGTTTATTAAGGGAAAAGGGAAATCTAACATGATTATGGTTAAAGGAAAAATAAAGAAATAAGCAAGATTTGCCTCCAAGATTCTCCTCCAAATATCCCTAAGAACAGTTTCTTCAAGCTCAAATTGTTCTAAAACGGGGCATAACGAGGGTCTAAGGGCTTTTAACACTTTTTTTTAATATTATTTAAAGCCTATCACCCGCTTTAGCGACCGGGGGGCGCCCAAAAGCGCCCCGGCCGGGGCACCTTCCTGAACCCGGGGGAAAAAAAATGCTTGTACCGTTTTAGGGATTACCGCGGGCCGGGCCCGGGACCGCTCGGGTCCGGTTCTAGCGCCGCCAAAGCGGGCACCAAACACCAGAAAACTTCCCAAACTCCGCAATTCGATTTGATTTTTCATCCCAGGGCCACCTGCTCACATGCCATACACATAGACAAGCATAAAAACGCACCCCGTGGACTCCAATTCCCCCAACGGGGGTCTCGTTGACCAGTCAAAACCCCCATGCCTTAATTTCCACCCCTTTCCCCAAACCCAAGTCCCAAAATGTACCCCCGTGAAGGGGAAACCCAAAACCCAAAAATAAAAAAGTTCGAAAAAGATCATTCCCCACCTTTTCAAAATTGAGGAATTTTAAAAAGTTCGCTTCCCAAAAATCAACCCCCGATTCAACCATTTTTCACTTTTAAAACCAATTTTTTTAAAAATTGCTCGAATCCCCCAGACACCGCGGGGGCGGTCAACGGTCTCCTCAGGTCAAAAGTGAGCTAATCAATGCTCGAAAACAGGAGAAAATGCCGAAAAGACTATAAAGACCAAACGGTGGTTACACCATTAACCACAAATGTCATATCAATCCCCCATATTAGCTTATCTTGGACCTTAGTGACATGTTTAAAACTATCAAGGAACTCTGACATCCCAGAATCCTAGTTCAGACCAAATAAAGTGTCAAAAGACTTCTCCAATTCATTTTACTGATTAAGCAAGATCATTTAAACCCATTTTAGCAATTAGAAGTCATATTTTATCAGAAAGGACACTGTCATGAATTAACCACACCACACTTATTTTACACTTTGA
>NC_081347.1:65096517-65111257 GCF_029784015.1 Lycium ferocissimum
GAAACCCTGCATCATTGTTTTCTCTGTGATCTTGTTGTTGCTTGTCTGAACATCTATACTTAATATAAATCAAGTTAAGGACCTACATGATCCATATTAGGTAATAAGATGATGCTGTGACATACTTGAGAGGTTTTTACTTAGGGTATGGTTGACCATAAGTGTGACTTACCCAGAGCCAGGAGGAAGGAGGATAAGGCTTGGAGTTTCTTGTCAAGTTCAGTGTCACACCCCAACCTTGATAAGGCATGACTGGCACCCAGCATCTTACCGAAACCGAGCGAACCAACTTATAGCTCGCATCCTCTATGTCTCAAACGGTAAAATAAGACAAAGGGGATAAATACAAACATAATATCATGCATATATATATATATACACACACACACACACACACACACACACATACAATGGGCCCACGAATCCGATATAACGACTGGCAAGACATAACTAAGCAGTATATAAGACACTATCTGCAAAGCCTCTATGAACCTGACTGAAGTATACAAGTCGGACAGGGCCCCGACATACGCTTAACACAAAGTACATATACGATCCAGACTCGGCAATGCTCCAGGAAGAAGTGGAGCCCACCAATCAAAACATGTACCTGAAAGCACTCATCGGGGAAGATCCGTCCCGTTCATCTACACCGCAGCATGAACGCAAAGGTTGTCTACAAGAACGAACGTCAGTACGAATAATGTACCGAGTATGCAAGGCGGAAATGTAATGTAATAAACATATATATAGCAAGAAGGAAAGATAAACATCAACTTAAAGACTTCTGACTTACTAATGAGAAGCTTGTACGCATGTCCCTTTATACTCACGTATCTTTATCTATATCTATATATAATACTGTGATCCTGAACTACGTATCATATATCATCCTTGTGCTATCTACCCAACCGATCGGCCGGTAATCGCCGTCCAATTATCGCCGTACCCGCAGAGCCCAACTCCCGACCGATCGCAGTAATGCCTCAACCGGCCGTAGCTCAAAATGTGGTAATAATCGCCCAACCACCTACATAGACGGTGGTAAATACATAATCGCCCAACCCGCCAGTTGCTGGTAACATTTTTCCCGACTGGTCGTAGACCAGTGGTAATAACAATCACTATCATAACCTTGTCTCCCTGGGTAATCTCTATATACTTCTCATGTCCATCACTTGTCCGTTATAGCATATACAATCACATAAGTCTTATAAGCACAGCCTCCGGCCATAAGGACTCTCTACCGCAAATAGCGAATATTAACCACACCAAGATCAATCATAAGGATCTCTTCTAGCATCAAATACCTTATTGAGGATCCTCTCGCTAGTACTCTATTTATGTCCCACAAGACATTACATAAGTACACATTTCTAAATACATCGGAGTGACATAAGATCGGTAAACCTCCGATTAATATTATGGAACTATCATCATGAACATATCTCACCTTGAAAGGACAAGATCATAAGATGAGATCAACAATAATGAATAACATCTATAGTCATGAAATGAGCTTAATGATATCATAAGAACATCGGGAACTATAAGCTTTGGTACTTTTAGAAACAAGGTCATTGAATATATCATGTATAGGTTCACAATAAAGGAATCATGCCTTAAGAAAGACAGGTTTAGCCTTAACATACCTGAAAGCTCACTTCTCGACTTTTCAACCTACCTCGACTTTCCAACCTACCTCTTATCTTGCAATCTACTTAAGATCGTTTGTAGTCTCGTAATCTACATATAAAACCATTCATACTATTGTTAGACTCACCATCATACACTTGTCCCAAGCCTTTAATTAAAATCCTTTTAGAATCAAAATTCCGAACAAAGATCTCCCTTGTTTATATCCCTAGCCCGAAATCACAATACCAAAATGTCACGACCCATTTAAGTCTAGGTCATGCGGGCACCAACCCTTCCCACCGCGATAGGCGAACCCTTATCTCACATTCACAATTAAATAAAATAACAGCGAAAGAAGTAAAACGACATGAGTCTCACAACATAACATAATAGATAAGTGCGGAAGTAACTGAATCCACCCCAGTATCTGGTCTGGTCATACAAGAGCATCTAATCCGAATACTAAGTCTGAAAATAATACATAATCGTCTCAAATCATGTCTTGAATAAAAAGTAAGGTATAAGCAGTAGAGGAGTCTCCGAGGTCACGACGCCATGCGTCAACTCGAAAACCTGGCAGAGCCGAGAAGTCAATCAACCACGAGTCAGAGAAGTCGATCCGACCTGGTACTCTGCATTGATAAAAGAACGCAGCAAGTGCAGGTCAGTACAAATACAGTACTGGTAAGCATCATCAGCTGACCAAGCTTAGATAACACAATTCAGAACATAAGCAGATAGCAAGGAATCCAATAAGTATAAGATAATACAATCACAACCAAGTGTCCGTCATTGCCTATGTAAACATCTAATCCCAGTTGTGCCGAGTCTAAATAAGTCAATCCAAATCCAATCATCACAAGTAAATGCAAATCATCGCAATAACCATAAATGCAATGCAATATCCGATGCATCAATGCAATGTATTACAAGTATATGAATATGATGTCGTGCCATGCAAATAAGGTGTACACATGTACTCCGGACAAAAATATCGAGGTTTCAGTAGCACAATACAGTATGAATCGCGAAGTCTAAGTGCCACTCATCCCGATCTTTGCCTAACGTACACTGCACCCCCGACCTTCGTCCACGGCGAATCCTCTCCGGCACCACCCTAGGGGACTCGCGAAATCCATACATACAACAACGATGCCGGCATAGATCATCGGTCATCGGCCTTTCACAATCGCTCAAATAAAAATAGTTTATCAACATCAGTTTTTATACCAACAGCGATTCCGGGATAGATCTTTGGACATCGGCCTTTTACAATCACTCAAGTAAGGAGTTTATCACTACCAGTTCATTCAATCCACGACACCGGGTAACTACCGGCTATCGGTCATACATCATGAATATGTGAGAATGCGTGCAATGCATACATCAAGTATCAACAACAAGTTCAATAACACAAGCACCACGAAGGGGTACGTCAACAATGTATCATATCACAATACCAACCATGGTGTACCAATCATATTCAGTCATGACATTAACATAGATCCAGATATCTATCGCTACTCGTAGCGTCAATCACCAAATGGAACAATAAACACACACAAATGGGGTGGCTAGTCCCAACACACAACAGAGCCCAACCTAAGGCAATATCCAACCCAACTTCATACCCGAAGGTTCGCATGCTTTCTCCAACATCATATTCTTAATATGTGATTTGCTAGGCATAGTCTCACTAGAGGTAAACCATAACCTACCTGGACTGCCGAACCGCAACACCAACAGATCACTCTTTTACCTTGCCCTTCCTCTGAAGCTTTCGAACCAAAGTAATCTAAGAATAATCGAATTCTCTATTAGAAATCATGAATAATGGTACTAATATTGCTATGATATCAATTAGGTCCATTTTAACCCTCAAAATTGGAGAAACGGGCCCACAAGGGCAAAATGGAAAGTTCGAAGGCAAGATACCAAATGAAGTTCAAGATAATCATAACCCAATCATTAATTGTTGATTTAACTCATGAATTGGTCGAAATCTGATTTCAAGTGAAAACCCCAAATTGGGTATGAACCCTAATTTTCCCAATCCAAAATTCGACGTTAAAGTTGGAAGTTATGGGGTTACTAAGCTTAGATTCGTCACATTTTAGTATTAAAATAATCAATTTTACCAACTATAGCCCTTGTGAGAAGGCTTCCAAACCCCTCTTCAAATTCTACTTCTAAAGGGTTGAAAAGGAAAGGGATGATTCTAAGATGAGAATGATTAAAGAGAAGTAAGTGATTAGACAGAGCTTTACCTCTAAGAAATTTCTCAATTTCTCCTCAAGAACAGCCCCCCCAAGCTCCAATATCGAGTCATGACATAATGAGGTTCAAAGTTTTATTTTATGACACATTAATGAATTTTCCCTGCCCGTGACCGCCACAACGGGCGGAGTACAACATAAAGGGGAGCGCGCCGCGGCGGCCGGGACACCGATGCAGCATAAGCAGGCCCAACTCATACATGACCCCCTCAGTGGTCACCATACCGCCACAGCGGTACCGCTGGGGCGGCTCTAGTGCCACCGTTGTGGGCACTAGACACCAGAAATCCCTCATTTTTCTAAGTCTTCCATCGAATTTTTCGAGTTACTCGCGAGGCTATCCGTCGACACCGACCACCTAAACTCATACAAAAATACGCTACGAACGCACTCGTGGTCTCGAAATTTTCAACGGAGGTCCTGGTCACCAAGTCAACCACCGGTGCCTACTTCCCACCCCGTCCAAAGTCCCGAAACGCATCTCAATACTGGGAATTGAACCAATACACATATATATTCTAAATAACCTTTCGGACCTCTCGTAGTTGGGATGCACCTCCGAATGTGTCCGTTTGCCCAAAAGTCAACCTCGCCTCAAATTGAGTCAATCAACACCGAAAGTGGCGATAGTGCCAAAAGGACTATAACGACGAAACAGGTCATTACATCAGATACTAATTGAATCACGTTCGTCCTCGAGTAAAGAAAGGAAGGTAGGCGAAAAAATACCTAAACCGGCGAACAATCGGGGGATATCGACTACGAATATCGTACTCAAATTTCTCCCAAGTAACCTTCCACACGGTGCTTTGTTGCACCTTCACAGCTACCTTTCGGACCTCAACTTCCGAACTCTCGCCTATCCAAGATCGCGATAGTTCCTCTCAAAAGTCAAATTCTCATCAAGCAATATAGAATCCCAAAGAACAATGTAGGTACCGCTTCGCATGATGTTTCTTCACCTTCGAGATGAAACATCGGGTGAAATCCCGCCGGTCGACGGCGCGCTAACTCATAAGCTACATCACTGATACAATCCACAATCTCAAATGGCTCAACGTATCTAGGCTCAACTTGCCTCTTCTTACCAAAACTCATAACACCCTTCATGGGTGAAACCTTCAATAGAACTTGATCACCAATAGCAAATTTGAAATCCCGACCTTCCAAAGACACATCTCTTGCCGACTCTGAGCTGCCATAAGCCTAGACTGAATAACCCTCACCCTATCGAGGGACTCTCTTAATAGATAAGTGCTCCCGGGTCAAGCATCGAACCCATCGAACTAACCAATCGGAGATCTACACCTCCTACCATATAAGGCCTTAAAAGGCGCCATACCAATACTCGAATGATAACTGTTGTTGTATGCAAATTCCACCCAGGGAAAGTGATGATCCCAATGAATACCAAAGTTAATAACACATGCTCTCAATATGTCCTCGAGCACCTGAATAGTCCACTCAGACGTGGCCACCGCCTGGGGTGAAGGCCGATCGAAATCCAACGGCACCAACTCGTCATGAAATGCTCTTAATCGTGTAGCAAAGATAGTACCCCGATCCGATACAACAAAATAGCATCCCATGCAATCTCACAAAATCCCAAATATACATCTTGGCTGACTTTTCTCGCGATATAAGAAACCCGAACCGGAACAAAGCGAGGGGACTTAGTCAATCGATCCACTATCACCCATATAGAATCAAACTTGCCAAGAGTCTTCGGAAGACCCGTGGCAAAATTCATGGTAATTCGTTCCCACTTCCACTCAGGAATGGGCATCCTTTGAAATACCCCACCAGGATGCTGGTGCTCATGCTTTACCCGTCGACAATTTTCACGCTTGGCCACAAAGTCAACTATATCCCTCTTCATACGCAGCCACCAATAATGTTATTTTAAATCACTAGACATAGTAGTCGCTCCGGATAAATAGAGTAGGAGAGCTATGGCCCTCAGATAAGATCAACTGAATCAGATTACCACCACGAGGAACGTATACGCGCCCTCTAATCCTCAGAATACCCTCAGAATCAATCACGACCTCCTTGGCCTCCCCTCTCGACACCCTATCTCAGATCTTGCTCAACTGAGGATCCTCAAACTGATGAGCCTTGATCCGATCCAATAATGATGATTTCTCCTCTATACAAGCTAAAATTCAGCCCGAGGCCGAGATGTCAAAATGAACAAAATTGTTGGCCAGAGTCTGAACCTCCATGGCCAACGGACGCTCGGCAAAAATCAATCGAGCTAGACTACCCATACTTACTACCTTTAGACTCAGGCATCAGCCACCACGTTAGCCTTACCAGGGTGATATAGAATAGAGATGTCATATCTTTCAGGAGCTCCATCCATCGGCGCTGCCTGTAGTTCAAATCTCTCTGGGTAAACACATGCTGAAGGCTACGGTGATCGGTAAAAATCTCATAATGGACATCATACAAGTAATGCCTCTAAAGCTTCAAGGCGAACACTACGGCCAATAACTCCAAATCATAGGTAGGGTAATTCTTCTCGTGAACTTTCAACCGACGAGAAGCATAAGCTATCACTCTACCCTCCTACATCAACACGGAACCCAAACCCATACAGGATGTATCACAATAGACAGCGAAATCCTTGCCTTCCACAGGTAAGGCTAGGATCGGGACTGTAGTCAAAAAAGGGCTTGAGCTTTTGAGAGCTCTCCTAACAATTATCCGTCCACTGGAAGGGTACATCCTTTTGTGTCAATCTGGTCAAGGACGAAGCAATGGCTGCGAAGCCCTTCACAAAATGACTGTAGTAACTAGCTAAACCCACAAAACTATGAATTTCGGTAATAGTAGTGGGCCTCTCCCAACCCTTTACAGCCTCAATCTTCTGTGGATCAATCATAATCCCTTTCTTGGACACCATATGACCAACGAATGCCATAGAGTCTAACCAAAACTTACACTTAGAAAATTTTACAAATAAACTATGTTTCTTTAACAACCCAAGGACGGTACAAAAATGGCTCTTATGCTCCATTCTACTCTTAGAATACACCAAGATGTCATCAATGAACACAATCACAAAAGAATCAAGGAACAGACTAAAGATGCCATTCATCAAAGTCATAAATGCAGCTGGGGCATAGGTTAGCCCGAAAGATATCACTAGAAACTTATAATGGCCATATCTAGTCCGAAATGTTGTCTTCGGAATGTCTTCCGCCCTGATCTTCAATTGGTAATAGCCGGAATGCAAATCAATCTTAGAAAACACTGAAGCACCCTGAAGCTGGTCAAATAGATCATCAATACGAGGCATAGGGTAATTGTTCCGGATAGTGACTTTGTTCAACTGGCGGTAATCAATACACATCCTCATGGCCCCATCCTTCTTCTTCACGAATAACATGGGAGCAGCCCAAGGGGAGACGCTCGGTCTAATAAATCTCTTGCTCAATACATTCTTCAATTGTTCCTTAAATTCCCTCAACTCCTACGGGGTGCCATCTCGATACGGTGGACGGATATTTTTTTGCGAGTGCTCAGCTCCGCATTGATGCAGAAATCAATGTCGCGATCAGGTGGCATACCCGGTAAGTCTGTTAGGAATACCTCCGCGAACTCCCTCACAATAGGGATAGACTCAAGAAGTGGAGATGCAACAATCGTATCACGAACGTGCGCCAAATACGCTAAACACCCCTTTCTTACTAACCTTTTCGCCCGAAGAAATGAAATGATCTTCTTCGGAGCGGAACTAGAAGTGTCTCTCCACTCTAGCCTAGGAGTGCCTGGCATGGCCAAGGTGACTTTCTTGGCGTGACAGTCTAAGATCGCATGATAAGGAGAAAGATAGGACATACCCAATATAATATCAAAGTCCACCATATCAAGAATCATCAAATCTACCCAAGTGTCGTAACCTATAAAAGTGACTAAACAAGACTGGTAAACTCGATCAACAATCACAGAATCTCCGATCGAAGTAGACGCATGAACAGGTACATATATGCTATCACAAAGCAAATCCCAAACAACGGCATGAAATGCAGATACATACGAATAAGTGGATCTAGAGTCAATCAACATAACAGATGGCTAACTCTGAACAAGAATAATACCTGCCGTCGCTACCTCAAGGGTCTCCACCAGAGGCCTAGCTACTCTCGCCATTGCAGCCTCAACCCTCACCGCACCATCGATGATAGTCTAGAACGAAGCGCCCTCGGCCTCAAGCCGGACACAGGGCAGCTGGAAGGGACCATCCAAATAGCTAATGAACCACCGGATCCTACCAGATTCTGTCAGAATCAGAGGGTAGGAATAGCGAGCCAAGTAGGAGAAGGATAGTGCATATGTAGCAACCGGTATGCCCTCCTGACGGAGATCGAGAAACTGATGCTGTTGCTCGTCTCTCCGCAAACGCAAAGACGTATCTCTCTAGGAACAGCTCATAGAACTGCCCCCAATTGAGTGGGCGCACACCTTCTAGTCTGCTAGCAAGGTAGTCTCTCCACCATGACCTCGCGCACCACTGAGCCGAAGGGTAACATATCTAACTCTGTGGGTATCCGCAATACCTGTCGTGTGCAGAAGCTCATGTGTGATCACGATAAACTCGTAGGCATCCCCATCTAGGGCTTCAGTAAAAATCGGCGGGGTCAACCTCATGTACATACTCTATGTGGGCATGTCACGAATCCTCACCATCAGTGAGGGAAAAGATGAGAGTCAGATACTAATTTGATTCTTCTAGATACCAATTTGAATAACGTAGTACGATAGAAAGAAAGAAAGTGAAGTTTTCTAAATATCTAATAGCCTCTTGTAGATAAGTACAGAGCTCATCGTACCGATCCACGAAACTCTACTAGACACGCTCTTGCATTAAAGACCAGGTAACCTAGGGCTCTGATACCAACTTATCACGGATTATTTTAGTCTAAGTCATATGGGAACCTACCCTTCCCACCTCGGTAGGCAAACCCTTATCGCACAATCATAATTAAATAAAATAACAAAGGGAAGAAGTAAAACGACATGAGTTTCACAACATAACATAACATAGATAAATGCGAAAGTAACTGAATCCATCCCAGTATCTGGTCTATTCATACAAGAGCATATAATCCGAATGCTAAGTTTGAAAAATAATACATAATCGTCTCAAATCATGTCTTGAATAAAAAGTAAGACATAAGTAGTAAAGGAGTCTCCGAGGTCATTGGACGCCATGCTCACCCTGGAAAACCTAAGTAGGAGCTGAGGAGTCAATCAGCCACGAGTTAGAGAAGTCGATCCAACCGGTACTCGTATTGATAAAAGAATGCAAAGAGCGCACAAAAACACAAGACTGTAGGCATCATCACCGACCACATAGATAACACAATTCGAACATAAGCGTATAGCAAGGAATCCAATAAGTATAAGATAATACAATCACAACCAAGTGTCTGCCATCGCCTATGTAAAACATCTAATCCCAATTGTACCGAGTCTGAATAAGTCAATCCCAAATTCAATCATCACAAGTAAATGCAAATCATTGCAATAACCATAAATACAATGCAATGTCCGATGCATCAATTCAATGTAATGCAAGATGTATGAATATGATGCCGTGCCATGCAAATGAGGTGTACACATGTACTCCGGACGAAAATATCGATGTCTTCGGTAGCATTGCCTGTGGCAACTCTGGGGGTCTAAGTGCCACCCGTCCTTGATAGTTGCCCAATGGGGACATCGACGGATCTCGCATCTTTGCACACGGGGAATTCTCTCCGCACCACCCTGGGGGACAGCAAAATTCGTGCACCAATAACTATTTCGGGACAACATCGAAATCGACCATACAACAATGATACCGGCATAGATCATCGATCATCGGCCTTTCATAATCACTTAAGTAAAAATAGTTTATCAACATTAATTTTTATACCAGCAACAATTCCGGGATAGATCTTCGGACATCGGCCTTTTACAATCACTCAATTAAGGAGTTTATCACTATCAATTCACTCAATCCACAACACCGAATAATTACCGACTATCGGCCATGCATCACGAATGTGAGAATGCGTGCAATGCATACATCAAGTATCAACAACAAGTTCAATAACACAAGCACCACAAGGGAGTACGTCAACAATGCATCATACCACAATACCAACCATAGTGTACTAATCATATTCAGTCATGACATCAACATAGATCCAGATATCTATCGCTACTCATAGCATCAAATCACCAAATGGAACAATAAACACACACAACGGGGTGGCTAGTCCTAACACACAACAGGGCCCAACCCAAGGTAATATGCAACCCAACTTCATACCCGAAGGTTCGCATGCTTTCTCCGACATTAGATTCTTAATATGTGATTTGCTAGGCATAGTCTCACTAGAACTAGACCATAACCTACCTGGACTGCCGAACCGCAACACCAATAGGTCACTCTTTTACCTTGCCCTTCCTCTGAAGCTCAAAATCAAAGTAGTCTAAGCATAATCGAATTCTATATTAGAAATCATGAATAATGATACTAATATTGCTATGATATCAATTAGGTCCATTTTAACCTTAGAAATTGGGGAAACGGGCCCACAAGGGCAAAACGGAAAGTTCAAAGGTAAATACCCAATAAAGTTCTAGATGATCATAACCCGACCATTAATTGTCAATTTAACTCATGAATTGGTTGAAATCTGATTTCAAGTGAAAATTCCCAAATTGGGTATGAACCCTAATTCCCCAAATCCAAAATTCAACGTTAAAAATGAAAGATATGGGGTTACTAAGCTTAGATTAGTCACATTTTCGTATTGACATCACCAATTTTATCAACTATAACCCTAGGGAGAAGTCTCCCAAACCCTTCTTCAAATTCTACTTATAAAGGATTGAAAAGGAGAGGGATGATTCCAAGATGAGAATGATTAAAGAGAAGTACGTGATTAGACAGAGCTTTACCTAAAAGACCTTCCTCAATTTCTCCTCAAGAACAGCCCTCCTAAGCTCCAATATTGAGTTATGATATAATGAGGGTCTAAGTCTTATTTTATGACACATTTAATGAATTTTCCCTGCCCGTGATCGCCACGGCAAAGGGAGTACCGCTACAGCGGCGCCACTACGGCGGCTGGGACACCACTGTAGCAGTGCAGTCCAACTCATACATGACCACCCTAGCGATCACCATACCGCCATAGCGGTACCGCTAGGGCGGCTCTAGTGCCGCCGTTGCGGGCACCAGACACCAGAAATCCCTCATTTTTCTAAGTCTTCCATTGAATTTTTGGGTCATTCCCGAGGCTATCTGCTCACACCCCGACCACCTAAACTCATACAAAAATATGCTACGAATGCACTCGTGATCTCGAAATTTCAACGGATGTCCCGTTGACCGAGTCATTCACCGGAGCTTACTTCTCAATTCCCGTCCAAAGTCCCAAAATGCACCTCAATGCGTTGGGAACCGAACCAATATACTTACATATTCTAAATAACCCTTTGAAAATTTTGGAGTTGATGAATCTCCGGAACAGGTCCGTTTGCCCAAAAGTCAACCTCGGGTCAAAATGAGTCAATCAACGCTCGAAAGTGGCAATAGTGTCAAAAGGACTATAACGACCAAACAGGTCATTACACAACAAAACAACAACAATGGAAATATTAATATCAACAACATCATCATCAATACCAAAATATTCCATAAAACATCCCACACGATGTTTTTCAACATATAACAATAATATACACTTCCTTTCTTCCCAATCAAGGAGCATAATCTCATTAACACACCAACAACATTAGATACCATCCATATACATGTAAATCAGTCCAACCACACGGCCACAACATGCTCAAAACAGTTCATAAATACAACAACTACAACACAACACTTTATGACCTTTCCTCCATAACTATTTTCACTTTTAAGACTTGATAAACCTTCAAATCAACTCAACATAAGAGATAGAATGAAGAACATACCTTATACTTAAAGAAATTTAGCCACACCAACTTTCTTCAAGACCAAACTCACCAAAATATCAAGTAGAAACAAGAACAATCACTTTTTATGGGCTAGTTTGGCGTAATCTTGTTAAATTCTTGATTTAATAGGCTATAAGTGTTTGGGGGATGTGTTAGGAGATTTATGGAACTCATGGGAGTGTAAAATGCTGAAAAAATAGGATTTATGGGGGATTTTATACCCCTTGGAAGTTGACCCAAAATTCTATCCAAAATTCTGTCAACTTTTTTCCAAACTTAGACAAACTTATTTTCTTCGATTTGCTTGATCTTGAAATCTCCCGAAACTCTCCATGCATGATATTTATCATTAATTATACTTGATAATGGTAATGTCCTTTGGTTCCAAGGTTTTTCTTTCCGGTTACGACTTACGAGATCGTAATTGATCCTTTACTTCGTGCTAAGTACTTATGGTTATTGCCTTTGAGCTTCACATATACTAAAAAGATATTCTTTTTTTCCAATCCTCCCATGGCTTATTATATGAACTTAAACCCTCATAACCATAAGATAAACACATATCATCTCACATACCTCTTGAAAGGTACCTCGAATCTCAACATACGAAACTACGGGGTGTAACACTCAGCCTGGTCCTCTTCACTCCAAGCTACTGGGTTCCCCTATGAAAAGTCATAACCCCATGGGACCTTGTAAGTTAAAATGAGTAAGGATCTGTGGTTAATGCATGATTGTTCATTCTTTGAAGGAGTAAACAATTTGAAAATGCTTGACTTTTTTCAAAACACTACATTAATAGTATATCTCGTTTCTTTGATGTTCGTTTGTGTGTATCTTGTGTTGCCGGGTATCTTCCTTGATGCCCTTTCTGCACCCCTAAAAATAATTCTTGAGTGTTAATCATGATTAGTGGATCTCTTTTCTGAACCTAAAGGCTATTTTTGTTTGAATACATAAGGGAAATATACCTGAATATACCTGGTATATCCAGTTTCTGTATACATATAGTGTGCAAAAAATTGGTATATTTGGTATATAACAGTATGATCACATGTGAGAATCCATGATTGTTGGCCTTTTTTTAAGATTCTAGCTCTGGTTTTCCGGGCTTACCCTTCTATATTTTGTCGTTAGGCTTGGGCTTTATTTATTGACATTTAATGCTATTTGGGCCATAGTTATCTTAAGTTTGGACTTGTCGGTTTCTTTGAATCTTTGCCCTATGCATAGTACTCTGGTCTGTGACTTCTTGCATGATTTATGATAAATCACTTGAATATGTATTTACGTATAGGTGTGTTTATAATTATAGCCCATTCTGTATTAAGTAAATAGTTCAGTCCAAAATGCTTGTCTAATCTTACTACTTTTCTTTTTCTACTTCGTGATGCATGGGAAACCTCGTGGGCCACTACCTTCCGCTTGAAACCAACTGAAACTGAGGCCCAATTCTCCTTTACTCAATCAAGCTTGATGAAAAGAAATGGAGGCTAATATTTATTTGAAGGCCCAGCTATGGGTGAAAATAGCCAATCGGTGGCTTAGGTATGCCCACTAGTCCAATCCCTCTTCTTTTGTTCTTCTTTTCAATTCATATGTGTATGTATATGTGTAAAGACATGAGGAAAAAGAATAATAAAACCCCTTATGGATGCTAGAACTTAGGAAACACTTAGTAGCTTTCTTTAGGAAGTCATCTAAAACATTTTCAAAGTTCGGCTAATCTCGAACTTGCAAGAAATTGATATTTATTTTGATTTTCTGAGGCACAAAACTGGTTCAACACTTTAATAAGGCTGAATGATTTCTAAAAGAACTAAGTGGTAAAATTTTGGGCCTCTCGCCCCATTGGTCAAATACGAACGAAATAGTTGGAAACGAAAATGGTTTTGGGCCTTAAGCCCGTTATTAAGAAGCTATATTCGCTTATTGGACTTTGAACCAGATTTGGACTAAACAGAAAAAGATGGTTTTTGGATAGCTTTTGTGATTGTAAAGGGTAATAAGAATTGTTTAAACTTGGGCTAAGATTTTTAACAAGAGGTCAAACTTAGGAAATTTCCAGAAAAAAAAAAAAGGAATTTTATGGTTGGGACTTAAGTAGTTTTTCAGAAAAGAAACACCTGTTGAGCTAAAGGCCCAAAACTCCAGGGACTGAAAAATAAAGAAGAATTTACTTGGACAGATTTTGAGGATAAGACGGACTTGGACTTGGGATATTATTGCAAGGGGTGGCCATAAGGGGTATCTGAAAAGGTAAAGGCATACGGGCGCTTTTTGGAATGTGAAGAAAAATAGGAAAGAAATAGTTCAGTGGGCCATGAAGTCGTCATTATCGTCCCCATCATACGCTTGGATCATAGTGTGGCCACAGGTCGACTGAGACCCCTCTCGGTTTCACTTCCACTTCTTCTTCTTAGTTTACCTCGATTACTTCCCCGATTCTCCTCGGGTCTAACCTCCATGTCGTCATTACCCAGTCGGAGGTATCATGTTATCAATAGAAACTAGACTCGCGTAGCGGTTTTGGGAGTAAAGAAGATATATGTGGGGTATTACTTTATGAGAAACTTGGAAACACCCTTTCATACATCCCCGGAAGCCTCTTCTCTCGTACTAAAAGTGCACTGCGAGGTTTTCACTCTACCTCTTGCCACGCATAGTACGCGAGCACACCATCTCCGTTACGTCACGTGGGTGAACAGAGCACATTTATCCAACCTTCCTGCAACCCCCTTATCCTTGCAACGGGTATTAGTAACACCCCGTATCTTAAAATAAAGATTAAACTTGTATCGCTAGAGTTTCAGAGGAAATTTGAAGGTTTAAACATTTTG
>NC_081347.1:65111357-65125427 GCF_029784015.1 Lycium ferocissimum
GTGCGGGGGAAAATTTTGTTTTTTTGCCTTCTTTTTGGGGCCAGACAAGATGCGACTCCCCGTAATCCAAACCCCTCCGCAGGGCCGGCCCGGTTGTTAAAAGCGGGGTTCAACATATATATATAAATACATCATAGCATAATTTGCATACATGAGCCCAAATAAAATGCGCCTATCGGGTGGACGTAAGGTCGTGAACCTCCGATTACATTATGGCGTCATCATGGCGATACGCCTCACCTCCCGACGAAACTAATATCGCGGGGTGAAAGAACAACGAAGAATAGCATCGAAAATCATAAGCATAGGAATATCAACATCATGAAACATCATTATCATCATCGTTGTCATTAAACATGTCTCATAAGAAGTTCTTGGAGATCTTTCACTTCCTTTCTTAGGGATATAAGAAGGTCACGCAAAGATAGGGAAGAATTATAAAACAAGAGTCATGCCTCTTCGAAAGAAAGGGATAGCCTTACATACCTTTATATCTCCTTAACAACGTCGACTAAGAGCTCTCCTTTCGGGCTCACAATTCTACACACAAAAGGGTTCGCACGAGAATTAGATTGTTGGAAGTATGCTTAAGCTTAAACAAAGCGACTAAGGCTAACGAAAATTAGCGAAAACATTTTGTTTTGACAACCTTTCTCATATACTAAAACGAAAATTTCCCAAAACATCAACAACAACGCCCATAATATCATAATACGTAAATTCCCTTGGCTAGATGTTATTCAATTTCCAAATTCATCTCCAAGATCCTCCACAACCACAACTATAATACAACATCATGTTTATCATTCGCATAATACTTCCTCAATATCATTAGCGCCATTCATGACAAGATTATACTCATATTATACCATAAATTATAACTCAACTACCTTTCAAACCAACATACCATTATTTGCATACTTAAGCTCATATTCCATGCTTGTTCCTAATACAAGTTCTTCAACTACTCAACACCATTACTAACATGAAATAATTGTAAAACTCACCTTTGTTTGTGTAGTAGATAGTCTTTACCGAGAGGACCCTCTTAAGAAAACTCAACTCCAATACCGAAGAGATTCTTAATTTTCAACCTTGCAGTGAGCATCCAATAATTTTGATTCTACAATTTTGATGTTTGATCTTTGATTTCCCCTTCTTGGATATGTGTTAGTGTGATATGGAGAAGTTTACGGGAGGTTTTGGAAGGACAAGTGAAGATGAGAATAAGAAGAAAACCGTGCACTATATAAAAATTGAACTCGGACTGACCGAAATATACTGATTTCTTATCTATACCGATCGTACAATTTATACGGTCCGTATATTGGACCGTACGTTTCCTCCCGGAGAAAATCACCCTTCCCGGGAAGGGTTCTATGGTCGTGTATACGGGCCGTATAAAATATACGGTCCGTATATATGACCGTATAATCCCCAATTTTTCCGACCCGTTCTCGTCGCTTCGTTTGGTCTCGAATCCTGGGAAACCTTCGTCCTTGGTAACACTTCCTTAACCCATCTAACGGACATTATAACAAATCGTCCAAGACCTTACTAAGTATTCGTTAGTTCGATAACCATGAAATCCTTCCCAACCATAGCTTTTATTCCATTTCCTCGACCTAACCTAGTTCCACCAAGTCCTATAACTTAAACATCTTATCGTATACACATTAAAGTTGCCAATCACCCTCTTTGTAATCGTAAAGGTCTCATATTTGCCTTAAATCGACGTCAGCTTATTCACGACGCAACGACATGAAATTGCCAAGGTGTAACAGTAAGAAAAAAAATTCTCCTTTTTTATAAGCTTTTTATAAAAGAAAAATAAAGTATATTATATGAAATTAAAAAAGAAGTGTGGGGGTGGGGCGCGTGGGGGTGGGTGGTGGGAGGGAGGTAAGAAAGAAATTTCTTATTTTCAACATGAGTTGTTATTAGGGTCTAGTGTGTTCTTATACGGATATCCATATTTTACCCATATTTATATTTTTATGGGTTAAAGAGAGCTAAAATTTTTATATTTATCCACTCATGAAATATATGACCCAACTTACTAACATATGGGTAAAATGTGTAATAATTTTCTAAATATGAGCTCAAATTCCCACCTCTACTTATGATAATAAATTACTGAGAATTTTAATTGTCTTTTTTGTTATAAAGGACTTTCAACTTTGTTAGTAGTATCATTCCTATTATATATAAGCTGTCACCCTCTCATCCTTCAGGACAAGCAAGAGGAACAAGGAAAGAAGAATCAGTAAAGTTAAAGAGGTACATTCAATGTTTTACATTCTTAATTGTGCTACCTCAAGTTACATTATGTATGTGTGTATGCTTAATTTTCTTCCTCATGTTACATTATGTATAATATACGTATGTATGTATGCATGCACGTATGCATAAATTTTTTTTATCAAAGGTTCTCTCGAGGGGATATATTATGATAGATCAAAATATACATAGAGGAAGTGTTGTCTATCCTCATCGATGTAACACTAAAATGAATAATTCATTCTTACAGTTTGACTATCCAAAATAATGGTTGTACCCATCCCAGGAGACACTTCATGTATCGGTTAATGCATCTTCACTTGTCAGACACCGAGCTAAAAGATGTTCCTATTGAGCACTTACACTACTCGAAATTTGTTTCAATTAGATACTTTTTTACGATTGGCAAATATGTAAAGCGAGTATAACACACTCGCCGACGACGTGTCAAAGTGGCGAATTAAGGGTGTGTTTGGTATGATGGAAAATGATTTATTGGAAAATAAGTGATTATCCTACTTATTTTCTTGTGTTTAGTTGGATGAGGAAAATAGTTTCCACAAACATTTTTTAATGTTTGGTTTTATCTGAAATACTAATCCAACCTCCTAACCACACGTATCTCCAACCACCCAATTCACTACCTCTCACCTCCTACACACCCCCCCCCCCCCCCCCCACAAATCCAACCTTCCTATACCACCTCCCCGCATTTTGAAAAAGATGCTACTTTCTATAAAGTGGCTATTTTTATCGTATAACCAAATATACATACTTTTGCAAGTGGCCTTTTTCTAAGACAACCAAAAAAGGACTACTTTGCACTTTGAAAGACAATCCAAAAAAGTGACTATGCTTGTAAACTAGCCATTGTTTAAAAGTGACACAAAATATGGCTATTTTATGTAAATTGGCCATTTTTTTATAAGTGACATAAAAATGGCTATTTTTGCAAAAATATATTTATTGCAAAACGACCGAAAATGCAAATTTGCAAAAATATCAACTTTTTTTTTCATTTAAAAAAAAGGCTACTTTACAAAAGTAGCCATATTTTGTGTCACTTTTAAACAATAGTTACTTTACAGTTTACATAAGTGGCCACTATCTTAGAAAGGGTACATTGCAAAAATGATTATTTTAATACTTTCACAAAGAGGCTATTTTAAAAAATGGTTACTTTTGCAAAATAAGTAGTTTTTAAAAGTAACTACTCTCACAAAATGACTTTTTTGAAAATTGACTACTTTCAAAAAGTGACTAGTTTTTAAAAGTATCTACTTTTATAAAGTAGCTATTTTCTAAAAGTGACTATTTTCTTATGACTACTTTGCTAAAAACGACTATTTTTTAAAAAGCTACTTTTCGCATAATATTTTTTAACAAAGTGGCTACTTTTGTAAAGTTGATATTTTTGAAAGTTACTACTTTCACAAAGTGTCTAATTTTGCAAAGTTGAGAGATAGGGTGGTGGTGGTAGGGAGGTGAGAAGTAGGGGTTGGGGGTAGGTGGTTATAGGGTGAGGGGGAGAGAATGGGTGGTGTGGGGGGGAGGGAGGAGTGAGTGGTTAAGTGGTGGGGGGGGCGCGGTAGTTTGGGTGTGTGGGGGTGGGGGCGGGGTTCGGGGGTGGCGGGGCGTGGGGAAGGTCGAAGAGGGGTTGGGGTGTTGGGTGGGTGGGGGAGTGAGATAATAAATTTGCACGTTATTCTTAACTTATTTTCCCTACTTTCATTAAGCGAAGCTCATTTTCCTCATTTTCAAAAACTTATTTTCCTAAAGAAAATGTTTTCCAAAATATTTTAACTAACCAAATACGGTAAAATCAAAAGATTGAAAAATGTTTTCCTCCATACCAGACACGCTCATTTTCTCCGCTTATTTTCATCTCAAACACACAATAACCCCAAACGATCCCTAACGTCCTAACCTCTCAGTTGTTCCCACATCGTTGATAACTCAAATTCCAGACCACAGATTTCTGGGGGATTGAAATGCGATAACACTTGAAAGTTTTGGGCTAAAGGGAATTTCGATCCCAAGCCTCCAAGTTGTTTGGTTTTGTTGAAGTTTCTTCCAAAAAATCTAACTTCCCTTTACTCACTATAATTTATTTCATTGGCTTAAAGTGAAGTGTTCAAATCGTGGGTGAAAGGAAGCATTTTCGCTCTCGTCGTCCCAGTCGCTGCTCCACAACAGGAAATTTCTAATCTCACCTTAGTTTTATTTCGTTTTTAGTTCTCTGTATTTTCAATTAGGTAACTAGATCAGTTTAGCTTAATCCTGTGTGTTAAGTTTAATGGTTTGTAGTTTATTCCAACAGTGGTGTTATGTAGTTGCTTATTTATTTAAAGTTACTTGACTTCTTCAAAAGTATTGCAAGATCCGTGTTGGGTCCAAAAATACACTACTTTTCAAGGATCGGACATGCACCCGACGACATTTTAAGAGAGTCCGAGTAACTTAGATTTATTTCATTTGCAAGTTAATTCGAGGCATGAGAATTTGTTTCTTGCATGAATTGATCTTTTTGGTCTGCTTCGGGATTAGTCTAGTTATAGACCAATGAAAATTATTCGATGCTTTGGGTTCGGTTTAGCGGATTAAGTGTTCGATAACATTTCAATTCTTTTCTTCTTCTTCTTGTTTAATACCAGTCTAGTATCACTCCTGTTTCTGGTCTAATCAACTAACAAGTTGCTTGTTTTAAAATTTTCTGGTCTAATCAACTAACAAGCTTCAGTAATGTGGTGTAAGTTGGAGATTTGGCTTTAGATACGAGCAAGTATGATTCCCTTTGCTGTTTTGTTTGCTAGAGTGACAGGTTAATATATTAGAAATTAATGATACGTCCTCAGATCACCTTATTTCAGTCTAAAGATAAAATTTACCTCCGGTTTAAGTTTCAGATCCATAAGAGCTTATTGCTTTATCATTTTCTTTTCTGTCATTAGTGTGGAGAGTTTAGTTTAAATGTGTTTGAATTGAGTAATTAGTTTTCTCCTTTCTCATATGTTATGTTAGAACATGAACTTGGATTGAGGTTTCTTGTTCTGTTTTAGTTCCTTCAGACTCGGATCATCTTATCTTTAGTTTCCCGACTATTTTTCATGCCCTGTTTGAGTAATGATAGAGGTGTAAAGATGTGGGTTTAGTTTATTTTCAGCTTTGCTTCTTTCCTTCCAATCCTGTTTTAAATGCTAGAAATGATTTGGTTTATTGTTCAAGTTTCTCTCGGTATTTCAAACAAGCCGGTCTTGTAAGTTCATTTTAGATATTGACACTGTTGTTTAACAGTGTTCTAAAATCTGCCAAGTCTCGAAACCAATGTGTTGTTTCCAACTGATTTATTATTTTCTTTAAACGAGGCATACCATGTTGGTATGAAAATATGTTTTAGACACTTTGAATTGCCTCTCTTTAGTTGAAAACCATAGCTTAGGATTTGAAGGCCAAGATCTGTTTTTTCTACACTCTTAGTATGCTAAAGAATTTCATGAATGGGTTGCGGTAATATTTTCTCCCTTTAGTAGTTACTGTCACTATTTTCCTTGCTACAAAATGGTTATATGATGCTAACAAAATCTTTAGGAAATATTCATTGTTCTCTGGACTGCATGAATCGGAATCCACTTATTAAGACCGATTCCTATCAACATGGTGCATCTCAACGTAGAGGGGCGGGGGGTGACAGAGGACGTGCTCGTCCGGGTTTCTCCATTCAGCTGGTGGTGAAGGAAAGGGGGAAGCTACTCAACATATGCTTTCGGGAAGTTTAACCACGCGATATCTCAGTGAACGTATTGGAACCGGGTAGGAGAGCCAGATAGATTTCGTTTCTAAGAGGTGACTCGCCTAGGCCTACTTGGGTCAACACCCATAAAGGGCCTTATATTATAAAGTCTAAAGAAAGTCAAGCAACAGACCAACTTTGTTCAAGAGCAAATTGGCCTTCTTTGTTTTCGGCTGCGAAGGATCAAATCATAGAAATAGCGGATCTTAAGAGGCGCCACGATGAGTACGCGTTTTTATATAGGATCAAACGGCTTAACTTGAAAGCTCAAAACCAATCTCATTTTTAGGTGTTTCCAGTTAGAACCTCGTTGGTGCAGCTTAGTAGTAATAGTTAATGTTTTGTGTGATTCTTTGTAATAATATCCATAAAACAGTAACTTTAGCCTAAGACCATGATTTGAGGAATGTTTCTGTCTAATTTGATCCCCTTCTTTTTTCATGTGTTTAAGATACTTACTAATCCATATTTCTCTTATTTTTTGCTGCATGAATTCCTCTTTGGAATCCACTGGACTCGCCCCCTTCCTGCATCTCATCGAGTCAGCCCATTTGTTACCCAACAGTCTCAAGCGGTAGATCGGAGAAGCAGAATTGGGCCAAGCCCAATTAGTTAACTCTTCCTTTACCTTCTTTTTTGTGTGCGTGGATTACCCTTCATTTGGGGTGGTCTTTAATTTTTGTCCTTAGCCTAATACCCTAAGGTTCTGGGTTCAAATCGCAGCTCAGCGCCAATAGCTGATAGCTGATGTCACTAGCCTTAACTTCTTTATTTACTTGAAAGCTGATGGGAGTACGACTTTCTTCAAGGAAGTGTCCCATATGATATTCTATTAGTATATTTTCGCAAGGCAGAGTTTTGCTGCAGAATTTTACCTTCGCCTTGCGAATTCAAATTCTACCTAGCGATTTTTTTTTTTTTTAAATTTTTGACTGAGCGGGGATTCGAACCCGAAACCAAGGAATTTTTAGGGAAGGGCAAAAGTTAAAGACCACCCCAAGGGCAATCCTGCAAATTGTCCCTTTACCTTTACCTCATTTTATTGTGCATTTGTGTTGTAAAACATTGGACTAACATTTTAAGTTTGTTTTCTTTTCTTAACTTAGATGAATCCCAAAGCAGGAAAGTGTGGAACAAAGTCGTCAGAATTTATTAAACACAAGTTTCAGCAAAATTGGTATATTACGTTTCAAGAAGGAGTTTTATTGTAACATTCACAAATGATGGGCATATAAATGAGTTGAAGTTTGGGCCAAAGGACTTTAACGCCCAGTGAGTTGACCCTTTTTCATAAAAAGAATCCAAAACGTTAATATCCGAAAAGCAATTTTCCAGAAATGTTTAAATGAGCATCAAATCAAAGTGCACTTTCTTTCATCAACCAAACATCTTCTTAAAATGGTCCAGATCCGTTGCATGTTTGGCTAAGGCATAAAGAATCGTATATCATTTTGAACGTGAGTTCCACTTTAAATTTGAGGTCCAAATTCATCCGAGTAAATGTTTTAAAATTGTTGAAGATTACAAAAGTACTCTTGTCGAACTATCATTTTATCATAGCCAAAGTAACCAAGGGCAACAGTTTTGCGAAATTCTTACCAAAGTTAAAGCACTTGTTGCCAAATAACATAGGGATCCTTCATATCCTTGTTTTAAACAAGTGAACTCATTAACGGATTAAGAAGTTGTATTATACATATAATTCAAAATATCAAAAAGTCGTGCATATTAGAAGCGTATAATTCCTTCACGATTAGCTGAAAGAGTTGATTCACTCGTTGAATTAATGATGTAATTAAAGTGCTAAAAATAATTTTCAAAAATAACCCTTAAGCACCATTTTACAAATAAGTTAATACTCTTTTAGACATAAAATGTTAGATCCGTAGGTCAATCACATTGTGCGGACTCTTAATACCGAGGTGCCTAATACCTTACTCGGAGAATCACCCGAACCTTTACCCTTTCTCTAGTATTAAAAAGGTTTTTTAAAATACCTTAAAATTGGTTTTCTAATTTTCATACAGTTAATTAGGTGGGACTCTATTTGTTCACTCTAAAGAGTCAAGTTGAGTTTTTACGCGAACGTAAGCCGACCGTAACAGCAAAGGGATATTTCTAAAAATGTACCTTTCGCTTAGCTTGCATCTTTGTCCCTTTTGAACATTGTACAACATATATAATTGTTACTAGTGTTTTAAAAGGCGTGGACGTAAGGCGAGGCGTTTACATATGCCTCGGCAGGGCGTAAGTCCAATGGGTATTTAATTTTTAATACTTTATAAATTAATAAAATACAACAACAACATAATACCTAGTGAAATTTCACAAGCCCCTGAGTCCTAGAAAAAAGGCAGATCATACCCCTACCTCGGAAGGTGTATGAGGTTCTTTCCGAAAGACTTTCAAATTTCAAGAGAAGCATGGCAAAAAAAAAAAAAAGGCCAAATAAGGACGATCAATTCAAAGTAGTATTTAAAACGAAATAACGAAAGTGAAAAGACCATGATAAAGCAAGCAAAAGGAGCAACATATCACGTATAAATAAAAATAATCATGACAAGAAACAAGAAACATAAACAAAGAACAAGATAAAACAAAGAACAAGAAAATATAGGGCAAAACTGAGAATATTAAAGTAAAAATGACGAAAATAATACTGATCCTACTGGGAAGGAAAATACTACGAGTCCGACAACTAGCCTTCTATCCTAATCCTCGATCTCCACACCCTCCTATCTAGGGTCATGTACTTGATAAGCTGAAGACTTGCCATGTCCTGCCTGATCAACTCTCCCCAATACTTCTTCGGGCTAGCTTTACCTCTCCTCCAACCCTCCATCGACAACCTCTCACATCTACTCACCGGGGCATCTATGTCTCTCTGTTGGACATGTACGAACCATCTCAGTCTCGCCTCCCCATCTTGTTTGCCATGGAGGCTACTCCCATCTTTTCCGAATATCCTCATTTTTTACCCTATCTCTTCGGTGCAAGCCCACACATTCATCTCAACATCCTCATTTCCGCAACTTTCATCTTTTGGATACGAGAGTTCTTGATTGGACAAATACATTAATTTTTTAAATAAAATAAATAGAAAAATTATATATTTATTGTTAACATGCTAACATCTGCACGAGCCACTAAAAAATCTTGAAAAAGTGAATGACGTAAAAATGCATTACACCAATAACATCATTATGATGAAACATAATTAGAGTTGTAAAAATGATACTCTATCCTAATAATTCAAAGATAAAAATGAGCCCTCCAACTCAATCAATAACAACAAGATGTCGCGACCGCTAGGCTTGGTTTATTTTCTCATAAAAGAAAGTTGGTTTCGTGGGTTCATTGATTAGTACACCTCCGTGGCCGGTAAGGTCGGGACCGTGGTCGTCCGTCTCCCGCTTGCCGGCCGAATATAAAATTATTGTTTTAAAACCTAAAACTAGATAACAAATTAATACTCATTATAATACAAATAGCCAGAATAGAGTCTTCAAAATATTATCTAAACTACAGCGATACCAAAAGAAATTCTAAAACTAAAACTATTTTGAAAAAGATAAATCAAGAAAGCTAAAAAGATTTGAAGAAAAAAAAAATAAAGCATAAAGAAGGAAAATACAAGCATGGAAGCATAGTAACTGAGGACAAAACTCTTATATTTGGAATGTCAAGGTCGAGCGTATGCCCCACGATATTTACGCTCTGCACATCTGCCTCGGCCTGGGACTAACCCCGGGGCTCGCCCCAAAAACGTATTTTAAAACACTGATTGTTACTTTAGACTTTTCTTCACATATATTTTTCCACAAGCCCTATGTTCATGTGTCGGATTTTCTAGCTAAACTTTAATCACATAATGAATGGACCCTCTTAAACACGCATATCTACTCGACGTAAATGCCAATCACTATAAGACTATTCATGTATGGGTAAATTTCAATAATGGCCACATAATTACAGATTTTTTTAAATCAAAATCACATAACTATGTTTGTATTTATTAGATTAAAAATAGAAAAATAAAATATAGAGTGAAAAATTATCGTTAGGTTTTCTAGCAATTGTGACATTTGTGTTAGTAGGGGTGAACATTTTGTGATTTTTATATTAGAAATCGTAGTAATATGTGACTTTTGTGTTAGTAGGGTGACAGTTTTGTGATTTTTCTATTCAAAAAGATAATTATGTAACTTTGATACAAAAAAATGTTATACTTTGTGACCATTTATGAAATTTACCTTTCATGTTATCGTACTACCAAAACCTGTTTATAACAATAATTTTTTATTTATAAATTTCAACTTCTTTTCGGAATCAACTTTTATGTTATGTTTTACTCTATAACATTTACCTATAAATACAAAATTCATCTTTATGACAACATATATAATTATCTTTTTTTTTTTTAATTATCAATCATTTTATAAAAATAGAATCTCTAAAATTACTAATAATATCTAGAGATTTTGATCAAATATTTTTAAAATACTACATGATGTTAATGAGGACAACGACTCTTATTCGAGTCCGGAACCAAAATACCCCCAAAAAAACCGTTTTGAACCAAAATACCCCAACAAAAAAAATGTTACCGAACTAACCTTAGCGCAAAGAATTTACTGCACTAAAGCAGTTAACGGGGACGACTCCGTTAACTGCTATAGCGCAATAAGTGTGCGCCCTTTTTTTTTTTTGGCCCTTTTGGTTAACCCTTCCTCCATTACACTTTTTAACGTACTTTGACCATAGATTAATCATGCTTCGGGACCCCGAAACTTCAATATTTTATATAGAACCCTACTTATTTTTGTGCAATTAATAAGGTAGGATTAATACATCATGGATACACAAAAGTTCAGATGGCCGTTTTTGTCACACCCCTACCAGGAGTATGACGGGCTCCGACCCGTAGGTCGGGAACCACCTGACTTATCCGTTACTTCGAACATCATAAACCATAACTCAAGAACACTCCGCACGCAGAAAGGCCTAACATAGGAATATCCGATCATTCAAAGATACGTGTTCATATACGGACCAATGTGGTCGCCACATCATAATGTATATCATAAAGCCGCAAGGCTAACAAGACAAAGTATCAAAAGCTCAAAATAAGGCCGACAAGGCCACCAACATATTATACCATAATATGACCTATGGAACTTTAAAACATCTAACCGTACACACACGTCTACGAGCCTCTACATCGATTTCAAATTATTATAAGGATAATACCAAATAGACCTGCATTCAAGTAAGTGAGTGCTCCCGAGAATCCGCCGACAAGCACCCACGGCTCGATCCGTCTCCCCGCCACCGCGGCATGAGCGCAGCGTCCACAAGAAGGGGACGCGCACGAATAATGTACCGAGTATGTAAGGCATGAATAACAACATAATATAGATATGAAAGGTAACATGAAATACGAGAGATAACCGTACATCCGGATGCCTCATGCGGCGGATGCCATGCATGCTCGCTTTTAAAAAACTTTTTCTTACATACATATATATAATATCATCATCATAACGTACCCTACTTTTTTCGTGCTTCTTGCAGGTAACGCATCGGCCCTTTCGAGACCCTAACGTACCTTTTCGCCTTTTTCTCGTAACATAACATACTGGCCCTTTCGTGACCCTGTGTAATATCAATTGACTCAAAGGTTGCACAATAGGTCGTACTCCGGCCGACTATAGCGCGGCTCGACGTAGTAAAATATATACATATATATATATATAAAGCATGCATGAGAGCCAAATAAAAGCTATAACTACTCGAGTGACGTAAGGCTCGTAACCTCCGATTTTCATTATGGAATTATCATCGCTATATCTCACCTTGAAGGAACAATTATTATTTAAGGTGAGATCAACAACAATGAATAAAATTGAGAAAATCATAAAATAATCTCAATAATCTCATAATAGTATTAACATCATAAGCTTTGGGATTTCTAGAATTAAAATCATCATCATCATAATCATCGTAGAAATATTCTCATCTTTAACATCGCCATTCATATTGTAAAAACATGTCCGTTGTTGTTGTCATTAAAGCTTATAGAATCATAAATCTTTGACTAGGAAAATAGGGACATTTTGGAAAATATTTATTGATTATCAAGAAAGAAGTCATGCCTTTGAATCATAAACTCTATGAATCATGAATTTCTAGCTTTTAGGAATAAGAATATTCTTGGAAAACATTTATGGATTCACATAAAGGGATCATGGGACATTTGGAAAACACCTATTGGATTCATAAGAAAGGAATCATGCCTTTAAAAAAAAAAGGGACTAGCCTTAACATACCTAGAAGATAATTTCTTGACTTCCAACTTACTTCCTGTCTTAGAATTCACTTAAGATTATTCGTAGCCTCGTAATCTACATATACAACCATTCATACTATTGTTAGGATCATCATCATACGCTCGTCTTAAGCCTTTAATTTAAATCCATTTAGAATCTGCCGAAATTCGGGCAGCATCTCCCCTGTTTATATGCCTAGCCCGAAATCATAATTCAACAACCAACAATAATAACAACAATACCAACATCCATAACATCATCTCCAACACCATTATGTATCATAAAACATCCCTCACGACATTTTCCAATTTTCACAACTAGCCAACCCGCTATACGGTTATTTAACGACTTTATCTTCGTGAATAAACCAAAAATAATATTAATAAGCAGAGATTCATACTTTATTCTTACTAGGACAACAATATCTTCAATATTCGCTTTGAATCCCGTCAATTCCAATGCAAGACAAAACTATAATCGCAACTACACGTTACCTGGACCTCGATTAATATTCCGTCACTCGAAATTACTCAAAATCCTCACTTTATGAGGTAAATGCTCTCTTTTCTTGCTGATTTTTCTGGAAATTTTCAGAAAATTCCGATGGAGAAAAATGGGGTTTTTAACCCTTTTATAAAAGCAAAGTTTCACAAATCGTAGAACATTGTTTCCGCTTCCGCGCTGAATTTGTGATGTCCATAATTCTCTACTCCGATGTCCTATCGACGAGCAGTTTGTTGCGTTAGAAACTAGACTCGACGAACTTTATTTTAGGATTTTAAAACACCTTAAAACTTCTCATATACTAGGAGATATGCCCCTCCAAAGTTGACTAAAAATCTGCCCAAAATCCTGCCAACATTTCTCAAATTTTCGTCAAATTTATTTTCAATTTGCTTGATCTCTAAAATCTTCCTAATCTCTATACATGATATTTATCACTAATCATACTTGATAATGATCATGTTCTTCTCGTTTCAAGATTGTCCTTCCCTTGCTACGACCCAGATCGTAATTCATCCTTTATTCAATTGTCACGTACTTCCCATGACTTATACCTTCCAAACTTCACGGACGTCTCCAATGCTCCATTACAACGGTGAAATACGTGATATGCCTATGTTCGAAAGTGTGTAACAGCTTTAGTGGGTTGAAAAGTGCTCGAACGCCATTTTCATTTGGTTGCCTTCATTAGGTCAAGTTCTTTACGAACACTTAAACTTTTTTATTAATAAATAATCAAAAGTTAGTCAAAATGGCAGCATTCATTAAAAAAAAAAAAAAAAAACTTAATTAAATTGCATCATTCATAACCTTGAGTAGATGAAAATACTTGAACTTGTTCATTAATAAGAAACCCAAACTTTTTAAAATACAATCATCAAAGTAAGAAAAAACTTAAAAACATTCATCAATTAATGCCCTTGAATCGATCTTCGCCACCACCGCGAGACGCGCCACCACATCATAAAGACAAAGCCGCCACCACTGCATCTACCACCACGAAAGCCTTCCACCACGCAGGTACTTCCATCGGCGAGACGTAGTTTAACCACCATGGCGTATGGGTGGACACTCGCGCTTATCATGACCAACATAATTGCAAAAAGAGGATTTTTTTTATCTCCCCCATGGGAAAATCCATTTCATTAGAAACCAAAATGCATTCTT
>NC_081347.1:65125527-65145877 GCF_029784015.1 Lycium ferocissimum
TTTTAAAATTTTTAATTTTGGTCACATAATTATAGTTTTTTTAAATCAAAATCACATAACTATGTCTGTATTTATTAGATTAAAAATAGATAAACAAAATATAAAGTGAAAACTTATCGTTAGGTTTTCTAGCAATTGTGACTTTTGTGTTAGTAGGGGTGAACATTTTGTGATTTTTCTGTTAGAAATCATTGTAATATGTGACTTTTGTGTTAGTAGGGTGACAGTTTTGTGTTTTTTCTATTCAAAAATATAATTATGTAACTTTGATACAAAAAAATGTTATACTTTGTGACCATTTATGAAATTTTTGTCATGTTATCGTACTATAGTCAAACTTGTTTATAACAATATTTTTTTATTTATAAAATTCAACTTCTTTTCAGCATCAACTTTTATGTTATGTTTTACTCTACAATACTTACCTATAAATGCAAAATTCATCTTCATGACAACATATATAATTATCTTTCTTTTTTTTTAAATTATCAATCATTTATAAAAATAAAATCTCTAAAATTACTCCTGATATCTAGAGATTTTGATCATATATTTTTAAAATATTACATGATGTTAATGAGGACACCGGCTCTTATTCAATGCGACAACGGCTCTTATTCAATGGATAACATCATGATTCATAGTACAATTTTCAGAAGCCACATGCTCATGTCACTTTTTTTTTTTCATAAGCTTTAATCACATATATTTAAAGCTTATATGTGAACACTGCTAACTTGTCCTTGCCAAACAGTATTTATGCCAATTATTTTTTGTGCGTAGATGTTTACTTTTATTATCAGTTCGTACAACTTAAATTCACTAAAAAAATGTGGACGAAATATCACGATGCCCAAATTTATTAGGTGGACCACTGTACAACATTTTATAATTGTTATACTACTTTAGACTTTTCTCCACATTTATTTTTCCACAAGCCCTATGTTCATGTGTCAGATTGTTAGCTAAGCTTCAATCACATAATAAATGGACCTCTTAAATACACGTATCTACTCAACTATAAATGACCAACAACTTCTCTATTATATTTAAGTGTTTTAAGAGGACTAACACAGCATTGAACACTTGTACTAAAAACTACATAAATTGTGCACTTTAACACATCAATAAATATTTATACCAAAAATTATATAAATTATACACTTTAACCAACTATTTTTTTATCCCACGTGGACATATGTCATAGTACTGAATATTTATTCTCTTCTCATGTACTCCCTCCGTTCACTTTTACTTGTCCATTTCACACTTTTCACGTTGTTTAAGAAATAATAAATAAAGTGTATAATTTACCAATGTACCCATATTAATTGGTGCATATTTTTATTATATTTAAAAAATAATTTGAAATCAGTAATTAATATTATGAGTAAAACAGTAAAAAATAAATTGTATTATCTGGATATGCTAAAAGTGACAAGTAAAAGTAAAAATTTATTTTTGGAATATTGGACAAGTAAAAGTGAACGAAGGAAGTATACACGTATGCACTTCAATTTTAATTCTCCGACACATTTATTTCCTCCGTGCAGTTTTACGTGTTCACTTTGACTTTTCACGTTCTTTAAGAGTTAATAAATGAAGTACCCCATCCATCCCATATTACTTGGCCATATTACTAAAAATATATGTCCAAATTACTTGTTCATTTACAAAACCAAGATAAAATTAATTAAATCTTTCTCATCTTACTCTCTCCGTCCCATACTGAATATTTATTCTCTTCTAAATATACACGTATGCACTTCAATTTTAATTCTCCAATACATTTATTTCCTCCGTGCACTTTTACTTGTTCACTTTTGACATTTCGCGTTCTTCAAGAATTAATAAACGAAGTACTCCCTCCGTCCCATATTACTTGGCCACATTACTAAACTACTTTTTTATCCCACGTGGACATATATCATGATACTAAATACTTATTCTCTTCTCAATGTACACACATATGCATTTCAATTTTAATTATCCGATACATTTTTATTTCCTCAGTGTACTTTTACTTGTTCACTTTTGTCTTTTCACCTCTTTTAATAATTAATAAATCAAGTACTCCCTCGGTCCCATATTACTTGGCCACATTACTAAAAATATATGTCCAAATTACTTGTTCATTTACAAAACCAAGATAAAATTAATTAAATCTTAATTTTGATTTCTTTGTAACAATTACTTTTATCTATAATTGTTAATATAAAAAATTATAATGTAACTAATTTACACCTCATTAACATGTTTTTTTAATTAATTTAATAAAAATATTTTATTAGTTTTGCTTTTAAAAAATCCAATATATGTAACAATGGTTCTTATGTTTGGATCTGAACGGTTAGTTAATTGAGATGGATATCAACCTGTTGGTATACATATAGGATATTAAAGAATTTAAAGGAAAAAATCTAGAATCAAAATATTAATTTCCCTCATATTCTTACTAATTTTCTTTTTCACATCGATGAACAACTTTCATCATGGTGACCAATAGGAAAAAGTCTGACTCTTTCCATCTCAATGACTTAATTCCATCATATTTGAACTATAACTAAAGTGATGGTACATAAAATACATTTTGTATATGTTGCAGTATATAATAATAATTAGAATGTTTTTAAAAGTAATTTACAAAATACAAACCTGAAAGTCTGGCTAATTAAAGTGACGGAGTTTAAGAAATAAATATAGACTTTTGAATATTGTGGTTCTAAATTAAAAATGTGTATAATATAATAAAATATCATTTCAATCTTGTGATTATAAACTTGACATGTAGGATATTTGAATTGTCAACTTACTAAATATAAAAAGAGGTGGACATAACCAAAATATGATAAATTTTAACAATAATTGAGAAATTAAGGGGAAAAATAAGAGGAAAAGAAATAAAATATGGAGGCTCACTAAAGAAAATCATGGTATCCTTTGCAAAATATACAAACGATAAAGGCTAAATAAAGTGAGTAATCAAATTAATCATGTTGGGCTTCGTACACCGCACGGGCATAGTTTGCTAGTATAACTATAAATGACAAACGACTATAACAGTACTCATGTTACTGTATACATAGTCAGACCTCTCTATAATAGTATTTCACTATAGAGTAGATTTTTCATTCATATTTTACCTCTATCTCTATAATATTTTTTTACAATAATACATTCATCTTTATAACAATACATTGTTTGTAAAATTATCCCTCTATAACATATATCCTTTTTTGTTTTCCGATAATATAACAACCACTTTTATAAAAATAGAATCTATAAGATCATCAATAGTAAGTCCACAGATTTTGATCAAATATTTTAAAAATTTAATATATCATGTATGACAAAGAATATTATGTGAATACACACTTTCATCATTAAAAGATTTCATTCCCTTGGTAATCCTGCATAATTTGGTCAATTAGAGTAAACTAATCTCATGCTGCCTTATTTTCTTATCAAGATTTGTTTGCACATGTGGTGTTTTAAACTTTTGAGTTGGCTGATTTGCTTTTTTGATGCAACTTATCTACTTTTACAAGTTGGGTAAAAGTAAGAGAAAGCTGCGCATTTTAAAGTCATCTTGTCAAAACTAGTAAGGTTAGTTTAATTCAGCTTAAACGACCTTCCTTTTTTTTTATCAGATTGACTCATAATTCCATTCATGGGCTCTATCGTCGCATGCGATTTTTTTTTTTTTTTTTTTTTTTTTTACCATAATCTTATTTAGTTTCTTATATAAAACGTGAAGTTTCAATTGGTATTATCATATGGTTCTTTAATTTTTATGGTTTTGATAATTGGCAGAATACCTCATGACCCCTTAAATGTGACATGATTTATTCAGTGCATTCCCTAAAATTTTCCCTGTCCTAATTACCTCTAGATTCTTTTCACAAGCTTTTAATGCATACATAGTAAAATTATCTCAAGTTGGTGATATTACTCTTGTGTATGATTAAGGTTGCAACTTGCAAGAAGGATATATGCAAAAAGGCGAGGCAAGGGGCTCTCCAGGAAGATTGTTTTAAGGATAATCTAACCCTTGTTTCTTCTGGTCGGCTCATATTAGCATGTGCTTGATCAAAAGGATGACAACCATATTTCTCGATTCACTCAAAAGAGGTGAACAAGGTTCCGATAGAGATATGTAAAAAGCAGGTTCATTACGCGTATTTCTAATCCTAAATGGAATGTGATGATGTAAAGATCCATAGGTAAACACAATATCTATTTAGATGCGCCCGAATGACCCCTTTTAATGAGAACGTATATAATCCTATTCCGATCTAGTCCGGTTTGGAATAAATTTATCATCATGGAATTGACTTGATCATCAGATTATAAGTTCATAACCCTATAACCGATTTCCATATTTGGGTTAAACAGATCTATTATCTAACTCCTATTTTGTAGATGTTGTGCATCTACTTATTTACGTAGGACAAGATAATTATACGAATTTATGTTATTAAAGTTAAGTGGTGGTTGTAGATCATGAATGAGTCATGCATGAATTTGATTTGTTGCTTAATAAATCAGGCAAGGCAGAAAAAGTAACCATTCACATATTTTAATCTGTTGCGTAGGGCCAATAGTTCTCTTTTAAGGGAGTTACCTTATCTTGCCTCTTTCTGTCATCTCGTCTTGAGGTGTAAAAGCATCATTTATAGACCATTTTTTGCTGACTCTATGTGGAACACACCATGCACACATGACAAATGATTTAGATTTTTTGAGTAAACTAAACTTATTTTCGTCATACTTTGACCAACATTTGCCATTGGAAAACAATAGTTAGAATTTGCCATAGGAAGGCCGAACTTCAATTTTTTTTAGAGTATATTCTCCAACGACTATGTTTACAGTTTGATCCCAAAATGACCGAAAATCAGTCATATGTGCATGCACTTAAGACAAAAAAGTTTGAACTTAAGGCCAAAATGACGGAATTCAGTCACGTATGCCTAAGTTCAGGTGAAATGGTTGAACGTCATTTATATGTGCTTGACCTTTGTTCATATGAAACTTCGGACATTTTATCTAAAATTTAGTGTAGTTTTTTTAGAAGTAGAAGATCATATAACTGATCTTGATCAATTTGTTGAAGAAGAAGAAGTGAAGAGGAAGAAGATGAAATCAATTCTCATTATTTTTTTGTGTGTATACAAGTGTGCATATCTTGTATATATACATGTAAGGATCAACTTGTAAAGTAGTTGATTACTGTAACTAACTTGAAAATAATAACTACCTAACAACTTGCTAATTACACTTAGGTCCCTAACTCTGATAACTAACTTCATGAAAGCCCCTTAAACTAACTTAACTAATTTTTGAATCACTTGTTTCTACACTCCCCCTCAAGCTAAGAAGTGAAAAGATGTTTTGAACTCCTAGCTTGGAACTGAGATAGTGATGCAGGACCTTGATTAGTTGTTTGGTTAGCAAATTTGCTGGTTGTTCTTGAGTTGGAGCATATTTAGTGGCAACCAAACCTTGTGTGATCTTCTCCCTTAAAAAATTATCGTTAGGCTTTCTAGTAATTGTGACTTTTGTGTTAGTAGGGGTGAACATTTTGTGATTTTTCTGCTAGAAATCATAGTAATATGTGACTTTTGCGTTAGTAGGGTGACAGTTTTGTGATTTTTCTATTCAAAAAGATAATTATGTAACTTTGGTACAAAAAAATGTTATACTTTGTGACCATTTATGAAATTTATCCTTCATGATATCGTACTACAGTCGAACCTGTTTATAACAATATTTTTTTTATTTATAAATTTCAACTTCTTTTCGGAATCAACTTTTATGTTCTGTTTTACTCTATAACATTTTTACCTATAACAACAAAATTCATGTTTATGACAACATATTCTTTGTTAAATTATTCCTCTATAATATTTTTTTTTATTTTTTTTGATAATTATCAATCATTTTTATAAAAATAGAATCTCTAAAATTACTAATAATATCTAAGGGATTTTGATCAAATATTATTAAAATACTAGATGATGTTAATGAGGACCACGGCTCTTATTCAATGTATAACATCATGATTCATGTAGTACAATTTTCAGAAGCCACATGCTCATGTCGCATTTTTTTTTCCTAAGCTTTAATCACATATATTTAAGGGAAAAAGGGTCAAAAATACTCCTCTTTACTTTTATAAATTAGCTTTTACTCTCCGTTACAAGTTGGGGTCAAATGTGCCTCCTCATGAAGTTGGGCCAAATAAATATACCCCTATACCGTTAAATTTTCAAAAATACCCTCAATTCTAAAATATTCCCACATAAGAAAGTCTAGTCATTAGAATTTGGTGACATGAACGCCACATGACATTTAACTTATTCTATGTGGTGCCTACGTGAAAATTTTTTAAAAAAACAATTTGGAAAATTGATTTTTTTAAAACAAATCTGGAAAAAATGGCTTTTATTAAAAATATGAAACTTTTTTGATTTTATAAAACCCGTTTTTTAAAAATATATTCTCGAAAATTGGATTTTTTTATTTAAAAATCTGGAAAATGATTCTTTTAATCTGGAAAACTGTAAAGTACTTTTTTTTAAGTTTCTTAAAATAATTTTGTTTTTAAATTTGGATTAATTTTTAAAAAAACTGATTGGAAAAAAAATCATTTTCCAGGTTTTTTAATTAAAAAATCCAATTTAATAAAAAAAAAAAGATAAGCGGGTTTTATAAAATAAAAAAATAGATTTTTAATAAACGCCATTTTTTCCCAATTTTTTTTTTAGAAAAATCAATTTTCCATATTGTTTTTAAAAAGTTTGTCACGTAGGCACCACATATAATAAGTTTAATGCCATGTGTGTTCATTTCACCCAATTCCAATGACTAGGTTTGCTTATGTGTGGAATATGTTAGAGATGAGAGATATTTTTGAAACTTTGCTAATGGTAGGGGTATATTTGGCTCCAACTTGTAAAGGGTGGGGTAGATTTGGCCCCAGCTTGTAACAAAGGGTAAAAGTACCAATTTGTGAAAGTGGAGGAGTAATTTTGACTCTTTCCCCTATATTTAAAGCTTATATGAGGACACTGCTAACTTGTCCTTGCCAAACAGTATTTATGTTACCACAATATCTTGACGACTCTGCAACCAAATTCACGATCAATGGCGTATCCCTTACTACAATTCAACTTCATATTTTTTCCTTCTTTAATTTGGGAATTATGTTTGGCATGATATAAGTCTTCTGCATGCAAAATATTTTCTGCGATAATGTTACGTTTTTCGTGAAAAATATTTTACTAGAAAATATTCTACAATCTTTAGTTTGTAAGTGAAAATTATTTTTTGAAAAAATATATATGAAAATTAATAATATTAGCAAATCAAAGCGTGTTTTTGAAGAAAATTTTGAGTGCTAAAGATTAATGAAAATGTCTAAGTGTCGGTTGGAGTAACTAACTTGAATTTAAAAGTTAAAATAATTTTATGGAGTTTCTATCCATAAGTTTTCGATTTTGTATTTTGAGAGGTTTGAGGATAACAAACAAAAATATTTTGCCCACATCTTGCTGTTTGTTATGCTATCTGTTATAATTAAGTATCAAGGCCAGTAACAGTTCCCGATAATTGAATCATGACATATAAGTGTTGAAGGTAGCAACAGAGCTTTCCGAAGCTGGAATTAACTTTGCAAAAGTCGGAGAACTTTATAAACTGTCGCACATCAAATACTTCCTTTTGGATGAAATAGGTTTATTTGATATAAAGTTCGAAAGTGGACAGATGAAAATTCCCTGCTTTGAAGTCAATGATGATACGGTGACCCTCCTGAGAAATCTCATAGCTTACGAGCAACAATCACCTATAGTACGTCCAAGATATTTCGGTTTTCATGGGTTATCTTATTAACTCAAACAAAGACGTAAATTTGCTTCGACAGAAAGAAATCATCAGCAGCAACAACATAGGAGAGGACAGAGAAGTGGTTAGCCTCTTCAACAAAATTAGGAAAGGGGCCACCGTTTTAGATGATTTCTATTACAAAGAATGCAGAAAAATAGTTCAACATTGTGAAAAACCATGGAATAGAATGAAGGCAAATTTGAGGCACAGTTACTTTAATAGTCCTTGGGCTGGAATTTCAACTTTGGCAGCCATCATACTCCTCTTACTAACACTTAGAGAGAGTACTATCTTTGATAAGCACTCTTGAGAACTCGCCTTAATTGTATGACATTGTTGACTAGTTTTGTTAATCCTTCTATTCTGGCTTTGTCACTACTGATGCATTCATGTAATAATTTGTGTGTTTGATGGGCTTAATACTGTATTCAAGTTCCATTAATGGATTTAGCATTTCCAGGCAGATTCATATTAGATATTTACAAATGAAGGAATTTGTCAATATGTTAAAATCTTAAAGAAACAAATTAAAATCTTGATGGCCAGGTTGTAAGTTGATGTTTGATATAAAGAAACTGGCCCTCGTATTTATTAAAAGTTGATGCATCTCCCATTTCATCATTTTGGGACCAATTGCAACGTCAGTAGTTTAGGATTGGAGTTACAATTCCATATCTACGTTAAACTACGTAGGTACATTGGTTTTAGACGCAGTCCTGTTAAATTCTTTTCATTTACCATTCTATGATGTGTAGCTATAAAATTTTCTTTTTAATTTCTAAAGCTACAATTTTTACTATATATTCATTTAAATAATGAACTTCAATATTTGTAAATATCTATTTTGACATGAACATTTGTAAATATTGTTGTATTGGGCTAAATTCGTACAAGACAGCTGGACCTCTATTGTTATGCCACGTGGCTTAAAGGATAAGTTAAAGATGAGTCAGCATTGAGTGGCACATGAGGAAATGCCTTTGCACCAGAGGAACCATTTGGTCCAGTAGACTGTTGGAGTAGCTCCGAAAGAGAGCTCAATGGGCTGCCGTTACGGATCAAGTTGAACGTTATATAATAGTGTTATTAGGCTTAATGGTCCTCTTTATTGCTTATTATTATTATTATTATTATTACACAATTAATGCTCATTATGGGCAGGAGAATAGTACGTGGAATATGTGCCCCTAGCTCTTAGTAAAAATAGATATTATCATTCCCAAGACACGAAATTCAAGAGGAATACACTCCACTTATACACAATTGCTTCATTTCTTAAGTTCTTTATTATTTTACTAAGTGTTTAGTCACAAGCTTGGCCGGAGGAACTAGCACCAAGGTCGATCTAGGCTCTGGCTATTCTCAACTTTACTTTGTTTTATTTCGTTTACATTCGATTTACTTGCATATTATATTGATTTACTGGTCATTTTGATCCACGTGTCCTTGACCACGAACACAAATTCAACTGAACCGTTTTTCCGGTAAACAATTGTGACAGATTCTCTAACTCAAGATTACTGTAACCGATTCATAAGTTTACATTATCAACTGATGGAGATTAACAAACCCATATTACAAAGCGGGTTAAATTAGGCATAGGCATATGAGCAGCTATCATTCGATGTACATCCTAGATATTTCAGTGATTTTCTGTTTTCATGGATTATCTTATCGACTTGGACAAAGATGTGAGTTTTCTTCATGGAAAAGGAATCATCAAGAGTGAGATAGGAGAGGATAAAGAAGTGGCTAGCCTTTTCAGCAAAATTGGGAAAGGGAACACCATTTATTCTGACTTCTATTACCCCCCGCCTACGAAAGTAGGGGATTTGTCTTCTGGGTCGAGCTCGTCGCACGTGGCTTGCCTAGTGCGGGTTATCTCTCATGTGTGGTTTGCAGGCTATTGCACAGGAGCGGGGTTTACTCTGTGTGCACCCAAAGGATAGCGGCTGTGGGTTCCCTTGTCCTCAATAAAAGTAGTTCAACATTGTCAAAAACCATGGAACAGAATGAAGGCAAGTTTGATGCACAATTATTTTAATAGTCCTTGGGCAGGAGCTTCAACTGTGGGAGCTGTCATACTCCTTATACTCACCGTGATATAGATTGTTCTAGCTTTTACCGGTGATGTTAAGTAAGTAGTCATTGGTCTAGTTATATACAATGGTTGTTTGAATGTCTCCACTGTATTGTTTTCCTCACAACTCCATGCATGCAATATGCATGTGTGTCGATGATCTTATTGTGTCAAAACTTCTTATGCTTAAATGATTAGTGGAGTGAGAATCATAATGGAAGTATTTTTTCTTTTATCTGGTATGGCATCTTTGAAGAAGAGAAGCAGATTCTCAACTATCAACCTGTTCTCCCTATCTTTCAATAATAAAGATACAACTAATTATTATTACACTTCAATCCTAAGCTAATTGAATCGGCTGTATGAATCCTGAACATCTATTTTCAGTCAATTTTGACCCGTTATTAGTTCCACTATTCAATAGTACTCAAAACGGTGATTAACAATCCCTCGCTAAATGGAGTTTATTCCTCGCTAATTCAAAATTAGTGCATGAGGAACAAGAGCCTCGCTAATTTCGTCGCTAATAAGGACCTTACAATTTTTAGCAAGAACAAGGCATTGAGGAAGTTGTTCATGATATACGCTCATCCAATAGAGAATATAACTATCAGGAATCAGACATTTCCTATATGCATTCAATCTGTTGAAGGTTTTCAAGAGCATCGTAAATACTCGATTCAACCAACAGAATTCTTCTCAGCGCTCTCATAATTGCAAAAACTTTCCATGGATTAACGTTTTAATACTTTGTTTGCAAAAGAGATATGGTCAAAGTTGAGGGTAAATTTCATAAAAGCTTTGTAATTTTTCTGTTACAAACGAAGTTTTGTGACTTTTCTTGAAAAAAAATCATAATTGTGTGACCTTTTATGAAATTTAATTTCCCCTAAAGTTAATGCAGACTGCAAGGTTAGTTGAGTCAAGGGACAAAACTCCTCCAAGTGAGAAGAACAACGAAACTGGTTGATTAAAATTTCAATGTAGATAGGCACTTAAGGGTGTGACATAGTGGTTAATGAAGTGGGTTGAGCATCATGATCATGTCTCAAGTTCAAATTCCAGCAGAGACAAAAATACTAGTCTCTCCGTCTCAATTTGTATGGCACCATTTGACTAGGCACAAAGTTTAATAAAAAATGTAGGACTTTTGCAATTTATGGTCCAAACAAATCTTAGATACTTATGTGATTGTAAATCATGTCATAATATTAAATTGTTTCTAAATATATAAATGTGACATTCTTTTTAGAACAGACTAAAAAGGAAAGTGTGCCACATAAATTGGGACAGAGGGAGTAGGTGATTTCTTCTCACATGTCCTAGTTTTGGTGGACAGAGTTACCACTGCAAAGGAGGTAGAGGTGTCACGCCCGAACCATGGCCTGGGCGTAACACGGCACTCGGGCCTTGCTTGCATCATGGCTAAACATGGGCATCAAACAATATATCTATGTGATGCAATTTAAATAAATCATGAAAATATATTTTGCGGAATAAAGTCTTGAAATTATCTCATAGCATGAAAATTCATGAAAACGTAATAGTCCCAAACATGAAAGCATAACCGACTCGCAGAACTAATATCTCGTCATGAAACTCTCTAAAACATGTGAATACTAACTACCAGACATGGCCCCGGACTACCATAAACTGCATTAATATAGACTCCATGTTGAACCCCGAGAGAGCGGGGCTCACCAATAAGTCGATAATCGAGGTGATCTCAAAGCATATGCTCCCGAAAATCGGTATTTGCACCGCGAAGTGTGCCCCGGCAAAAGGGACGTTAGTACATGGTGAATAGTACTAGTATGTAAAACCTGTCGAAAATGAAGAACACGGCACAACATAGGTATAGGACATGAACCGAAACCGATGTAACTTGAACATGAGCGATACGAGACGTGAGTAAAGTCTAAAAATGGTACTCCGATGAAAATACATGTATATAAAACTTCTTGTAACGTGGGGAATGCTATAGTGTAACCGACAACATGATCCGGGTACTTGCGCCCTACCAGAGAACACTCACACCTTGCCAAGGGATATGAGATTTAAGTAATAATAGCATGTAAGGATCCAACCAAACGAAGGTGTTGCCTCCTTGTCGACAACCCTTATCCTACGGTGGCAACGTAGTTTCGTGCCATCTCCAGCCTTTCTCTGGTTAACTAAACAATCCCAAAAACACGAACATGATATAGTTGGCTAAGCCCATGATTTTCGTGAAATAACTTGTAAATAACTTGTAATCATGATCTCACGAAATAACTATCATGGTTTCATGAAATAACTTGTAAACATAGTTTCATGAAATAACTTGTCATAGTCTTGCAAACATGTTCTTGATTCATGAGTAATAACAATAGTTCATATTTATATAAGTAATTGTCTTGAAAACATGCACGTGACTTGCTACATAAAATCATAAATTTTCATATAACATAATGAGAACACATGAGGAAGAATTCATGATTCATGGATTCTAGGGTTCCTAATAACCATATGGAAGATTAGGAATACAATGACGAATACAGATACAAAATTCATGTACATAAATACATAACTATGGGCTACCAATATGTTAGGGTTTAATGCCCTAGGGACTTCATGAATATCAAGAAACGGGAGCATAGGGAAGAACGTAGAGATTCCCACATGTGGATGGAAGTTCTACATACCTTAGTCGCTCCAAAGCTTGAATTAAAGACTTGAGCTTTGGAAGAGGATTTCCAAAGTCTTGAATTCTTGAACCTGAGATGGGTTTTTCTTGAAAAGTTTTGGAATGATAATTTCTTGTTTAGATTACAAGGATATATGTTAGAATGGAGTTGGGAATGGACTTACCTGGTGTTCTTGGTGTTGGAGGAGAGTAGGAAGTCGTTCTAGGTTTGAGGAGTGAAAAATAATGAGTTGAACCGATATGGACGAATATATAAAAATCGAGTTTACGTCCAAAGTGTTGTCCGTATTTTCAGTTTACGGGTCAAACCGACTTTACGGGTCGTATATTGACTTTACGGGTCGTATTTTGCGATACGGACCGCAGACCATCTTTGGCCATAACTCTTTGCACAGATGTCCGTTTGACCCCCGTAAGATACCGTTGGAAAGGTATTTCAATGCTCTACAACTTTCATCAAGGAAGTTTTCTCAAATTCCAAACACGTTTTGAAATACGAGCTGTAAAGTGAAATACGGTCCGTATTTAACCATATGACCTCAAAATGTCAAATTCAATGTTCGTTCTTGGTCTCGCTTTACGGCACTGTTCATGGGCGTAAATTGGAATACGACCACTTTATGGCGTAAACCACCATATCACGACCGAACGGAAAAATCTCAATTCCCACATTCTTTATCCGATTTTCTAAGTCTAGGATCGTGGTCAAAACTTTCATTAAAGGTACGAGGTGTTACGAGGGTATCCCGTGGAATTAGTCCGAGGTGCGGCAAACCGAACTAATGGTTAAAGAAAAAATTCAATGGATTTTATAAATTCAAGCTAGATGTTATGTACAAAAAATAGGTGGTCCGTCCCTATACACTTATATATTACTTCCTAGTTCACTTTTACTTGTCCACTATATTAAAAATAAATTTTCACTTTTACTTGTCTACGTAGCATATCAAGAGAAGGACAATTTGTTTTCTTGTTTTACACAGTAACTACTAATAACCCAAATCTGTAAAGAGAGCTAGTAGTCATGGATATTATATTAAAATGTGTACTTCCTTTGTTATTTTCTTAAGAAAAGTGTAAAGTCGATTGTGAACAAATAAAGGCGTACAGAGAGAGTATGAGGAATCCTCTAAATTTTTGTAATCTCATTTTAGGTGTAAATATTTAATTTCTTCCAAGCGACTATTCTATGTTCTTCCAAAAAATGTAGCCTTTGTCTCTCTCATACAGGCCACTCACCCATTATCTCCCATGTTCTCATAATCTATTACTTATCTCACTAATCATCTTATTTATTCCAAGGCAGAAATCTTACACTTATAAAGATGAGTATTTATTCTATGTGTGGTGCAAGATAAAAATTGTTTAATGTGCACGTAAAAGTGAGGTTGGTGTACATGTGAAAAAAAATAGAAAGAGTAAAAAAGTTTATATCTCTAACTTATTCACTATAAAAAAGAGAATATTTTTCTGGAAAGAACGTGTACTGATAGGGATGAGGAAATGGATCGACCAATGATCGACATCAAATTAGCAGTTATATATATATATATATATATATATATATATATATATATATATATATATATATATATATATATATATATATATATAGAAAATAAGAAAAGTTAAATGGAAAATACTTACCTACACTTCTATTTTCCTAGCAAATCAATAAGTTCATAACTTATCTCTTATATAAATAAACTATTAATTACTATCTCTTAATCGTAATTAGTTGTAATGTAATTTTCACATGAATTTTGATTAATCCTCATCTTATAGTTGAAATAACTTGATTGGTGCAAATACAATATGCAAGTTGTTTCCCACTAAATTTTATTATAGTATATGCTCATGTCACAAACTAGACGTCATTATACGTAACATTTCGCATTAAATTTATATCCAAGAATACATGTTTGACTTGAAACTTAATTAACTAGTTAAAACTTTATCCTATGATACTCAAAAAGACACCTAGACTTTACGGGGTGACCCCTTAACAACTTCAAAATAGTATATATTCACCCTTTTTCAGTCAACCCCAAGTATAAGAAGATATGCGCAACTCACGCACCAATCATCAATTGCCACATGTCAAATTGATTTTTCAATTTTTTGATTTTTTATTTTTCCTATTTGATTCTTTTCTTTCTTTTTTCTTTTATTTTTCTTTCCCCCTTTATTCTTCACCTCAACTTCAACAAGTTCCCCCACCTTAGCCACCCCCATACCGCCACCGCATCTCTAATTCCACCACAGCACCACCGAAATTCACCAAACCGCCACCAAATAATTAAAATCAGCACCAAACCAAATATGAAATTTAAATCAGCATCTATCCAACTTCTTACCCCCAAATCAATATCCCTTAACCTTGCCACTTTCAACCTCCATTTTTAGTAGGGCAAAAAAATAATGAACCCAACTAAAAAAGAAAAAGAACAAGATAGAATACAGAAGTATTGTTTTTCAAAACCAGCCAGAATTGGAAGAACCACCATTCCGTCTCCAATCACAAATAGCATTAACCATCACCAAATCAAACTTTGAAAATTAGATATCACCTTCAAACCACCATTCCATCCCCAAGGACTTACCCCAAATCAAAAGCAAAAAAAAAAAAAAAAAAGACAGAAAATAAGGATGAATCGGAAAAGTCCATAGAAGAACGATCTTGAAGAAACAGAGGAAAAAAGAAAAAGAAAAAAAAAGGGTAACCAATTGGGTCTTCTTGGTGAAGAAGATAAGGAAAAAGAAAATATTAAATAAAATAAATAAAGTAAAAGGAAAAGGTATTTTTTAATGAAACAAATGCTGAAATGAATAAAAATTAATTTTTTTTTTCTTATCTCACGCGCTATTGGAGAGTGAAATACACTCTATATGCCACGGGGGCTCATAAGGGGGTGATAAATCCACTTTGAACAAGAATAAGGGGGTGTTAGGACCCTCGCAAAGTTTAAGTGCCTTTTTGAAAAAGTTTTATAGTTGAGGGGGGTAACGATGTATTTACTCACAGTTAGTAATATAGGCAGGCTTGCAATCATACAAAAGAAAATCTATATATAGTACTAAGGTCTATTTAGCTTAAACATCATTTTCTTCTTTGCCTTCATAGGCTTCTATATTTTCCTTCTCCCATCCTTCAAAAAAGTCAAGCAGAGAATAACTGAAGAAGAAACTCAAGTATATACCCTCCAATTAGTCCACTTTTGAATTTACGAGCAGCCAAACCAAAGAGGTAACTAGCTTTAATTGTTTTATACAACATCCCACATTAATTATAGAAATAGTTTGTGCTATTGTTAGTTTTTTCTAGTAATTTTAAGGGAATAAAAATAAAATATAAGGATGTTAAATATTATTGCATTTGTTCCAATTTATGTGACACTGTTCGGATTTCGGGAGTCAAACCGTTAAAAATAATCAGTGTTTTAAAAAGCGGAGCGTTTTACATATGTCTCGGCGAGGCGTAAGGCCTGAGGCAAGGGGCGTAAGCCCCATGGGTATTTAATTTTTAGTATTTCATAAAATAATTTAATTACAATAAATATTTTTAAATAGGTAAAATTACATAAAAAATAAAAGAAAACTGTATATATGTATGTGTGTGTGTGTGTGTGTGTGTGCGCGCGCGCACGCTTGATCCTCACAAAAAACTAATCAAAGCAATCCATTATACGCCACTTACTACTTGTAATTACATGTAACATATTTTTACAAGTATAAACAATACAATGAAGTAAAAGCTATTATGAAATGCAAATCAACTCTAACATCTTAACTTTCAAACAATGAAAAAATCACAATTTCTTAAATCAATATTACTATCATACTATTCATTTTATCTCCTTATAAGCAAATAATCAATAAACTTTATTAGCATTATAATAAAACGTAAATCCTTCATGAATAAAAATAAAATCACTTTCAAATAGCAAAATAATAAAATGTGATAATTTTTATACATAGGAAAAAAGACCAATGACAAATGAAAATGTACAATTTGGCTATGTATTTTTAAAAGAAATATTAAGTGATATTCTCCCTCACGATGTTCTCAAATAGTAAATATGCAATATTACGACTTGTTATTTGAGTTACACCCAATCTTCTTATTTCTATAGATGAAAAACTATTAAGTATCATTCATTTGTTAAAGAATTATGAGGGTCAATGATTTTAATTAAGGAATTTAACTTATAATTTGTGTAAGAACTGCTAGGCGAGCCCCCAGCGTTGGGCGTTAGGTGTGTTTAGGGCGTACAGTCGGGCGCTTAGGGCGTAAGCCTCACAACTAAGCCCCACACGGGAGCCCCAAGGCGTTTTGTCAGTGTTTCGCCCCGTGACGAGTCCTGGGGCGAGTCCTGAAGCTGCCTTTTAAAACACTACTTAAATATGACCATGAATTCGGACATGAAATCTTTAAGTTTTTTGAAAATATTATTATATTTGAAAACTACATAAAAAGTACTACTATAAGTCAATAAGTGACAATTCAAATATTTAAAGGACATATAAAAAATTCACGAAAACAATAGTTAGTTTGATTTTAGAAATTCGAATGATGCCACATAAATTGGGATGAAGGGAGTATCACCGTAGAGGCTATAACTTTTTAAGGCAGTTTTTATTACTCCCACTTGTTAGGCAGTTATTATTACTCCCACTTGTTTCTATTTTCTTAAGAGTTTACCACGACAATGTACACATTAACAATTTCTACTTAGAAAATGTAGGTTAATAGTGGCTGTGATCGTATGCAATCGCTACGTGCCATCGAAGTTTTATTGTTATTATGATGAGTTTAATAAATTTGGAAGTATTGTAGAACAAATTATGCTTTAATTTAACAAATAATGAAAATAATTAAGGGAGATCATTATCTACGATGTGGGAGCTACCTTATGATCGTAAGGTATTAGATTCTTGTTAGTAAGATAAGATATCAAGATGATAACATACACATTATTTCTTTTTTCCTTAAAAATGTTTGTTGATAATAGCCCTATGATCATAGGCAATGCTTTTCATAATAAGTTAGTCATTATAATGCGACAGATCTAATCCATGGTTGTTAGAGATTTAATCCATGGTCGTAAGAAGGGTGTCATTCGTGTTCATAAAAGATCTTACTAAAAAGTGTAAGTTGTGTGAAGTTTATTAGGGTGGGCGTAATAAGACTTGTTCATAAGGCCCATTAATTGAATTAAAAAAAAAAAAAAAAGAAAAAAAAAAGATGTAACATTTATTACTAATAATAAATATTTTAAAAACATTATATCCTGTAAATGATTATGGAATTTAGTTTTCTTTAAAATTGTATTTTAAAGCTAGACAATCTTGTTTTCTCAACAAATATATTTTGATACATTTCAAATATAATGTATTAGATTGAGAGATTAAAACACATATACCTTTGATAAATCATTCGAGAATTTCATGCCTTTTTACAAGTGTCTCGCAACACAGATCCCTCCACCCCCCCCCCCCCCTAATAGATAATACCCGACGCTCCAGTGGAGATATATGTCATATAATGTTGACATTTAGAAATCAAATTTACGTAAAACGCATCCAACCGCACTTCTGATCTTGATCGAGGAGAAGGTGGAGGTGATAATGTACACTAGTTGAATAACAAATTTAGATAAAGAGAGAATTGTGGAAAAATTGTGTGAAAATGAAGAAGAATGGAGGTGTATTTATACAAAATATGACAAAGTGAAGTTATTCATAAATTTAGAATCAAAAAATCCTAGCAATTTTTTAAATTTACTGCTTTTTGAATTTAGACGACGTAAACATTTTTTTAATTTAGCAATTTTATCATTAGATGTAAATGTTAATTTTATTATTATTAGTAAATGTAAATGTCTATTTTTGTATTAGAACTTTAAAAAAAAAAAAAAAAAGCACCGGCCACCCAACTATAACCCGCCCGGTGAGAAATCATATATACACCCTTTTATCTCTCCAAGCCCTATTAAGTTTTTGAATCAAAAAGTGTCAACCCTAACTTGACACCCTTAGTCGTAGGAGATCATATTCGTGTTCGTAAAAGATCTTAGTCTTGTTCGTAATATTGTTCATAAGAGACTAATTGAATCATTGAATGTAACATAAGATATCTTACCTATATGATTACAATTTAATTTTTTCTTAAGAGATAATATTCTTGTTCGCAAGAGATTAACTAAATATAACGCGAGAGATCAAAACACATATCCGTAAGAGATTTAGCTGATGTTCGTAGAGATCGATACTTGTTTGCAAGCGATTAATATCATGAACATGAGGGAACATGAGAAATCAAATCCGTAAATAAAAGACATTGAATAGGTAAACCATAAAAAATCCATAAACGAAACTTGACAGCATTGAATTATCCTAGCAATTAACTGTAAAATGTTCACATAATTTAGACTAATTTATTCAAATTATGATCAAACACTGGTCAAAAATCCATATATAATTTTATGGCTATTAATTTTTTGAATCAAGAAAGTATCAACGCTCTAATAAAGGTTAGAAATTTAAAAGGTGCATGTTAAAGTATGGTACCCCGAACATGTCAATATCTCGTCACGCCATAGACTTCGAAAATAATTGAGGAAATTAAATAATCATTGACTTTTTGCGTGCTGAAAGACCAAAACATGGCCACATATCAAATACTTTATATTATCTGTATTATAAATTTATAATTAATATTATATATGGATATTTGATCTCATTCCTCTTATAAAATCAATTTGCAGGCCCTTTCTCATGGAATCAAGAGACCAAAAGAGAAACAGCCAAACTAAAGAGGTAATTTTTATTTATTTTTTGCATTTTCTTGTTCTATTCTAGACACTATAAATTAATTAATTACTCCATATTCTTTGCTACCTCAAGTTGAATGACATGATTTACATAATATTTTCTAGTATAAAGGGGAAAGGGAATGAGAATATGAACAACACAATTATATTGCTTCTGTTCTGTTGTTTCAAATGTAAATCACCTTCTGTTGTTTTACTTTTAATTTATTGAGATTATTGTTTGTTAATTTTGTTTTCCACTTAGTTAAGGCCACTTGTATCCTCGATGGTGCAACTAATTTGTATTGCTTGTTTCCTTCCATAACAGAGAAAATATTCAATAGCTTGACGGAGATAATGTAGAACTAAACTATGTGACTTGATACCTTTTGGTTTAGTGGTAACAACTCTTTGCTGAATCCACATATTTGGTTTTACATTATGCTAAAATATGTGATTTGGTAGCTGGGCCACATGAATTTGTTCCTAATAAGCTTGCCTTAAAGGCTCAAAAGTCAAAACCGAAAATCTGTAATATCCGAACCGATTACCGAACTTAATGAATCCAATCTGATCCGGAAACCGAAAATCCAAATTGAAATTTTCATATCCAATCCGATGGCCCGAACACCCACCACAATTATCAATACTTATTTTAGTCTGGCTTCGTACTTTTAGACAGTGTTCATTTTCATTATTGTTTAATAACAGTACTTATTTTATGGGTTTTGATTATCTTTATTGTTGGTAAAACTATATTTTAGTATTTATTTATTATTATTTTTTTTTTAGTAAATGTCATCAAACATCTTTTATTTTGTGTAATTCTCAGGGAAGCACAATATAATTGTTGTTCTTACTAGGAAGCAATAGTTGCATGTT
>NC_081347.1:65145977-65162710 GCF_029784015.1 Lycium ferocissimum
GTTGCTCTTTTCTGTAAGAAAGGACACTAGTCTCGCTACCTAAATTTTTTTACCTTAATTAATTTCAAAATAAAACATTTTTATTTCTCTATGATGACTTTATAAGACATATCAAATCAAGAAAAGTCTTTTTAAAAAGAATATTTTGATAAGGTTTTTCATGAGTCGATTGGCTTACATATCCGCCCATCTTTTAGCTAAGCTGAATTAAGTACACCAAGATTAACTGAAAACATAAGTAGGGGTCATTAAGCCGCCCAAACTTGGGCATTCAAGATATAATATATATTTCTTAAAAAAATCGACCTATCTATACAATGTAACTTGGAGAAATTTCAATAATGTACAATCTAGCATACAAAATTACATTTGCGTAGCCATATTTTAAAATTACACTCCGCATAGCCACTTTTTCACAATATACAACATTATACAATAATATATAACTTTATGCATCTGGAGTAAATAATGTATCAACCTTATATCAAAGTGTATAATAATGTATTGAGCGTATAATAATGTATAAGAGGTGTTTATATCCAAGAAAATTCAGTTGTATACAACAATATATAACTTTTTTTCAATTGTAGTGAGGGCACAAATATACAACAACCTTTTGAGGAAGAGGATACAAATTGGGCTATTTCGGCTAATTTTTCAAACATGGGCTGTTTCGAATAATTATTTTTCCTAAATAATTATAGAGGGTTATTTTTCCATGTAATTTTTTGACTAAGAGGAGTCTATTCCCTTCAACAAGTGTAGCTCCAGCCCTACCTTGACTCATCTTAACCTGCCAAATCTAATCAAATCCGTCAATATTTGCAATCACTAGTATCTCGAATTAAAGCTTAGGGGTCGTTTGGTGCATAGTATAAGCTGGGATATCCCAAAGACTAATTTTTTGTACCATGTTTGGTAGAAGGTATAAATTTATCCTAGGATAAATTTATATCTTCTACCAAACATGGTATAAATGTATCCCATCCCAAGAGATGATATCCCTTCTTATCCCACTTATCTGGGATTATTTTATACCATCTTTTAGCTAGTATAAAATAATCCTAATAGATGGGATAAATTAGTCCCGAAATTATAATCCCGAGATAATTTTGACTACCTACCAAACGAACCCTAAGAATAATGCTTAAAGGTACATGAAAGGACATCACCAATCAATCAATCAACTATATTTCAAATTTAATTAAAGCTTAAGAATAATGCTTAAAGGAACATGAAAATACATCACCAATCAATCAATCAACTATACTTCAAATTTAAATACTCAATGAGATTCATCTGCAAAGTTAGTGATAGAAATTAATTCAAAAAGAGCTAGCTGAGGTTGATCGTCTATCCGGATGAAAAAAATAATTAAATGTACATTCACACTGACCCTAATAATTAATCTAGTTCATTGTATCTTCTTGTTATGTTCGTCAGGTTGAATTATTCTGTGACATGTCCAGACATACAAGCACTATTCCTTTATTATTAGAAAGTTGATTTAGACGATTTAATATTAAATTGAAACTTTTTTTAAAATAATAATAATAAAAGTATTAAGCACCTACCAATAATGCACTATCGTAAGAACGTGAGGGTAGAAAAATAGTCGAGCCAAAGATTAATAATAAACGTGGGGGCCCTACCTCGACTCATCTTACCTGCCAAATCTAATCAAATCCATCAATATTTACAATCACTAGTATCTTGAATTAAAGCTTAAGAATAATGCTTAAAGGTACATGAAAGGACATCAGCAATCAATCAATCAACTATACTTCAAATTTATTAAAGCTTAAGATAATGCTTAAAGGTACATGAAAGGACATCACCAATCAATCAATCAATCAACTATACTTCAAATTTTAAATATTCAATGCGATTCATCTACAAAGTTAGTGATAGAAATTAATTCAAAAAGAGCTAGCTGAGGTTGATAGTCTATCTGAATGAAAAAATAATTAAATGTACATTCACACTGACCCTAATAATTAATCCGGTTCATTGTATCTTCTTGTTATGTTCATCAGGTTGAGTTATTCTGTGACATGTCCACACATACAAGCACTATTCCCTGATTATTAGAAAGTTGATTTAGACGATTTAGTATTAAATTGAAACCTTTTTATAAAATAATAATAAAAGTATTAATCACCTACCAATAATGCACTAACGTAAGAACGTGAGGGTAGAAAAATAGTCAAGCCAAAGATTGATAGTCTATCTAAACTTAGAATAGGATATACTTATTAATTAAACGTTCACACTGACCCTTACAATAAAGAATCATCTTGCAGTTTAGCCAAATTTTCGAATTTGCTTATTTTGAATGAATTCTTGCTTTTCGAAATAATATTTTTTGGAGAGTAACAATTGTGTTTGCCTCAATTTGAAAAGTATTTTGTCAATATTAGAGCAAAAATTTGTGTTTAAACAAGATTTCAAAAATACTTTTAGGAAAGAAATTCCCTTTTGCACTTTTACTTTTTACTGAAAAACACTTAAAATTTAATTTCTTACTAAAAATTTGACAAACACATCAATTCTCTCAAATAGTAAGTATTTTTAACTTTCCGTAAGCTTAGCCAAAATGCTAGTAGACTATTCCAATTAATTAAACCAAGTCATTATATCTTTTTGTTAAGTACTCACTAGGTCGAGTTATTATTATGTAACATGTTCACACATGCGATACAAGCATTATAATCCATCATTGAAGTTGGTGTTAAAAAATATAAAAATAAAACAGTTAAAAGTAATGGGAAGAATGCCGCTAATAGAACAATTCGATATGTTTTACTCAGGTCTAATATTTGCCCACATTTGTGGACTTTAACCTTACGAGCCGTTTGGACATGATTTGAAATCATGAGATGACACCTTGATTTGAAACTATGTTTGGATATGCAATTTGGATTTCTTAAGTTGTATTTTTTCTTGTGAACATAAAAACCCCACAAGTTGTGAAAACTATCAAAACTTTTTTAATTCTTATACAATCTTACCAAATGAGTAAGTCATAGTTTATAACAAAATTAATACACTACTAGAAGATCTTTCTAAAAAATATAGCATCAATTGATGAAACTTTAGTTCAATAAAAATAAAAATTTAACATGCATAGTAACGTAATCACTCTTTTATAGGGCTGGGCATAATTATCGAAAACCGAAAACCGAACCGAACCGAACTAGTTTGGTTCGGTGTTTGGTGTCCATCGTCAAAAAACCGAAACCGAAATAACCGAACCGAAGTTTGATAAAACCGAAATAAACTTTTCTTATATTCAAGTTTTGTTTGATTTTGGAGTGAAGTGGAAAAATAGCTGCTTTCAGGAAGCTATTTAAAACATAATATAAATATATAAAATATTTTAAAGTTTAACCACCATAAAATCAGACGACCTCGAGGTCGGAAGATTGAAACTTTGGTTGACTTGCTTATCTTGTTTTTCGATTTGCTCTAAAATGTTTGGGCCTAATTTTAATCATTAAATTCGCACGATTGCCCAATCTTGGGGTGGTCTTTAATTTTTGTCCCTCAAATCGCAGGTCTTTAATTTTTGTCCTTCGACACTTTAAATAATAAAAAAGTGGCCGAAAGTATCCCCGACATTGAAAAAGTAAAAAAAAAAAAAAAACGCAAGGCAAGGTTTCATAGAAATTATGTCTATTCAGGCAAAGTTACAAGAAACTATGCCTTGTCTGCCATAATCCTGTAGAAATTAAGTTACATAGATACTAAGCCTTGTCCGACATAATTTTGTAAAAGTTAAGTTATCCTATAGAACTATGCCGAATAAGGCATAGTTTTTGTGTAACTTTGCCCGAATAGGCATAGTTTCAATGAAACTCTGCCCTGCGATATCTATATATTTTTTTACTCAAGGGGTTTGAAAACCTGCAAACCCTACTTTCATAGACCAGCGAATAAGAGTACTTTGGCCCACAAATTTTCATTGAATGAGAAGTCGGGGCAAAAATTAAAGACGAGTGATTTGAAGGAAAAAAATTAAAAACGAGTGATTTGAAGGAAAAAAATTAAAGACCAATCTATATGAAGGATAATCCGCGCAAAAATTTGATGCTTTATAGGCTTATGTAAGCCCTTTTTTCACCTAATTGCATCAACTGTTCTCTTGTTTAAAAAAAAAAAAATGTAAGTCCTTTTTCGATTTCGTTCTAGCTCAATTTTGATTAGCTTTTTATTAATGAAAAAATTACTTAATGTTACTGATTATGCTTCATAATTACCTTTTATAGCGGCACTTTAAATAATTACAAAACGTAGTTATAGTTTACAGTTTATAGCAGATATCATAGATATATGTATCCCAAATATGTAGGCCTAATTTTTGTATGCGCGTGCATACTGTGTATATGCTATCAGTGTACATACATTTCTATATACAATGTATTAGTGTATATACAATGTATCAGTGTATATACTATATACATTGATAATGTATGAGCGCACATACAGTGTATATGCAACATTTTGAAACAAAAATACTGCTACGTTTTTAGAAAAAATGCTCTTTTCTGTAAAAGGACACTAGTCTCGCTACCTAAGAAATTTTACCTTAATTAATTTCAATATAAAACATTTTTATTTCTCTATTATGACTTTATATAACATGTCAAATTAAGAAAAGTCTTTTTTAAAAAGAATATTTTGATAAGGTTTCTCATGAGTCGATTGGCTTACACATCCGCCCATCTTTTAGATAAGCTGAATTAAGCACGTCAAGATTAACTGAAAACATAAATAGGGGTCATTAAACCGCCCAAACTTGGGAATTCAAGATATAATATATATTTCTTAAAAAAATCGACCTATCTATCCAATGTAACTTGGGGAAATTTCAATAATGTACAATCTAGCATATAAAATTACATTTGCATAGTCATATTTTAAAATCACACCCCGCATAGCCACTTTTTCATAATATACAACATTATACAATAATATACAACTTTATACATCTGGAGTAGACAATGTATCAACCTTGTATAAAAGTGTATAATAATGTATTGAGTGTATAATAACGTATAAGAGGTGATTATATCCAAGAAAATTCAATTTTATACAACAATATATAACTTTTTTTTCAATTGTAGTGAGGGTATAAATATACAACAACCTTTTGAAGAAGAGGTTACAAATTAGGCCATTTCGGCTAATTTTACAAATATGGGCTATTTCGAGTAATTATTTTTCCTAAATAGTCATAGAGGGTTATTTTTCCATGTAATTTTTTGACTAAGAGGAGTCTATTCCCTTCAACAAGTGTAGCTCCGACCCTACCTTGACTCATCTTAACCTGCCAAATCTAATCAAATCCATCAATATTTGCAATTGCTACTATCTCGAATTAAAGCTTAAGAATAAAGCTTAAAGGTACATGAAAGGACATCATCAATCAATCAATCAACTATACTTCAAATTTATTAAAGCTTAAGATAATGCTTAAAGGTACATGAAAGGACATCATCAATCAATCAATCAATCAACTATACTTCAAATTTAAATATTCAATGCGATTCATCTACAAAGTTAGTGATAGAAATTAATTCAAAAAGAGCTAGCTAAGGTTGATAGTCTATCTGAACGAAAAAATAATTAAATGTACATTCACATTGACCCTATAATTAATCCGGTTCATTGTATCTTCTTGTTATGTTCATCAAGTCGAGTTATTTTGTGACATGTCCACACATATAAGCAGTATTCCCTGATTATCAGAAAGTTGATTTAGATGATTTAATATTAAATTGAAACCTTTTTTTAAAATAATAATAAAAGTATTAATCACCTACCAATAATGCACTATCGTAAGAACGTGAGGGTAGAAAAATAGTCAAGCCAAAGATTGATAGTCTATCTAAACTTAGAATAGGATATACTTATTAATTAAACGTTCACACTGACCCTTATAATAAAGAATCATCATGCAGTTTAGCCAAATTTTCGAATTTGCTTATTTTGAAATGAATTCTTGCTTTTCAAAAAAATATTTTTTGGAGAGTAACAATTGTGTTTGCCTCAATTTGAGAAGTACTTTGTCAATATTAAAGCAAAAATTTGTGTTTAAAAAATATTTCAAAAATACTTTTAGGAAAGAAATTCCCTTTTTGCACTTTTACTACGAGTGAAAAACACTTAATTTAATTTCTTACTAAAAACTTGACAAACACATCAATTCGCTCAAATAGTAAGTATTTTTAACTTTCCGTAAGCTTAGCCAAAATGCTAGTAGACTATTCCAATTAATTAAACCAAGTCATTATATCTTTTTGTTAAGTACTCACGACGTCGAGTTATTATTATGTAACATGTTCACACATGCGATACAAGCATTATAATCCATCATTGAAGTTGGTGCTAAAAAATATAAAAATAAAACAGTTAAAAGTAATGGGAAGAATGCCGCTAATGGAACAATTTGATATGTTTTACTTAGGTCTAATATTTGCCCACATTTGTGGACTTTAACCTTACGAGCCGTTTGAACATGATTTGAAATCATGAGATGACACCTTGATTTGAAATCATGTTTGGATATGCAATTTGGATTTCTTAAGTTGTATTTTTTCTTATGGACATAAAAATCCCATAAGTTGTAAAAACCATCAAAACTTTTCCAATTATTATACAATCTTACCAATTGAGCAAGTCATAGTTTATAACAAAATTAATACGCTATTAGAAGACCTTTCTAAAAAATACAACATCAATTGATGAAACTTTAGTTCAATAAAAACGAAAATTTAACATGCATATTAACGTAACCACTCTTTTATATAATCCTCCCACATGGTAGACATAAATAAAGGTTGGTAAATGGTTGGTGGGAGTAATTGTTAAAATATCCACCAACTTATGGGTCTTTTTTTACAAAATATAAACTTATGGGTCAAGTTTTATATTTAAAAATTTTGAAACCATGGTTTGAAAACATTAGATGAAATGCATGTTCAAACGCATGGTTTGATTTCAAATGCATACCAAACGCTAATTTCGAATCGCATGTCCAAACACCTACTTAGTTTTGGTTTACGTCCCTACACCTAAGACTGTAGCTTTTTCAACAATGAACAATCCCAGCTCAACTATCGCTCTCAATTGTCATTACTAAAAAATTAAGTTTTTTCGAAGACGAATGTCGACGAACGTTTTCGGTCAGCCATTCCATTATGGTAATTGACGGACACACTACACGAAAGTGTATATACGATGGCATTTTATAAATGTCGTATTAACTTGATTAAATGTCACAAATTCGTTTACCGACATTTAAATTACATTTGGATCAAATGTCTTAAATGTTAGTGTCGGGAATTTTCTAACATTTACCTAAATGTCAAAAAGAATTTACGACATTTTGGTAAATGTCGGAAAGAATTTACGACATTTGTTTTGTGACATTTAGGCAAATGTCGGTAAAAAATTTACGACATTTTTGGTAAACATCGGAAAAAATTTACGACATTTAGGTAAATGTCGGGTAAGAAATTTTACGACATTTATTTTCCGGCATTTACCTAAATGTCGGAAAGAATTTATGACCTTTATTTTGTGACTTTTAGGCAAATGTCAGTAAAAAATTTACGACATTTAGGTAAATATTGGTAAGAAATTTACGACATTTATTTTCGACATTTAAGTAAATGTCGGTAAGAAATTTACGACATTTATGAAGCGCCGCTTAAAATTTCTGACATTTAGATTAATGTGGTAAAAATGTCGTTACGACATTTACTTGTTGCATTCGTAAAATGTCACATTAAAACTCTGACATTTTGATATATTTCAACAAATAAAAATGCCAAATGTTGTAAAAATCTATCTATATAGTTTATGTTATGACACAAATACTTATATTCAATTTGTACATTCATATAAATGTCAACCTTTTGTAACAAGCATGAAATATATGTAAAGCAAATGCGTTTTAATATATAACCAAAGAACAAAGTAGCAATATAAATGTTCTGTAAAAATTAAACGATGTCAAATCAAATGATATGTTCTATTTCAAGTAAAACTAAAATCTAACTAAATACTATAATTTCAACATGAAACCAGCTTAACTGCCAATTCGAATTAATTTCCTTCATTTCTCGAATAAAATCTGCAACAAAGCTTTATGAAACCATCAATCCACAAGTCGAGCATTTCATTGCCAGTAATTGACCTCAATTCCTTAAAAAATGCTGCACAAGAAATTCATATAAGAAAAATAATTATAACAATATAATAAAGGAAATTGTTTCCTCCTTAACTAGAACAAATTGGGATATCAAAAATAAAAAATTGGGTTTCTCTAAATAAACAGATTGGAGAATTGATGCAAAAGCAGCAACTATAAATGAAGCTTTACTCCCTTTGATAAAAAGAAAAGGGGGAAAAGGTTCTTGTAATTTTTCAAACTTACGCACTTCTTTTTATCTGTGTCAACTGCACTAGTTCCAGTCTTCTTGATCAACACCTGAGAAGAAATATTAAATTGGTTACTTTAATAGTTCACGAAATTCAAAACTTAACAAATCGTAAATAGTGAAGTTGTAGAGGAACTATGATGAGGAATTAAATTCAAACTAACTCTTAAAACTATCCCTAACAGTCTAATATATCAACATGCCAACACTTAACGTTCTAGCACACCTCTTCAAGTTCAAAATGAGTGTACCAATTTAAGTTTGCTGATTCAAAAAAAGACACCTATACATGAGGAAATTGAACCAAACAACCCTCTTGACTAAAACACCATTTCAAATGAAATTTTGAGTGGAATATGACCTAAACATTGGTAGATCAAAAAGTTACTAGATTAAATCACATACAAGCGCATCTAATCAGCAAGATGAAACAGTTGTTAGATTAAATCCCATATCCTCATTTACCCTTTGATCTTAACCGACTAATGACTTCCCAACCGTGGCTTACAATGACTTCCATACTCGGACTTCCAAACAACAAAACAAACTATAGCATCTAAGGCACATTCATAACAGAGTTTTAAGCTAACCATGTTTGTAATGTTAGAGCCACTGGTATTTTACGAGTTATGGTACAGAAGCTACAATTTTAAACCGTAAGATAGGTAGCAGGCCTAAGAGGAATAGAGTGTAACACCCTGCATCTTGGAACTAAGTTTAGACTCATAGCATTAGAGTTTTAGCGGAAAAATCAAGGTTCGAACGTTTTGCGAAAATGGTTGATACACCTACTTTACGTAACTCCTTGATCAGTTTGAAATTTGGGAAAGTACCCTTAATGAAAGTTATAGTATGTAGAAATACCTTTCTAACGATATAAGGACCAAGCCAATCAGAGATAGGATCAAGGAGATATGATCATCTCAATATGGCTAATAGTAAAGCACTTGAAATCCTATAGAATCGGCTAAGTTTTCGATACGTCGACTTCCACCAAATTTCGTGCAAATCTGTTGGGAATTTGAGGAACCTTCCTTGATGAAAGTTGTAGCCCTTTGAAATAGCTTTCCAACGGTATATTATGAGTCTTGAACAGAGTTATGTACGAGAAGTTTTGCCCATTTTACCGAATACTGTGCAAAATCGACACCCGTCGCTTCTCGGGGCGCGTGAGGGCGCGTGAGAGAGCTCGCGATGGCCCCGCTTCGCGGAGAGATCGCGCAACTCTGAGTTTTTAGCTTCAGAATGTTGCGCGATGCACCCGCATCGTGGAACCATCGCGAAACGGGTCAGTTTCGGGTCAAAAGGTCGGGTTTACGCGTTTTAAGTTATATTTAAGATTTGGGGTCCATTTCCCAGCACACCCCATCCACGAAAAATTAACCTAAAGTCAAGAAGAACAAGTCCCAAGCCTCAAGAACCCTACAAGGTAAGTTTTATCATGATTCTAGGGTGAATTTAAGTCCCTAATCCCTTTCTAACTTGAGTAAACTCTTCTAATCCATAGAGTTAGGATTGGAACATTTTTGTTGGATGTGGAAACCCTAGAGCCCGAATTCAAGAGGATTGGACTTCAAAAAGGTAATGTTTCTACTCTCTAATCATGTATAGTTGTGAATTGATGAGTTCTTGGGAGAATAGTAAATGGGTTTGATAAAGAGGATTATATAAACTATGCTAGAGTTTTGGATTGTTGACTTGAGATTGTTATAATGATATGGGTGATGGAGAATGATGTTAATTACATCTAATTGAGATTGTAGAATCACCTAGAAGTAATAGAATGGGAATTGGGTGAAGAAACACCATTAATGGAGATTGTGGAGCTTTATGCCCACTAAGTGTTTGATAAAATGCTTAGATGACCAAAGCATGAATGTTATTGCTAATATAGAATCCCTTTGGCTTGTATTGATATAGATCAAAGTTGAAAGGGGCGACGAACATTGTATTTCGCTCAAAGGCTGGAATTAAGGTATGTGAGGCTAACTATCTACGTTAGGGAATGTTCATGATTCTCCCTACGCCTCATTCTTCATACTTGTCGGTAATTTGACTCGAATACGAGCCCTGGTTTTATGATATGTTGTAGAGCTGTTGTATCTTCTAGGGTTGCGATTCTGAGAATTTGTTCATAGTTATCAATTTGAATATCATGAACTCGGACGTAATCTTTATAGACTTATGTATTGTTACCACATGAGTCTCGGTAGAAATTCGGTATGCTCGAAACGATCGGTGTTTTCGGTTCGGTCCAAAGATGTCTATTTTCGGTTCATTGTTCATTGTTGTTATGGTCTCGGTCCTTATTAATTAACCATAATTATACATATGTGATTTTGCCCGAGGGCACGGCACGATCTTGTGTATACGTATACATGGCCGAGGCCATTGATCGACGCACTACTAGGCCGAGGCCATAGCGTGCATTTATTATTGGGCTATACAAACACGGATAATACGGATGATTCGGATACGGAGTGAGTATTCATAACTCTACTTCCTTGTTATTACGATTTTATCGAATTTTTTTATTGCTTGGTGTCACAATTGTCATGATGTCCTTTGTATATCTCGCGATGCGCAGTAACGATATACGACGACTCGGCTATTTAGAGTGCACGTATCGTATTGGTGAGCCCCCAAATTCCTTCGGGGCGTTGTCGGTTCTCCGGTCAATTCGGTTTATAGGCACTCTATTATTCGGCCTCTTAGAGGCTTCATAGACACGGTTGTGATATTTATTATGTTAGCCTTGTTGGCGAATGTTCGATCGTTTGGTTTAGCCATGTTGGAAATGTTCGGATTGTCTAAGTATTTCCGCATTATGATATTTCGGAGAGACTTTTAGTTAATCGGCATGTGTTTGTTTTATTTTATAAATTAGTTATGTTTTGATATCACATGTTGATTCGGCCGGCCGGTGTTAGCTCGGTCACATGCGATCTGCCGTGTTACGTCCAGGCCCAGGTTTGGGGCGTGACATAGAGATTGTTTATTTTTTGATATAGCTGGCTGGGTTTAGATAGGTCGCTTTTTGTTATAAAGACTCTACGTGGTGATTAATGGAAAGTATAATTACCAAAAAAAGACTATTAATGAATGAAAAGATCTTTTCTAGGGAATTTTTTTTAATTTTGTTTAGGGAAATCGACAAGTCTATAAAAATGCTTGAAAATTATTTTTCGATAGACTCCATTTGCATAAAAAGTGAAAGTTTTGAGCTAATTTTTTGGTTAAGAAACTGATGGATTCAGCCAGTTTATCAAAATCAATGAATGTAAAATAATTTGTTGCAACTGTTAAAAAATCAATGGGTTTTGATCGGTTTTGTTTACAAAATCAATCCATTAATAAGCCGACCGACTTTATCGATTTAGTAAAAAGATTGAGCAACTGCTACAGAGAGGGAAACACAGTTGCAGACAAGCTAGCAAACTTGGGTTTACATTGCAATGGTACCATACACTTCACCAGATTTCAAGACCTTCCTAAAGAAAATAGAGGGTATATTGACACGGACAGAGTGCAGTTCCCCTCATTTAGGATTAGCACACGCAAAGGATCCATTTTTTTTGGATAGGGACATGCATAGAATTTATAATTTTGATGTCCCTTGATTGTATATGCTAGTGTATAGGAGAGTTATGTTGTTTACTCTAACTTCACCTTTTTTTGTGCGCTTATTTGGAAATCCTACATCTTAGAAGAATGGAGCTTGTTCCATTCTCTGTAGTTCAGAGAGATTTTCTCCTTTGTCTTGTAATCTTTTCGGGTTATAATACAGGTCTATCTCATTGAGATGGATAATTGATTAAAAAAAAAAAAAACTCATTAAATATATTGACTGACCTTCCGTTTCCGTCGGTTTATTGTTATAGTAGTTCATCGGTGCAGTCAACTCCTACGATCCACTGCTATACCATCGACCCATCCAACTAAAAAAGTAAAGTTTTTTATGGTTTAATTATTAGTTTCAATAGTTCCTTTTAGATTGGGGTTTGTTTTTTAAATTATTGGTGCATTATGCTTGTTTTTTATTGTTTGATTTTACTATTTAATTAATTATAGTGTGATTGTTGTTTAGTGTTTGAATTAGGACCTCTAATTTATGAATATAAATTTGTAACTGGCGTTTTTTGTCTGACATAGGATTTTTAATTTTGTTTGTACTACTGATTTTGTTATACAGTTAAATATGGATTAGGGTTCTTTGTTATTGATTTTAATATAATTCGAATGTCTATGTTAGAATAACTAATTTATTTTATTGGATTTATTGTATGTCTGTTGTTATAGAAAACTTGATGACTTTTATGAAATTATGATAAAGATTTTGTTGTAATACAATAGTTATGTTTACTCTTTGAGATGTAGTTAAAAGATATTGTGCAAATTTCTTAATTGTAACTTGCTTTTAATTGATTATTTGATTTGTGTAATGTCTACCACTGTGTTAGTTATTTAATTGATATTAATTGTTTATCCACAACTTGTTTCTTATCCCTCTTCTTTTTTAACTTTCGCCTCTCTTGATATGCTGCACATATTGAAGTTATCAATTGTCCTTTTTAATAACGCTCACCGCTGTTTATTAGGGGCGGTCTATGATTAATTGTAAAGTACATCATGGTGTAATGTACTCATACTATACTTGTTGCACTTTTTGGGTAGGATCGGATCCTAATATTAATGGAGTAAGAAAGTGAATTCCAGCTCGGAGTCTAGCTTATGTGGTGAGCCGCTTACCTGCTTCTGTAGCGGCCACGACATTTATCTTATTTCAGTTTTCGTATTCCATCAGTTTATCTATTAGTTTCTAATGATATCTTATATCTACTACTATTAATTTCTAATGATATCTATTAGTTTAATTAAATTGTTTAACAAATTGCACGACTTAAAATAGTCGGTGCCATCATGACTAAATGAAATTGGGTCGTGAAATGATTCAAGAATCACAATCAAGTAACCAAAGTCTATGACTTTGGTCTCATTTGGACATGATTTATGATTTTAAATCAGGTTGATTCAATGTTGAAATTTTGTTTGGATGTGCATTTGAATTTCTTAAGTTGTATTTTTCTCATAAACGGGAAAACTCACAAGTTGTAAAACTATCAAAATTTCCCAACTCTTATATAATCTTACCAAATGAGCAAACTGTAGTTCATAACAAAGGTAATATGCTACTAGAAGGCATTTCTAAAAGATACAACATCTATTGATCGAACTTTAGTTTAATAAAAAAGAAAAATGAATATGAGTTGTAGTGTAACTACTCTTTAATATAATACTCTACGTGATACGGACAATCTCTTCACGTCGAAATGCATTTTATGATCGGATATTTGAGAAGGTGAACCAACATTATTACTTTGAGTCAAGTTTTACTTTTTAAAAATATATTAACCAACTTATGGAAACTCTTTTTTTTTTTTTTTTACAAAATTTAAACTTATGGGTTAAGTTTTACATTTTAAAAAGGTTTGAAATCATAATTTAGAATCACAAATCCTACTTTTTAGAAAATTTGTGATTTGAAATCAGGATGAAGTTGAAGTTAAAATTATGTTCAAATTTCATAAACAAATGCGATTTCAAATCACGCCTACTTAACCAATAATTGCGACCGCGAGAGAATAGCCAATCCAACAAAGGCCTAGAACAAGTCAACAATAGCTCTAGCATAATGATGCGGTCGTAAAAGGGGTCCGCAATCACAGGCCTGACATGTTAAAAACACAAATTTTATAATTTGATTAATTCACACACACACTTTTGCTTTATTACACCATTAGTTGCGAAAAGGTGTAAAAGTAAATTGGTGGATTATAAAATGACCTTAGTGTGTAATGGGAGTCAATAAGTCTTAGTCTACCAATTTATATCAACTGGTCAGTCAAATAATGATTAATTAATGTACAACTTGAGAATTTGAGATCATTGAACGACAAAATCTTTTTGCAAAAGCAAACGAACTTGTTGCTTTGGTAGTTAGCTGGATGGTTGCCTTTCACAAGATCCGGCTCCTCTCCATTTCTCTTCTCTTCATTTTCCCCAAATTCTTACTTGGATAGGTAACATGTGTTTTATTTTAAAAGAAATGGTCCAGATTAAATTAATTAACCCATGGCTCTTAACCACAATTAAAGTAATAAATATTTCCATATATTTCCCCCAAAAATTTCCTAAACGACCAATTGAATTAAGGATACAATAATTACTATTCTATTAATAACAAATTATCCGGCAGGAATTAACCACTCCAAAGTTTAACGTTTATATTTACAATTTATTTTCTCCAACTCTCTTTTTTAATCAGTGAACTTGGATATTTCAAGCTAATCAATTTTGAGAACATCTCTTGTTTCTTTTGGTAGCAGAAAGCTACCTTTTTTATTTTTTTATTTTTATTTTTAACAACGATATAGAACCTATATATTAATTAAGGCTTTTTATTGCGAGTGATGTCAAAATGAGCATATTTTGAGCAAAAATCAAGAACATACTTTCGAATATGAAGTCAAATTTATAAGAGATTAATAACGATTTTTTTCAATTTTTTATAGAATAAGAGAAAGATCTTTTGAACTGATTAACAGGAAACTACGCTTTTTCAATTATAAAAGAAAAAAGAAAGCAGACAAGAATAAATAATTTAGCTGCAATGATTGTGGAATATATATATATATATATATAGAAATATTTGGCAGTTTTTTAAACTGATGAGGAAGTAAACATATTGAATTATTAATTATCTAAACCATGGTTAGGGTCTTGCTTTAGTTAATTAAATCTTAGCCTTTAATTTTAACTCATGCCATGTGTCACCTATCCAAGTAAGAACTTGGAGAAAATGGGGAGAAGAGAAATGGAGAGGAGCTCAATCCCCTTTCTCATTACTAGTTGTTGTATTAAATAATATTTCATTCCTTCTCTTTAATTTTCTTTATCTATTCACTTTAACAAATTAAGAGAAAATTAATTAAATTTTTAAAAATTTACCTTTATTGTTGAATATTGAGTAACTATTTCAAACTTATTAGAGTACTAGAGGTGCTTAGCCCGTGCACATATTTGAATATTAGCATATATATTTCATCTTCTCCAATTAATATAATATTTGGTTATTCTTTTTTTAATTTTCTTATGACTAGTACATGTATAAGTTATGCGTAATTTTTTATTTATTTATTATTATGTATATATAATTCTTGCATTACTAATTCATGCATCACAATCCCTAGATTACCAATCCTTGCACATAGTTCCCAGTAATACCTACGATGTTAATCCTTATATAACTTATTTCTCAACCAAATTATCCCTTAAGTAATAGCTTAGTTTGAGGTCTTGGTGAAATGTGCATCTTAATTCAAGTCTGTAAACTATTTAAATAAATTAGAATAATCTATAACGATTGCAGGGAAAAAATCTTTCACTATGTGAATCTCCATTTTTTAGATTATGTTTATACTAATTATAGGCAAAAGCCTTAATGATAAAATATAAATTTTATCCAAATGATCAGTTTTTTTTTTTTTTTTTGGTTATTTTCCAGGTAAAGAAAAAATTAAAGCACTGTAAGAAAATTCAAACGTATATATCATGCATTATAAATCAATTCTGCCATTTTAATTGGTTAAAGAATTGGTAGAGTAGATTTTATTTTCTTTCTATTTTGGTAGAATAGATTGAAATAGAAAGGTGCATGTGGGTAGAAATAAAAAAAGGATCAGACGTTGAAAGGAATAGGTAGTGTCATAAGTCATAATTATATGCAGCCGGGGGAATGAAAAAAGTAAAGGAGCTCCCTTTTTAACCAAAAACTGTTTAGGTAAATAGGGAAAAAAACTAAAAGTGGTCTGGGTATTTTTGTCCAATTACGAAAAAAGGGACCAATCGGGACCCAAAAGGAAAAGGTAAAAAGTTGAAACAAAAAAATTTTTTTCCAAACTTCCCCTTTGTCCACGAACCATGGCCCCGGGGAAAACGGCCTTTTGGTGCGGGGGCCCTAATTGGGCCGAGCAAACCACCCCGGGTTGGAATCATCATGATACATAACATTGAAATATAACGTGAATGCATATTTAACCTTTTTTAAAAAGTGGGAAGTTAAATAAATAATAAAAAAACTTGTTTAAACATGATTTCTTTAAATAACATGAAAGACCCAAAAGGTAAAACCTTGCTTTTCTTAAAATAATAACTAAATTCCGGTTTTCGAAAAAATCATTAAACTTGGTGAAAAAGATTGCCGGGGCAAGGCTCCCCTATTTAAAT